>NC_064641.1:571952876-572260494 GCF_023864345.2 Schistocerca serialis cubense | reverse complement strand
GCATTCGGCCAGAAGATCTAAATTAGACAATGTACAAAAACACACACACACACACACACACACACACACGCATGACCATGGTCTCAGTGGCCAGAGTCAGTGGTCATATGTGTGTGAGTTGTGAATGTATGAATGCATGTGTATGTGTGCGTGTGTGTTGTCTACTTTAGAAGAAGGCGTTTTTGGCCGAATGTTCACATGTCCATCAGGTTTTTGTTGTGTCTGTTTGCGACTCATCTCCACTATGTGGTGAATAGCGCTCCATCGTTTTCATAATATTGTCATTATTCCATCCTGCGTTTTCCATTTCTTATTGGTTTGGCTTACTTGGCACAAAGCGAAAATTGCTGCATCAAGTAGCTGAAAATCAGGGACCAACATCCCGTACCTGGGAGAGGTTGGTCCTACGGAACTCTTGTTCAGCAAAATCCAACCCGACTCCCGTCATGCTCGCCTTTCGTACATTTTCGCCTGCTTCCCATTTCCAATCTGTCCTTCTTCTTCTTCTTCTTCTTCTTCTTCTTCTCATTCTTCGTCTTCAACTTCTTTCTCCCTCTCCTACTTGGCCCCATCTTTCCTTTTGCTTTTGCCCTTCTTTAATGTTTTTTCGCCCGTCGGTGCCTCGGGCATTCAGCCGCAACTGAAATAACCTTGTCACCCAAAAGTTGTAGCCCCTTCCTGCAATATCACTGAAGTGATTAAAAACCAAAACGAAAAAAAAATACAAAACAGATTTATAATACATGTCCATGATGTGAGGCAGCAACAATTATAATCATGGATAAAGTGTCAACATTTTCGGCAGACAGCGAATCACATTTCTTCTACAATTATTGAGTATCAAGATATCAAGGCCGTCTGTTATGCAAACAACTGTTTTTTACATAAACCCATACATGTTTCAGCACCTTTTTACCGTAGCTGGTGGGTATTCATAATTCACATGTTAAATTTAAACATGTTTTAAGTGATAATTATTCTAACGAAATTAGGCTTAAAACAGTATTTATCTGTTGTCGTTGGATCTACCTTAATTTTTCTGCTTTATTGGGCTATGTGAGGACCCTCCAGTACTATAGAAAAATTAAGGCAATAACAACAACGGACAGAAACTGTTTAGGTCCTGATTTAGTTAAAACAATTATAATTTAAAATGTGTTCACGGTTTACAAATCTGAATAAAGGAGACCCACTGATGCTGGTACAACGGTGCTGAAATATTTTTGAGTTTATATAATAAAAAACGTTTGTGTGCGTAACAGGCGAACCTGTCTTCCCTAACTTTGTCAGAAAAAATGGTTACTGCAAAACCAAACGATACGTAATGGCTCAATCGATATTGACGTTACCCGTATCAATCGTGATCCGCCACACAGTTTTCGTCAGTCAAAGAGTCTTTTTGCTGCCAAAATGTTCCTTCTGCTTTTTGCTTCAAAATCCTCTCTGTTTTTTATCAATATTTTTCGTTTTCGGGCAATGGAGCACAACTACCAGATTTGTCTCTCGCACTTAATGCTAACTTTCGCGTAGAACACATTGAAAAAGTAATCAAGAAGAACGAGTTGCGCAAAAAGGGTTTCGGTTCTGCTTTATCTCTCGGACACGTTGATAGCTTGTTGCAACGGTGAAGCGCTCTTCCGTTTACACGCATAAACTCCATACTGTGTTCTTACTCTGTTCAGTGAAAGCCAGGAAGATTATTTTTCCTGTGTTCTTCTCGGAGCCCGCTCTACCCCATGTGCTGTTTCCTTTCGTTCACTGCGGTATTACTCATCATCCCCATGGAAGTTTCATTGTGTCAGCTGACAGGATGTCTGCACTCAATATTGTACTTTAAAGTGCAGCTCTAAGAGTGGCGATCTAGCATACTTGCAGTTTATATAAAGGAAGAGGAAAAGCTGCAGTACTGTGCTCTCTTCTCCTTAGATGATAGTTGTATTTCCTTCATCTTTCTTCTGACTGAAGTTCACCAAGATTTATTCCTCCTTTACCAATACTTTAGTCTCACAGTAGCACTCGTTTACAAAGTCTTCAACTATTTGTTGTGTATATCCTAATCTCTGTCCTCCTCTACAGTTTTTCCCTCTACGGCTCTCTTTAGTGCAATGGCAGTTATTCCCTAACGTCTTAACTAAGCCCTGTCCGATCTACTTCTGGCCGGCCGGAGTGGCCGAGCGGTTAAAGGCGCTACAGTCTGGAACTGCACGACCGCTACGGTCGCAGGTTCGAATCCTGCCTCGGGCATGGATGTGTGTGATGTCCTTAGGTTAGTTAGGTTTAAGTAGGTCTCAGTTCTAGAGGACTTATGACCACAGCAGTTGAGTCCCATAGTGCTCAGAGCCATTTGAACCGATCTACTTCTTACAGAGTATTTTATGCCATCGTCTTCTTTTATTCCTCCTCTTCAAGTAGTAGGCAAAATTATTAGTAGTAGACAGTTATTCTTCGTCACAGGTTTCAAAGCCCTTAAGCTTCCCGAGTTTCACTTCCATGTAGTTCTGTACTTCGTACATATTAATTCTTGATTACAAATTGGTGTTTAACATTTAAACTTTTAGGGAAACACTTCTCGCTGATGCTAATCGAGTACTTAGGGCTTCATTGTTTTCATGGCATTTATCACACTGTCGCTTAGAAATTATAATTCGTACTCTACTGTTGCTTCAGCATTATGAATGGAAACTGTATTTGGAACCTTTCTCCTATTGTGACCTTACATCGGTTCACCAAGTTTAAACAATTCCTAGCGGGACACACAACAAAACTGAGCTCTAGTAACCTTGCTGCTCGTTCAAAAGTAACGAAACACATCTCTTTGTCTTATTCATATTTACTTTTATAGAATTAATGCTCTCATTCCTGATATGATCGTATGTTTTACATGTTTTTATTTTGCAATACAATCAAAACGACAACGAAGAATCAGAACTTCGAAAATTTTTCACTGACATTTTATTATTGGAAAATACTCTTAAGAAAATAATTGATTACTTTGAAGCAATTGGATATGTAATCATAAAGAAGGTTAGGATAGCTGCAGAAACTCGTGAAGTTGCGCGCGCGCTTTTGTGTGTGTGTGTGTGTGTGTGTGTGTGTGTGTGTGTGTGTGAGAGAGAGAGAGAGAGAGAGAGAGAGAGAGAGAGGGGGGGGGGGGAAGAGGCTCACTCAGTTTCATTATTCAAATACTAACAATTTCAAAATCATAGTAGTAAAAGACAACTCAAAAAATTAACATCAGCGAAAAATCTTAGCCGTGCGGAGTGGCCGCGCGGTTAGAGGCGCCATGTCACTGACTGCACGGCCACTCCCGTCGGAGGTTCGAGTCCTCCCTCGGGCATAGGTGTGCGTGTTGTTCTTAGTATAAGTTAGTTTAAGTTACATTACGTAGTGTGTAAGTCTAGGGACCAATGACCTCAGCAAATAGGTCCCTTAGAAATTCACGCACAGTTGAACATTTGAAAATCTTAGTGGAGCAACGGTTAACTTATATTGCACGTGGTGTGAAATTTAAGAGTTCAACCTACGCGCGAAATATACTTTTCAAGATACGCTATATTCAACAACAGCTTTCATTGATAAAAATAAATAATTTTGTACCAGAACTTGGGTAATTATTTCTCTCATCACTTTCCAGTTTAGTTTCTAGTTTGCTATGAAAAAAATCCTTCAGGAATTACAGGTTCACACGAATTAGACAGCGCTTTCTGTATAACGAAAAACGTTCCTCCATCGCCAGCTAAGTACTTTTATTTTAAGGATCGGTTTCGAAACATTTTAACTCCGTTTCCAATTAAAAAACTTTATTTGAACTGTGCAAGTAGTATGCACACCCCGTATCAGAGCACTGTCTCATCGACAATCCTCAAAGGCTTTAAGATCTCAAATGAAACGGCTTGCATTGAAAATGGAACTGTAATGTTTTAAAATCAGTAAATAGTAGTTGCTTGGAGGAATTGCTTTCCCCTGTATACTGAAGATTAATCGATATTCTGAGCGAATAACGTACATGCCAAAATTACTTATCTATGACATTTGATGTGAACTTACAGAATTTTGCACCGAACTGCCACGAAATTTTAATGAACTTCGTCGTTAAATACAGACGTCAAAGCGAATGATACTGGTGCATCATTTCTTGAAGAGAGATTATTAGAATCGGAGTACAGACACATTTTAACACAGATGATGCAGCAAACAATTTTGCGGAAGAAATCGTTCAGCCATACGACAGGATTGACTTCCGGAATCAACGTAGGTGGTAGCCAGACGAGGATTTGAAACAATGTCTTGTGGGGGTAGCAACTACCAACTCCCATCCGCTACGAAACTGAGGCAATATAAGAAAAAACGGTTATCATTCTTTGACTCTCGATAAGCAAGCGGATGGCGATTAGCAAGTGCGGGAAACATGCCATGGAATGTGAAGAAAAGGGCGACAAACAAATCACTTATTTCGCAGCATCACACATAGAGCAAAATCTATAGAGTTGAGCGAGAAAACAGAAATATAAGATCATGTACAACAGTCACTGTTCTGTCTGAGTGTTAATATTGTTATTATTGATGTTAGTAAAACGAGAGTGGTATGAGGCAACTTTGTTGGTAGATTAAGTGGTAAAAGAGGGCTTGTTACCGTCGGCTTAAGGCAGAAGTTAACAGGAAGGCGACCTCTGCCCCGAGAAGTGATTAACTCTGAGGAAAATGTCGATAGTTTCATACTATCATAGTTAAATTTGGGCATTGCATCAGTTGCGTCACTTGATTGCTGCGCTGCGCATACTACGATAATATCTATACATAAACGACACTGTACGTCTGGATTGCTTGTAAAATTGTAAGCATGACTTTAATTTTCTCTGCCTTTAATGGCCCGCTGATATGGCTGCACTTGGCATGGAGAGGTTCAGTCGTATGCTATTCAATTTTAGATGCAAAAACCCGTTTACGAGCAGTAAACTGTACTGTCTTTCGCAAAAGTAAGCGAATAAATGTAGATTCTATGAGAAACATATACAGCATGAAAAGTAATCATTAATTTGCAAATGGCCCCTGTACCATTTTCAGAAATGTACAAGCTGTCATAGTGTTTGTATCCGAAGTTTTTATATGGGTCGTAATGGCAATTATAAGTCGTGCCCTATCGTATCTACAGTATGTATTTTAGTACAAGCACTGTTGCTATGCACAGTTATCCATACTATTTTTCGTTTTCAGCGTTAATGTTATTTGGAGCTGCAAAAACTGTTAAATGTGACGTAATAAGAATGGAAAAACAAAATTTCTTTAATTTATGCAAAATATGGGATGTAATATTGAGCGTTATTTACGTACTACCCGGTCATAAATGTTCCAGTAGCTGTGTTCAAGCTTTCAGGGATATGACGTAAAACCTTCGAGTCCCGCAAATCCTTTATTGTGTTTCCGACACAGACAGTATCTAAAATACTCGGTGCTACTAGAGTCAATATCTAAAGTACCCAGTCCTGCTAGAGTCTTGATAAGATCGTGTGCTTTACCGTTGCTCCAATTGCTACATACTTCTTACACCTGCTCGGTGGTGGTATAAGAAGCGTGTAAGCAACAAACACATGATCATTTATATGCATTTAGTATTTTGATGTAATTCGATGAACTGTCACCCTACCCAGCGAGGTGGCGCAGTGGTTAGCACACTGGACTCGCATTCGGGAGGACGACGGTTCAATCCCGTCTCCGGCCATCCTGATTTAGGTTTTCCGTGATTTCCCTAAATCGCTTCAGGCAAATGCCGGGATGGTTCCTTTGAAAGGGCACGGCCGATTTCCTTCCCCATCCTTCCCTCACCCGAGCTTGCGCTCCGTCTCTAATGACCTCGTTGTCGACGGGACGTTAAACACTAATCTCCTCCTCCCTCCTGTCACCCAGGTAGATAATATACTTCACTCGAAGTTTCATTCACTCCGGAAGGCTCCTTCAAATTTTCCGTAGGTCCTATGGAATGTTGTGCGTGAAACACTTTCATTTCTCTTACTCTTACCCCTTTTTTCGCATAAAACGTTCATTTCACCATTACATTCATCGTAAGAAGTTTAAGTGCGATCTCGTAAGTGCTACAGACTGAAATTTTGGCTACAGAAATCACTGACGTGAGTATTCTCGTACCTAACATTAATCCTAAACATAGAACTACCGTGAACACGAAACTGAAAATATCGTTGCGTTAAAGGAATTTCATTTTGACCGACATAAGAGTAAAAAAATTACCATATTTTCCGTTTCGTCAAATTTACTTAACAGTAATTCGAAGTTCTACAAAAATTTGCACTTCCAGGTGCATACTATGTATTGAAGGTCTCGGTTTCGGTTTTCGACCTCCGTTCTTAAACTGCATTAAGCTACTCCCATTCCCATTTTAGGCGAAAGACCTGTTTACTTTAGTCCCCATTTCTCTGTTATTGCACTTAAAAATATAGAATACAGTAAATATATTTAAAACCAAAATAATAACACTAAAATATTTTGACGCAGCATTCACTGATTTCGACACGCAATTCATCGGCTACGTCGCACCCATAGACAAAATCAAGAATTGAAGGCTATATGCAGTGTATTATTGTTTTCTGAGAAGATTAGTCTTGCTGTGTATCCAAATTGAAAAGCCAGTATGTGAACATACTGGTCGAGATCCACACTTTTTGTTCGCCAGGTACTCGACTGGTGATGTCCTTACATTTTTAACACATCGCGGTTTTAAACTTTTCTCGGTGGCCAATAAGGGTTGTATTTCAGATCCACCCGAATTGCGTCCCACGAATACCGTAATTTTTCCTTAGAGTACTTGTCCCCCGAAAACTGTTATCCGTTAGACGACAAAGGTATTGTAAAACAAGCAGTGTCAAATAAGCCGTCTTTGTTGACGTTGGCATTTTTCGCGTCATATCGAATATATTCAGTACGCAGGCAAAATAGATTGCAACTAATCTGTGGTCGTAGTCGGTAAAACTTCTTTAGCTTCATCGCAAAAATTTTAATACTGTGTCGTTCTCTTTCTCTATCCAGCCAACCTATTTTAACAGAAAACTGAGTATCCATTAGTTTTGCAAGTTCATCAGCTCTTTCCAGCAATAAAGGCCATGAAACGGAGCCGCTCTGAGACCTAGTTTGTTTGAGCAAAACAGGTAACACAGTTTGTACATTTTCGTGTTTAGCCCTTCTCATACGTTCCCTGTCTGGTTCGAGCATATTGCCTTCACACACTGGCTTAATTTCGAGCATACTGCCCTCACACACTGGCTTAATTTGAACTCTCATATTTAATTATCGTCCTCAGTGGAGAGTTGGCGTTACCAAACTATTTTACGGGTTTCGGTTTTCGACCTCCTTTCTTAAACTGCATTAAGCTACTCCCATTCCCATTTTAGGCGAAACACCTGTTTACTTTAGTCCCCATTTCTCTGGTATTGCACTTAAAAATATAGAATACAGTAAATATATTTAAAACCAAATTAAAAACACGAAAATATTTTGAAGCCGCATTCACTGATTTCGACACGCAATTCATCGACAACGACAAGACAAGAATCAAAAATTGACTGTTTTGACAGTGGCAGTACCGAAAGATTAGCTGTGAAATAGCAGCATTGGGAAAATATTTTACGTCAGTCCAACGAAGAAAAAAAAGAAAAGCCAGTGAATATAGATGGCTTCACGGCTGCTACAAGGGAGTGTATCTGTTCGTCCGAGAAGCGTAGTCTTTTCATTTTAAACAACTTTTTTCCGTGTTAAAAAAAATGTGTGAAATTAACACAGTATTTTGTCGAATGCAGGGTGTGAATTAAGCCCCAGTATTATTTTAAAAAATTACAACCAGGAAACAATAAGATATAGAGCATCGTGGCCAGCTGTCAAACGGTTATCAGCTCTCAGAGATTTTTTGTGTTTCTTTTAGTATGCCGAAATTTCAGTGTGTCCTGCTCGTCGCTCATAGAACATCAAGGCGATATACGAGCTGTCCATGTATAGGTCAGTATTGCAGAATCAGCAGTTGTGGCTACTTCACTGAGTAGTACACGAAGGGTAACAATGTCGTCGACTGGTGTTACAGTAGGTACACGCGATCCTTGAGGTATCCCTTGGAAAAGAATCTCCTGTGTGGGAGTGACCATCACGGTGGAAGATGACGGACAGCTGTAGCTACTCCATCTGTGGTTGCAGGACATTTTCCGTTATGGTTTTCTCTGCGAAGAAAAATGAGCCTATCATCCCCGTTTTGGTTTTCTCTGCGAAGAAATATGAGCCTATCACCCTATCGTGCATCAGTTCAAACCAAACATTAAACTTCGGTCTATCACGAATTTGTTTACTTGTGTTGTATTTGTTCTCGAAATCCCAAATCCGAATGTTGCGACTATTGACACGTTCAGAAACGTGGAACGTTGCTTCATGTGAAAAGAGACACTTCTTCAGGCAGTAACTGTCTATGAAGGCCTGCATGGAACATGCGAATGCATATCTGCAATGATTGGACCATTTGCGGTTTGTACGCACGGTTGATCTTGCTTCCTGCAATTCGCGTGATGCGCGGCCAATTGTCATCTGGGGGTTGCATGTAAATGCAGCTTGCACATCGCTTTATGTCGTACATTTTGGATTGTGTTTAGGAAACTGTGACTGTTTATGACAGTAAAAGGTAAATTAAAACAACTGTCTCTGTCAGTCGCTTTTTATTTACTCCCGCGGCGATGAGGGTTTACGCCAACGGAACTCGCCGTGGAAATAAATAAAAAGTGACTGACACAGATAATTGACCTTCTACTGTCAACATGTGCTTCAGACACAGGAGCGTCCACTTCGAGGAAGGTCTTTGACACTGCTTGTCTCTTTTAAAATTTTGAACCACCACATTATACCCGTATTTGCCGGTAGTGCCCTCTCATAATGAGGTCGATAATTCAGCAGTACCGTTGTCACAGATTTTGATTCTGCATACCAGGTGACAAATTGTACTTTCTCCTGTTCTGTCACGTCCTTGATGCACTCCAAGTCAACTCTACTAGAAATGGCAGTGGAAAATACTTTGAGAGTTGCTAAACATTTTACAACAAACCACGGTTCACTGTGTCTAATAAATTCCAAGCTGTGGCTTTTTGAAATGGTGGTAGGACATCCTGTAGTATTTCACGTTAGCGGATTTTCCGTTTTAAACATTTTCACACCAAACGTGTTTCATAGTATTTGGTAGATCTCCCGGCCTGGATTCCATAATTTGAGAAGACAGAACTCGGTCGCTAATTTGAAACAGTATCTCGCTTTTTAGAACCTTCCTTTCGCAGAATCTTTTTAATGTTTTTCAGTGATTATTGCTATCAGTACTTTGTGCAGCCGATACAATATTTACTCTGTGAAAGGCAAACGGGTTGAAATTTTTGTGTGTGTGTGTGTGTGTTTTTTTTTTTTTGTAATGATTACTGGGCGCTTTCCGAATGTGGCGCGGGGCGCAGCTTATTAGCTGGCGGACACTCTTTCCGCGCAGTCAGTTCGTGTTACATGTAAATGTGCGACGCTACAGAAAATTGGAGTCATTACGGTAATTACCATTAGAGTTAAATAGCTGAATAATTTTTTCGGGAGAGGCTAGTCGCAAGTACACGGATCGGCCATCTACCGTATGACGACGCGTCGCCCGTTGTCGGGCAATATAGCACGCCGAGGGCGCAGTAAAAACTTGAGCTTGATGTATTGTTCGTATTTACTGCTCCAGCGAAACCTCTAATTTAAACAGCATAATGACATTAACCGTGCAGTTAACATGTAACGCGCTGCTGTTTCGTTTATAAATTGATTAACCAATAGAGCAAAAAGTTAAACCATTTATTTTGAATTGTCATTTAACCGCACCCTGGGGAAATGACATTAAATGCCACCATAACGCGCCACATTACATACTGTTGTCTCCGCTCATTTTTATCGCATGAAACACCGGCGCGACACGAAGAGCGGTGTGGCGAAAAACAGACGTGGTACTCCAGAACGCAAAATAGCACGGTGAGCGAGAGATGCAACAACATTTGGTTCTCTTTTCAACCTCAAGATAGCGTGTGGTCGCCAGTACCGTCCCTATGTTGTCATGCGTTGTTTATTCAGTGAAAACATTAAGCTAACTAAAGCTGGAATGACAAAGCACAAATGCCATTCTGCAGTTAAATTTAGAGAAATTTAGTAAACGGGCAAGTTTTAATGTCTGGCAGCAATATCTTAAATGTCATTCGAGTATATTCCACACCACATCATCGTCCTTAACACTTGAATGTTTGAATCTATAATACACGTCGAGTGTCAAATACCGGCTGGTTATTAAACAGCAACTACTCACAAAGGTCTAGTGTGGGCCGTAATTGTCGTATGGCATTATTAATCACCTCTTACACAGTTTGTTTGATATGATAACCGGTGGTTTTTACGAGATGCTCTACAGCACCAGACTTGCACCTAGTGACCAAAGTTGAAACTAATTTTTTCCTGCCTAAATCGGCTCCGGATTAGCGCATTATCATATCTATCAAGTTTCGTTGCCATACGATAATCACAGAACACACTGGATCTCCGTGAGTAGCTTCACTTTAATTATAACCACCCGGTACATGCAGATAACATTCACTAAGGTGCTTTCTTATAGTGCTCCTCTCCTGCTCAACTCTTTTTTGTCGAAAAAAATGTGTTTGTAGGTTTCTAACGGATGATATGTATCATGCACGCCGATTCAATCATTCGATGACGTATTCAATTATTTCTGTAAGACAGAACTGTTATTTTCCCATTAACCTTTTCATCTTGTTGCCGCTCAGCTTTCTCGTCGTGTCTGGTATTCCGCCAAGAACTGACCGTCATTTGAAATATACAATACATTTCTTTAGTTTTATTTCTAATCAAAGAAATATGTGTGGAATACAGAAACATCGTGTTGCGATGTGAGCGAACAAGGTGTATATTTGCTCTCGAGTTTTGGGACAGATTATTCCCGAGTCGCGTTCTTGACACAGAAATTTTTTTTAGAAACTATGTTATGGAGTGCTATATAGGACTTTGTTGAAAATGAATATATCTATGTTGTTCGAATACAAGGACGTGAAAGGTTGTGGTGACTAAACAGCCGGTAGAGTATCGATAGTTCACTCTAAGAAGACTGTCTGTCCGGTGGCTGTTGGGATTAGCTGTACCGATAGAAGTCGAATGGCGTCGGTTGATACAGCTTATTTTGCGCAGCGAACATGGTCAGTTTTAGCTACCAGACGAAGCTGAGTTGGTGCGTCTACGTACTCGTAAACGAAAGTGGACGTAACAAGCTGAGTTAGAGACCACAGAAATATAATATCTACTTGAGTTCGAAATGATTTAACTTTATTGCTACGATCAGTGAAGATGTTGACGGATAAGGCTGATAACGACCAGAAAGAAATGGATGTCCTTCCGAAGTCATATATCGCCTTCCACCTTCTATCGACGAAACTACTCCGGCAGCCACTGCGCCGAAGGTCTTCGTAGAGCGATCGATTAGTAACAAAATATACAGGGTGTTACAAAAAGGTACGGCCAAACTTTCAGGAAACATTCCTCATACACAAAAAAAGAAAATATGTTATGTGGACGTGTGTCCGGAAACGCTTACTTTCCATGTTAGAGGTCATTTTATTACTTCTCTTCAAATCACAGTAATCATGGAATGGAAACACACAACAACAGAACGTACCAGCGTGACTTCAAACACTTTGTTACAGGAAATGTTCAAAATGTCCTCCGTTAGCGAGGATACATGCATCCACCCTCCGTCGCATGGAATCCCTGATGCGCTGATGCAGCCCTGGAGAATGGCATATTGTATCACAGTCGTCCACAATACGAGTACGAAGAGTCTCTACATTTGGTACCGGCGTTGCGTAGACAAGAGCTTTCAAATGCCCCCATAAAAAAAGTCAAGAGGGTTGAGGTCAGGAGAGCGTGGAGGCCTTGAAATTGGTCCACCTCTACCAATCCATCGGTCACCGAATCTGTTGTTGAGAAGCGTACGAACACTTCGACTGAAATGTGCAGGAGCTCCATCGTGCATGAACCACATGTTGTGTCGTACTTGTAAAGGCACATGTTCTAGCAGCACAGGTAGAGTATCCCGTATGAAATCATGATAACGTGCTCCATTGAGCGCAGGTGGAAGAACTTGGGCCCAATCAAGACATCATCAACAATGCCTGCTTGATGCTAGTACTGTAGAGCAATGAGTCGCATGTCAACACAAGCACCGAAGTCAACATTACCTTCCTTCAATAGGCCAACTGGCGGTGAATCGAGGAAGTACAGTATATACTGACGAAACTAAAATGAGCTCTAACATGGAAATTAAGCGTTTCCGGACACACGCCTACATAACATCTTTTCTTTATTTGTGTGTGAGAAATGTTTCCTGAAAGTTTGGCCGTACCATTTTGTAACACCCTGTAGATGTATATATGCCGACTGAAGTGACGAATGAAAATTTGTACTAAGGCTAGAATTCGAACCCGGGTCTCGTGCTCAGTAGACAGATACAGTAACCACTACGCCACGCTGGCACAGTGGCTTTGCACAACTGCACGGATTACCCTAGCACACCCATTCCTCCTCAATCCAAATTTCTATTCTCTCCTCAGCCCGCTTGACATTCCTCCTAAACTCCAACTGTACTTGAACAGAACCTCAGCATCGAAGGCAACGAGGGACCCTAACTGATACTCAGGCATAAATGCTTTAATCGAATGAAACTACGTAGTCCCAGAGAACTTTCAAGTCTGAGGCATCAGCGATGCTGAGGTGCTATTCCAATGCAATTGGAGAGCTTCTACAACACTGTTCGAGTTTAGGGGGAGCACCAAGTTTGATGTGGCGTGAATGGGAATCTGGTTTGAAGAGGTGATGTTCTAGGGTAGTCCCTCCAGCTATTCATAGCCACTGTGCCAGGATGGCGCATCTGCCTAGTCAGCAGGAGACCCGGGTTAAATGCTGACCTCGACACAAATTTTCATTATCGCTTCAGTCTGCATATACACATCAAGATGATTGAGACTTGAAAAGGTTTCTGGAACAATAGAGTTTCATTTGAAAAGACTTAGTCTGTTCCACACGAGAGTATGCATGTAACGGAGACAGTTGTTCGCAAGATGGAATATGTGGCCGAAGAACGTCCATCTCCAGCTCCAGCCGCCTCTATTGAAAGTAATGCGAAGTGTATGGGAGGTATTCGCAGCCGTCTGTCTCTCCTGAAAGAGGAAGACCTGATACGGTCTTCCGTTAGAAGATGTTTTAAGTAAGTTACGTGGGTATGAGTACCTCGAGACTAGGCTGTTGCGTCTGCTAGCAGGTACAGGTCTTGAGTGTTGGTGATAGTGTTAACAGCCAGTCGTTACGCGACCGACGGCGAGCTTGAGCGTGTGGCTGGTGTAACTACGCATGCCACGCGCCGATCGCAGGTGTTATGGTACGGCCTCGCCGTCTGCCTAATATAACACAGACTAGCGTTTCTTCTTCGCACCGTTTTTATTATTATTAAAAAAGAAAAGACATTGTGTCTTTCCTATCTCCCTTGTAAAGTCATCTTACTTCACATCTGCTCATTTTGCACTTTCTTGGAACCCACCTTCGTTCACTTCCTGTCCTATCGCGAGCCACTTACGGGAACATCAATGTTGACACTATAAACACAGCTAAAAACACAGTGATCCTTTCTGCGAACGTTCGCAGCATGTCAGCCGCTTCACCGTGTAGTCTTACCTTTCGATCTTCTCCATTCTGCGAATGTAGTCAAAGATGTCAGTGGCTGTATTCAAACGAATGAAAATGGTTTACTATGTTTGTCTCTGCTATACTTTTACTGTTTGGATCCAAACCGCACGTTTCTAGGTCATGTCCCTACCATCAGAGGCTTTTCTTTAAAATATGTTAGGAGTTTCTGCAGCGAAGGACCACTTTTACTCACGGAATCCTTCTATAGAACGAGGAGTGGTACCTGGAAACCGAAAGAGCTACTCTGTAAATGCCATTGAATGTAAAGTTACCTGATGATCAAGAGCGTGGCTACGAAACACGACGTGTTGATGCGATAATTAAAAACGAAATATGAACTGACTGACGCAGTGAAAAATCTTCATTCATTCGGTAGCTCCCAAGCTGATCCGTAATGACGTCCTTCGCTTCCTGGTACTAGTGCTCGACCGTATCTAAACGTAACAGGACATATAGGACCAAAGCCTCAACATAAATCCAACACCGTTACCGTCATAGCTCCTCCTAAAATGTTGGTGGGCAGAAGAAATGGAAACACGTAAAGGAAGGGCAACGCCAACTCCAGTACGGGCATTTTACAGCAGCTGCAGTCATCTGACCGGAGACGAAGAGTGTCGGAATTTTTCATTCAGACGACACTACTGAAGTAAACTAGAGATAGTCTGCTGTTGTTCTGTTCGGCTTGTTACACTGTTTCAATTGTACTGTCTTTCTTTTCAACACACTGTAGCATACTTGTATATTTAGCCGAACACCTCAGGATAAATGCCGATATTAGTCACCGCCTGGAAAGAGCAAGAAATAAATTGAAAAAGAGTGTTTCCTTTCGTTATCCGCTCGTTATTTTCAATTTATTCTTATAGATAACGAAGAACGTATAAAGAATTTGCTGCTTGTGACAGGAACAGTCGTGGGACAGTTGCACTTAATAACAGCATCACTGCTTCGAGTTCAGTGGGCGAAACGTCCCGTCCGCTTTTTGGAAATATTTTCATTCTTTTTAGATTGACTGTAAGTAAATGTGTATTCACTTAGGCAAAATCTGCACTGATGACCAAATACGGAATGATGGGGACGTCGGTATCATCGTGTAGAAAAAATGAATAATGTTTTGGTTTATAAATTCAAAAATATGATTACTTTTATTAAACTTTACTGTTAGAAGATATCACGTAGTATAACAGGAAAGACTCATGATAATGTTACATACCCTCCAAAAACACAACGAAATAACGAAATTCAAAGTTCGTTCTATAACGACTTTAGCAATACTACTTAAATACAGGTCAAGTAAATCATTGACAGTTGTTAAACTGGTTTCAAGAAGAGCACGTCCACTCTTTAACTACTATTAAGGAAAGGCAGTACGTGCTAGTCTCCCATAATCTTAGTTATTGACATCTTTTATCGTTCTTCCCTTTCAGACTTGCTGTTAGGTTAGCCATGTTAGGCAGAGTGACTCCAGGCGTACCTAAAACCACATCTGGCCAACAATGTTTCTACAAACATATTGCAGTGTCACGAAGTATTTGCTTGCTTGCGTAACGTTTCCGTTATTGTGAAGACAATGCACAATGCCAAATAATTATTTAAATAATAATAAATTTTTAAAATAGCACTTTTTTAAATCGGAATAAAAACTATTAAATAATTTCTCCTAGCCCCATACAGACTCCTAACCCCACACAGAGTCTGCAAAATTGTGATTGCGAATTTTTGCTCGCTGTGAAAAGATTTAAAACGAAAAACGTGGGACTTGTGCAGTAGATAATAGTAAGGAAGTGAACTATTCACGCGTCAATGCTGTACATAGTATAAACAGAATAATGTTATACCTGCCTAATAATAATATATGAATCTTTTTAATTGTTATTTTCCTAAAAAATAAAATAAAGAAGCAAACAAAATTAATATTTTATTAGATTTTCATTTCAATACTAGCTTTACAGCCGCGGCATCGCCCTTGTACGAGTATGTACGAAACAAATATTGCACACATCTCCTACCTCTTCTCTGTCCCTCCCCCTTCTCTCTGCCCCCTTCTCTCACTATCCATCTCCTCCAACCCATCTCTCTGATCAGTCATGCTTGTCTACACTTACACCCCCTGAAACACTTTACAGTACTGCACACATAACCTTCCAGTTGTGCAGAGCACCCTAGAAGTCAGGCACTATCATGCCTTTTCATCCCCACCCCTACAAAAAAAAAAACCAATGAGTTCTAAGCAGTACTTAAAAGTTCAAGTCTCTTGTATCAGTGGTTGGTTTAAAATAGAATGTAAAATTTATGCTGAACAGGTGGACAGAAAAGAAAGTAGTTGGAAAACGTGGTAAAAATGTTGTAGATGAAAGAAGTCCAATTAATGCGCGATCTGCAGCTCTTTTGTAAACAGAGCGTCCAAAAAGCCCAGAGAATCGTCGTACTTTGTCTCATTACTTCTTTCTGTTTTTCTTTCTGGCTTATTTCTCTTCTTTATTTTTCAAAGCGACGAATCTGCTTTAACCAGTTTCTTTCCCCTTCATTATACACATTCCAGCAGCTTCCTGTATGCCATTTTTTTCTGGTTCTCTTCAATCACATCCACAGTCCTTAACAAATATATACCATTCTTTCACCAGTTGCATTATAATAATTCCTCATCATAAACATGTGTTACCTGATATGATCTTTACATTGTTGTTGCTGTCAGTGTCACTTTGCTATTCTCCTTTTTATTATTATTATTATTATTATTATTATTATTATTACTACTACTATTGTTAAATTTACTTCCTTGTGACGTTTATTTAGCTAATTTATTAATGCCTGTCATTTGTTAACACTAATATCTAGTCCCATCTTTCCCTTTATCGGAATTTGTAAAGGACGCGCGGTTAAATGTGAAAGGACGGTCGCATGCCCCTAAAGCTACCACTCACCAACGTGTATACGCGCAAGCTAACATCCTTGCTCGAGTATGGGTTGCAAGTTTCCTTCCTACAAAACAAAACACTGCACTTAATGCCAACCGTTGTCTTTCCTATTTCATTCACAGAACGTCTTCACAGGACGTACACAGCTTGCACGTCTACGAGATGGAATGCATCCTAGTCCGATTAAATCTTCTGCCTGAAGAACGTCAAGAAAGATGTAGATAATGTTAGTGGAACACACAGTCATTAGCAGAAAGGGGAAAATGGTTTTCATGTAAATGTTCCCTGTGACTCGATTGATGGTGGTTTGCTGTCTAAAGTGTTCAGCTTACTGGCTCTCTGTGCACTCTGGAAGAGTAGGATAGGCACCTATATCTGGCTTCAACATCTCTCTTTCTTTCCATACCCAACCGAACAACACGAATACAACGATATACACTCCTGGAAATTGAAATAAGAACACCGTGAATTCATTGTCCCAGGAAGGGGAAACTTTATTGACACATTTCTGGAGTCAGATACATCACATGATCACACTGACAGAACCACAGGGACATAGACACAGGCAACAGAGCATGCACAATGTCGGCACTAGTACAGTGTATATCCACCTTTCGCAGCAATGCAGGCTGCTATTCTCCCATGGAGACGATCGTAGAGATGCTGGATGTAGTCCTGTGGAACGGCTTGCCATGCCATTTCCACCTGGCGCCTCAGTTGGACCAGCGTTCGTGCTGGACGTGCCGACCGCGTGAGACGACGCTTCATCCAGTCCCAAACATGCTCAATGGGGGACAGATCCGGAGATCTTGCTGGCCAGGGTAGTTGACTTACACCTTCTAGAGCACGTTGGGTGGCACGGGATACACGCGGACGTGCATTGTCCTGTTGGAACAGCAAGTTCCCTTGCCGGTCTAGGAATGGTAGAACGATGGGTTTGATGACGGTTTGGATGTACCGTGCACTATTCAGTGTCCCCTCGACGATCACCAGTGGTGTACGGCCAGTGTAGGAGATCGCTCCCCACACCATGATGCCGGGTGTTGGCCCTGTGTGCCTCGGTCGTATGCAGTCCTGATTGTGGCGCTCACCTGCACGGCGCCAAACACGCATACGACCATCATTGGCACCAAGGCAGAAGCGACTCTCATCGCTGAAGACGACACGTCTCCATTCGTCCCTCCATTCACGCCTGTCGCGACACCACTGGAGGCGGGCTGCACGATGTTGGGGCGTGAGCGGAAGACGGCCTAACGGTGTGCGGGACCGTAGCCCAGCTTCATGGAGACGGTTGCGAATGGTCCTCGCCGATACCCCAGGAGCAACAGTGTCCCTAATTTGCTGGGAAGTGGCGGTGCGGTCCCCTACGGCACTGCGTAGGATCCTACGGTCTTGGCGTGCATCCGTGCGTCGCTGCGGTCCGGTCCCATGTCGACGGGCACGTGCACCTTCCGCCGACCACTGGCGACAACATCGATGTACTGTGGAGACCTCACGCCCCACGTGTTGAGAAATTCGGCGGTACGTCCACCCGGCCTCCCGCATGCCCACTATACGCCCTCGCTCAAAGTCCGTCAACTGCACATACGGTTCACGTCCACGCTGTCGCGGAATGCTACCAGTGTTAAAGACTGCGATGGAGCTCCGTATGCGACGGCAAACTGGCTGACACTGACGGCGGCGGTGCACAAATGCTGCGCAGCTAGCGCCATTCGACGGCCAACACCGCCGTTCCTGGTGTGTCCGCTGTGCCGTGCGTGTGATCATTGCTTGTACAGCCCTCCCGCAGTGTCCGGAGCAAGTATGGTGGGTCTGACACACCGGTGTCAATGTGTTCTTTTTTCCATTTCCAGGAGTGTATAACACACTGACATGCACAGATAAATAACTCAGTCTTTGAAATAGCTTGTAACAAGAAACTGGCAAATGATTTTCACCATCCCCTCGCTTGTAACTCAAAAAGAGGCTTTGACCTTAAACCCGAAGAACTGTTCACCATGAAGAACGGCGTATGTTTTCACTTCAAAGGACTTGGTCTACAGCGGTGAAATTCAACACACGACGCTGATGCAGTCTACTGATCAAAAGTTATGTATGTTTCCTCCTCCTCCTATTCACAGCCAAATTATGATGAAAATTTATGCCGCTTCACCAACCTCTAGATTGTCTCTCAGTGTTTTACCGCTACTCGTACGGCCTCCACAGAGATATAATATATGGTTCGGTGAACATTATTCTGTTTGATACGATTCCAAGAGTGCAAAGGGAATGAAGCACGGTACATTTCCTGTTACGACAGAAATTTGAACGTTCTAATTTAAAAAGCCCCAGCGAGTTATATATTTACACGATACCGCCTACAGTAATATGATAATATTCAGTTTCATGCAATGACATTCCTCCGAAACTGAAAAGAGAAGCTGCGAGATTATGCTGTTCTAAGCTTTGCGGAAGATGAGGATTCAATTAAACAGAACACACGAAGAGAAAGAAGGTCGTGTTGGCGGAATTCTGATAATTCTTCGAAGTCGAACGGTTAATACTTCACACTGCAAGTTTCTTCAGACAGTTACAAGCTACGATATTTTGCCCACGCACCTGCCTCAATTATTGTTGTCTTCGATCACTTTCCACCCCCTCCCCTCCCCCTCTCCATTACACAATATCAACTTAACGATAGTTAACATTTAAGAATAACTCTGTTTTCCTTTCATATCGTATATTTACTTATGACATTTGTTTTATTGCTATTTTCTGTATAGCTTGACTTTTTCCAATAATTACTTCAACTGTTTCAAATTTGTCTTTGCAAACACTAAAAACGCTTATTTATTGTACCATACATGTTTTGTTTTATTCACTTAAAACTTCGTCAGTGGTATAGAATCAAACACATTTACAAATTTTGTTTTCAATCTATATTTAAAAGTAATTCGTTTCATAGCATACACAAATGTAATTTTACTTACCGAATTGTCGTATTGTTGAACTTACATCCATCTGCATATTTTAAATGAATAAAGCGAAACGTATATCATGAAATAAATATGCATTTTTGCTAGCTGCAAACGCGGGTCTAAAATGCCTTAAGTAATTATACCGCAATAATGAGCACCATGGTCACACAAACGAAGAATTGTCCTCTAATATGTTCACTTTTCAATGTTACTTCTGTAATTTCCAGTTTTTAATGCTGTGGCAAGTAATCTGCGTTTATTTTAACTCTCGAAAGGAAAATTAGCGCACGCATATTAGAAATACCGAAGTACATAGCATATTCTAATATGACGCAGAGTAACAGAAGGAACAGCAGAAAATTTCTAACAGTATTTATAGCGTCAAGGCCATGTAATGGATATAATCTAAGCTCTTATAATGAACTTATCAGTGCTTTAGCGGTAACGGATGCTTCGGGATTCGTGTGTTATTAATGCTACCGTTCTTAACAAACCTATGTGGTTCATTAGGACACTATGGGTTACACAGTAGTCTGTTGCAGAACTCAGATCCACAGTGTTGTGGAATTACATCACAAAAAGAATAACTGAGTACACTTCGAAAAATTTAATTTTCAACCGATATCAGTTTTATTGTTAGAGATTTTTCAGAAGATCTTATCTAATGTTTGTTCCTTCAGTTACATGTATACTATGGTTTGCTGTGACCGAGACGAAACAAAAATTCCCTGTTTTCTTATCGCCGGTTCGTAGGGCTCGAGTGTTTCTGCCGTCTTGCACTGCTTTTGGCTTGCTTAGCTCAGTAACGAAGTACAAAACGTTGACAGCTAAAGAAAGATAAGTGCAGCCAATGAAAAAATGTTATTAAGCATCGAACCCATGTGATTTTGTCTTCCTGTGATGAATTTATGAGCTTTTATTTTGAAAGTGTTTCATAAAGGAAAGAAGCTGTCTTACACACGACTATGGGAATTCAACATTTTAATACATCATTAAATAAATCTGGGAATACAACTATTTCCTCCCCATACTAGATAAACGCAGCAGAAAATATTTGTCAGTCCTCAATGAGACAGTATGAACTTCTTCGCTACTATTTCCTCTCCCTTCCTCACAAAAAATAATAAACTCACCGCAAGTCAATCTCTCTGGGGTAATCACAAACCGAAAATCACGTACTGAATTATAAATCTGCTTATGCGCCCTTTTTTAGTTGCATTTAGCCACTGAATTTTTCAGTGTTGCTGTCAGTCTTTCGCGTAGGTGACAGAACATGCCCAAGTCTCACTTAGGCCAATGAATTCTTAACCGCCAAGAGGCACGAGAACGGCTGCAGCCAGGTGTCCCTTGTTTATAATTGTTTTATTTACAAGTAGTGAATATATTCATTTACATGACCGCGTAAAAGGGTATAAAACTTTCCCGTGTTTCCGCCTCGTAGCAAGGCCGCGCTGCAGGAACATTTCGACACAGTCTGTCTTCGAAACAGACAGAAGAAATGATGTCTCTGTCTTCCAAGTAGGACAGTCGTTTATTTAGTTCTGTGTGGGGGTCGTATAGATGGTCAGGTGGAAGACTAACAGCAGATTGAGAAACAAATTAGGCTAGACAGTAACTAAGAAGATAAAAACTGATCATACAGATTACTGGGAAAACTCTCTACACATAATTGGAACGATACTAAAGAAGAACATATCAAATTTGAATGTCGTGCTGTAACACCATTACACGTACGTCAGACACTGAGTCGTTAGCGTCGTATGAATAAATCTATTAAGACCTCCGTATTTCTCCGAGTTCCATGACCAAAAGTACCTGAAAAACGTCGCTACAGTGCATTTTCTCAGGTCATATTCAGAGATACAACACCATTTGTTTCTGAATGAATTCTAGATTGCTTCGGACACTGGTAATTATTAACAGCAGGAGGAATAGAAATGTTTATTGACTTTCAGATCCCACAGCGGCATTTAAGTTGTGGTCCTCGGCAGCAAGTATACTTTATTGTCGCCATACAGCTGTTTCTAGTCGCAGACTCACATTTAAATCTTCTTCCAGAACAACGAAAAACACACAGAACGTACTTGGAGAACTTTTATGTATTAATAACGTATGTCTTTTCGTATTAATATGCCACGACTGCGTAAAATGTCATGTAGATTTTTATCGCAGATATTAGACATTTAGATTGTTTACCGGTCACTGGAAATCACATTATCGTATTACATCGTGTCGCAGGTGGAGGAGACCAATGCATATTACGAAACCATGACCTATTTTATTGAGGGATAGTACTACATGACTAATGAATTCTGTATGGTTCTCATTCTTCAGGAAAAAACAAATATAAACTGATCCGGTTCGGAACTAGTTGCTTATAAGAACAACTGGTTTCTAATTATTTTCTGAATCAACAGTCTTGACGATTAGAGTCTTTCTTCAATTTCGGTCAACACCCAACAGTTTTCAACAGCATATTTCAGTATTCAAATGGTTCAAATGTCTCTGAGCACTATGGGACTTAACTTCTGAGGTCATCAGTCCCCTAGAACTTAGAACTACTTAAACCTAAGGACATCACACACACCCATGCCCGAGGCAGGATTCGAACCTGCGACCGTAGCGGTCGCGCGGTTCCAGATGTGGCGCTTAGAACCGCTCGGCCACATCGGCCGGCAATTCAGTATTCACTGAACCGATTGGAGGAGAATGTCAACGAAGAGTTGTCAGTACTTTGAATCGTGGTGTCGCACAATACTCTGATTGTAAATGTTGTTTTATGTCGAATCAGTCCTCTGTTAATCCCATGTAATATCAAACCAGGGTACAACTTAGCATAATGTCTACCATGAATTGTCAAAACAAATTGGAATATAACATTGCCTGTGTTAAGATGGCTGCATGGGCACGTTCCGAAAGCCAGTAAATTAAAAAAGAAAGAAATGTGCTGTTCTTTCTTGATGTATTTTTCAGTCGCATCTGTGATACGTTAGATCCGTACCTAGGCTCCGCAAGTCAGCTTATTCTGAATGGTAGAGTGTACTTCGTTACCGTCACGCTTTAATGTTCCATTCGCAGGGACAGAAAGACTTTCGGGATTTTTCTTTTTTTCCCATAGCTGTCATTTCGCGAGGTGTTTATGTATCCTAGATCTCCCGCTACCAGAATTTTGATCATGAAACTGTCGTTGATGAACGTCTGTGCTCTTGTTGTTACTAAAGCTGTCGGCACACGGGATGAGTTAGTTAATGTTGACATGGCGCTCTACGAGTTCTGTCACTTCCTGCTATGTCAAGTTGAGGAGCCATTTCGTCACATGAAACAAAATTTGTTCTGCGATATTTCGGCGACGCGTCACGTAAAGCAGAATCAATAGGAAGAAAGAACGCTCCCTAGGTCGCAAGCAGAAGGCTTGAGGCTCACAGTAAGAAAAACGCCGTATTGTACTTGTTTTGTTCAGTATAAGCCTTACATCCCGTGAGTGTCGGTGTTTCTAAGCACCAGCACTTTGAATGTCCCGAAAACGAATCTTATTGGTAAGGTTTATTGTCATAAAACTACAGGAAACATTATACGGTTGGTTAACGAATTTTCACATTTAGTTAATATCGCGTTATAGCACTTATCAGAGTCGGCCGTTTTAGGGCACCGCTTCTTTAAAGATTCGTGAAAAGCGTGTCGTTGTTGTTAATTTTGTTAAAATTAAATGTAAACTAGTAACTTATTGGCGATTAAAGCCTATAGAAGACTTTAAGATCAAATCCAAAGTCTCTAATAACGAAACTACAGCCTAGTGTAGTGTGTAGAGCAGGGGTGCTGAATCTTTTAGCATACCTGACGACGTTGGAAGAAGACGAGTACTTTTGGGCAGCACATAATATACTTAGCACTACTAGCAATAACCGCAAAAAATGGACCAGTGAGAGAACGGGATCGCGTGGCAGGAGTTTCAGATTGAAAGGACAATAGCTGGTTCATAACTTTACGGCCGCGCGGGATAGCCGTGCGATCTAGGCGCCTTGCCACGGTTCACGCGGCTCCTCCCCCCCCCCCCCCCCACCTCGTCCGTGGTTCGAGTCTTTACAGCCGCGCGGGGCAGCCGTGCGATCTCCCATAGTACCTACAACAAAATTCAAAAAATTCCATAACTTTACATAAAAGGATTCTTTTTTTTTACGGTCTCCTGTTTTTAGTCCTGTTGAATGTAATTTCTTTCCTTCATCTTCATGTTTTCCGAAAGGTTGTGGGACTTTCTTATGAAATCAGTAGAAATTTTATCTGTAATTCCTGATGGTATTTAAGTACAAGTGGATACTTTATCAGGAGTGAGTTTGATTTGGTGAACTTCTTAAAGCTGATGTCCTCACGGAAAAGGACATGTATCTTTTATTTTTAACTTATTAGTCTTTTACGGAGATTGATGTATTTATTTATATATACCACAGACAGAACAACGTAACTAGCATATGGACAAGGGAAGAAATGTGCGTTTCAGTAGAGCTAGCATAGCAATTCTACGCGATTTCGTTTTCGTCAACAAATTGTATGGTTGGCGAGCCAAATAAAGCCGACAGCTGCTACTGGAGAGCGCTGACAGCGCAAAATCACGTTAATCAGCACGTCCCGTGTGCCGATGGCACTGAGTCTCGTGCCGTTGGACATTCAGTCTGCGAGCAGGTCAACATAGCTGCTTCGTCCCTTGTGCCGACAGCTGCAGCCGCTTATTGACTGAGCGCGTCAGGGATCAGCGGCAGAGTGTGTTGCTGGTCTCGTGCAGACGATGCCGTGTTGCAGCCCATAGCTGCCACAGTCCAACTTGCCGCGCAGCGATCGGAAGCGGGAAGCGGAGCGTTCTACCGCCCCTCGAAAAAGAGTTTCAGTGTTCTACTCGTACAGTCGATATGTTAGTTCTGCTGTTCGAGCGCGACAGAAATGAACAGAGACACGTGTCTTGCCCTGACAGAGCTCTACGAAGCATAAGAGGAGCTGCAGAACCCAAGGACAGTGACTACCACAACAAAAACATGGAAAGGCATAACCATCAAAATGAAGAAGCTAATTCAGGATCTGAAAAAGAAAATTATACCTTTACTTTATTCCTACAGAAGAGCGAAAATCCTGTTCCTCACTGTAATTACATCTCGAAACTAGGTATCTGTGCCGGCAGCGGCGGTCTAGCGGTTCTAGGCGCTTAGTGCGGAACCGCGCGACTGCTACGGTCGCAGGTTCGAATCCTGCCTCGGGCATGGGTGTGTGTGATGTCCTTAGCTTAGTTAGATTTAAGTAGTTCTAAATTCTAGGGGACTGATGACCACAGATGTTAAGTCCCATAGTGCTCAGAGCCATTTGAGCCATTTTTTTTAGGTATCTGTTTTTCCTATTTTTGGTTCGATCATCGCCTTTTGTTCGAATTCATTTAATAACCATGAAGTAAAATTTTTAGTTGAGTCTTCCACCACTTCGAAATTCAAACCTTGCCTAACTCTGTTTTCATTCTTTGGCGATACAATTTTCTCATCCACCAGCGCACTTTCCGCTTCGGATTCCTATTGTGTTCGATGTTGTGCGCCGAGGTGAGAAAAGTCATGTGAGAGGGATACGCACATATATATAGAGGGCGGTAGCATCGGGTACACGTGGCTTAAAGGGGCAGTACATTGTCGGAGCTGTCATTTGTATTCAAGTGATTCATGTAAAAACGTTTCTGGTGTGATTATGCCGCACGACGGGAATTAATAGACACTGGGCGCCGATTAGTAGTTGGATGTAGACGCATTGGGATATTCCATTTCGTAGATTGTTATGGAATTCAGTATTCCGAGTTCCACAGTGTCAAGAGTGTGCTGAGAATATACGACCGACGCGAGTGCCTTTGTTAACAGCACGAAATCATCTGCAGCGACTCACTTGGGCGTAACCATATCTATTGGACCCTAGACGATTGGATAACGGTGGCGTGGTCTGATGAGTCCCGACTGCAATTGGTAAGAGCTGATGGTAGGATTCGAGTGTGGCGCAGACCCCAGGAAGAGCCATGGCCCCTAGTTGTCAGAAAGGCATTGGTGGTAGCTCCATAATGGTGTGGGCTGTATGGACTCTGTCCTCTGGAAGTTCGGCTACTGGGAGACCATTTGCAGCCATTCGCGCACGTCGTGTTCCCAAACAACAACGGAATTTTTAAGGATGACAATGCACCATCTCATGATTAGTTTGAAGAACACTACGGACAATTTGAGCGAATGATTTGGCCACCCAGATCGCCCTACATGTATCCCATCGAACATTCATGGGACATAATCGAGAGGTCAGTTCGTGCGCAAAATTCTGCACCCGCAACGCTTTCGCAATTATGGACGGCTACAGAAGAAACACTGCTCAATATTTCTGGAAGGGACTTCCAACGACTCTTTGAGTCCATACCATATGGAGCTGCTGCACTGCACCGGGAAAAGCGGGTTCGGCACGATATCAGAAGGCATCCCATAACTTTTGTCCCCTCAGTGTACATCACTGCGGAGGCAGCCGATGCACTTGTCATATTCATGGTGTTCTTGCACACGCTAGGCAACCAGTGATAGCAGCGGAAAACCGCCACGGAGTGAAGCCACGTATCGACTGATGCGGATGCCGCGAGTAACAGCTGGTGCGCACAAACCTGTTCATCTTAGCACGCGGCAGCCGCGCTCCGTCGACACAGGTTGATCGGTGACGAACGCACAACTCGTTTTTTGTTTTTTGCGTTTTCTCTACGTCATACCGGTAAGGGATGTAGAGTAACGAGAAAATTCATAGATCGAGGCTTTTTAAGTTACCTGTATAGCGAATAAATTATATAACGAGTGTTCAAATGAAAAGGAACAAAATGAAATGATCGTATGGTTCTGATGGCTAGGAGTCCCACCTGATGAAGTTCAGCCTTCGAGTTGCAAGTCTTTTTAAGTTGACGCCACATTGGGCAACTTGCTTGTCGATGATGAAATGATTAGAAAGACAACTCATCACCCAGTCCCCGAGAGGAGAAAATCACAGAGCCGGCCGGGAGTCGAACCCGGTCCCGCTGAATGGCAGTCATACCCACTGAACACTCAGCTAAAGGGACGGGCCATGGAAAGCTATAACAACCAAACCGTTTGAAATTTGCATATGCCGCTTTGGGATAAAGTAGTGAGACATCTGTGAACGCGAACACAGCGTCGTCACCTCCCCCTAAAAAGTTTAAGGCTGTGCCCCAGTAGGCAAGGTGATGCTCACCATATTTTTTTTCCGCCCGTGTTCCGATACCCGTCCACTTCCTCGAAAACAGACAAACTATCAGCAGTGACGTGTACTGTGAGACACTCCGTAGCCTACAATAGTCCTTCCAGAGCAAAATACCACGGCTGCTCACGGAAGGAGTGATTATACTCCACGATACCGCACGTCCACACGTCTTCAAAGTCATGCAAAGTGTAATCGTTAAGTTCAAGTGGGAGCAGCTTGAGAATCCGTCCTACAGCCCGGTCACGTCGCCGTGCGGCTTCCGTGATTCTTCCGCTACTAAACTTCTCAAAGGGAAGCGCTTCAACTCGGACGACGAACTGAAGGACACAGTGATGGACTGGCTCCTGTCACAACCACAAGAATTCTGGGAACAGCGAATGCTCCGGCTCGTGAAACAATGGGATGTTTGTGCTCCAGTTTCTGTTGATTATTTTTGATTAAAGATTTCTATTATATCCACAATGTTGTTTTGTACGTTTTCTTTTGAATACCCCTTCATATTTTCTTAGCATTTGGAATCTCAGCCTGGTATTTGTTTTTACTAATACTGTTTCAATGTTCAGTTTAGTCAAAAATCCGCTCCAGGAGACAATAAGTTTGTATCTTCTTTATGAGGCAATAATGTGGAACTATACTGAACGCCATCCGGAAGTCAAAGACTCCAGCACCAAATTTGGCGCCGTCGTCTACTATTGGTCTCAGTTTCACGATAATGATGACTATGAAGATGATTTTGGTTTGTGGGGCGCTCAACGTCGTGGTTATTAGCGCCCGGCAAATTGCCGACCTTTACACTGACCAGTCTCGTCAGTTCCTGAATGATGGTGAAATGATGAGGAGGACACGAACGCCAAGTCCCCAGGCGGAGAAAATGCCGACCGGGCCGGGAATCGAACCCGGGACCATGTAATCCCGGGGCAGCAACGCTAACCACTAGACCACGAGCTGCGGACCCAGTTTCATGAGATCACTGTTCATGGATTCACTGTCGGTACCTGCAGTGGAGCTTTTCGGCTTCGGAGAGATTCATAACGCCACAGGATAAAACGTGTTCTATGAAGCTACAATATATTGACTCGCGGTATTGACCTATTGTCCGTATCTATCTGACGAGCCTTCTTGAAAACAGGTACAATCTGTTTATTTTTGCGTTGCAACCCTTCGTTGTTCCGGCACCGTAAGACAGAGTTCTGCTAGAAAGGGAGTAGTTTCTTTCACATCATGTAGAATCGCACATGTATCCCTCCCTGATCCTGTCGCTACTCCTTTGCTAATTGATTGTTGGAGATTTCCTATTCCGCAGACACTAACTTTTGCCTTAATTGGAAGCACGAATCGCCGTACGATCTATCTCTGTGAACAATTTCAGAAGCAGTAACTCACTATTTAGGCTTTTTGGTTCTTTTTCTGCTTTGGTATCTGTACGATCACTGAGCAAGCAAATAGATGATTTTATTTCGTTTACTAACTTGATGTAAGAAAATAATTACTATCTTAAGATCGCTGGTTAGTTCGGTAGGTATAAATTTATCACTGAACATTTCTGGCATTCCAGTTGTTATTCTGTTTTACATGACTTGTATTCACAGTTCCGAATACGAATAACCATCGCCTTTATAAGGGAATGACGAAAATTTCTTCCGGACCGGGACTCGAAATCGGGTTTCACGCTTTACACCGGCTGTTGCGTTAACAGCTTTGGTTATCCGTCCACGACAGACTCACGACCAGCCCAAACTTATGTATGTCTTCGTTTCTGCGTCACGGTCAGTACCCGTACACACATTATGCAATTCCCGTACACGGGAGGAGATTTCCATTGAAAGTCGCTGTCTGGTATCAGAGGATAATTACTATATATGCATGTCTGTCCGAACGAACATTGCATCATTCTTAAAAACACAGGCACTGCAGCAGCAAATTACGCTATTTTGTCTTCATTCAGCTCTGGCTTTGCGTATATCTGTCATGAAACTATCTTTACTCTCGCAGTAATTTTACACTGAAGCGCCAAAGCAACTGCTATAGGCATGCTTATTCAAATACAGATATTTTGTCTTCATTCAGCTCTGGCTTTGCGTATATCTGTCATGAAACTATCTTTACTCTCGCAGTAATTTTACACTGAAGCGCCAAAGCAACTGCTATAGGCATGCTTATTCAAATACAGAGATATGTAAACAGGCAGAATACGGCACTGCGGTCGGCAGCGCCTGTATGAGACAAGTGTCTGACGCAGTTTTAGATTGGTTACTGCTGGTACAATGCCAGGTTATCAAGATTTAAGTGAGTTTGCTCTTAGTGCTATAGCATCTCCGAGGTAGCGATGAAGTGGGGATTTTCGCGTACGACCATTTCACGAGTGTACCGTGAATATTAGGCACGCGCCAAAGAAACTGCTATAGGCACGCGTATTCAAATACACAAATATGCAAACAGATAGAATACAGCGCTACGATCGGCAACACCGATAAAAGGCAACTGTCTGCGCAGTTGTTAAATCGGTTACTGCAACTACAATGGCACGTTATCAAGATTTAAGTGAGTTTGAAAGTGGTGTTATGGTCGGCTACGACCGATGGGACACAGCATCTATGAGGTAGCGATGAAGTGGGGATTTTTCCGTACAACCATTTCACAAGAATACCGCAAATATCAGGAATCAGGTAAAACATCAAATCTCCGACATCGCTGCGGCTGGAAAAAGACCCTGCAAGAAAGGGACCAACGACGACTGAACAGAGTCGTACAATGTGGCGCAAGTGCAAACCCTTCCGCAAATTGCTGCAGGTTTCAATGCTGGGCCATTAACAAGTGTCGGCCTGGGAACCATTCCACGAAATATCATCGATATGAGTTTTCGGAACCGGAGGCCCACTCGTGTACCCTTGGTGACTGGGCCCGTCAACAGCGACAATGGACTGTTGATGACTGGAAACATGTTGCATGGTTGGACGAGTCTCGTTTCAAATTTTATCCAGCGGATGGACGTGTACGGATGTGGAGACAACCTCATGAATCCATGTCAGCAGAGGACCGTTCAAGCTTGTGGAGGCTCTGTAATGGTTTGGAGTGCGTGCAGTTGGAGTGATTTGAGACCCTTGATACGTCTAGATACGACTCTGTCAGGTGACACGTCGTGACCAACCAGTCTGATCACCTGCATCCATTCATGTCGACTGTGCATTCCGATGACTTGGGCAATTCCAGCAGAACAACGCGACATCCCACACGTCCAGAATTGCTATAGAGTGGCTCCAAGGACACTCTTCAGAGTTTAAATACTTCCGCTGGCCACCAAACTCTCCAGACATGAACATTATTGAGCACATCTGGGATGATTTGGAACGTGCTGTTCAGAAGAGATCTCCATCCTCTAGAACTCTTACGGATAAATGGACAGCCCTGCAGGATTAATGGTGTCGGTTCCCTCGGACTACTTCAGACCGCGCCACGTCATGCTGCGGCACTTCTGCGTGTTCAGGGGGGCTCTACACGATATTAGGCAGGTGTACCAGTTTCTTACACGATATTGGACAGGTGTACCAGTTTCTTTGGCTCTTCAGTTTATAACATCGGCTGTTTAGTCATGGCGGGTCTTTCCTGACGCTCACAATCTGAAGTCCACAGACCATGCCCAATGCAGTTCCCAATTCTCCTGGTACATACACAATAAAAACAGTGTCTCTCCATTTATCGCTTTGCACGACTATATAATAACACAGAAGAAAGTAATAATGCTATCATTAATGGACTGCATGATGATCAGCGCCATACTCCGATAATAAGAAAACGAACTACACGACTGCGGTGCTGCATGTAGTACACGCTACACTATTCGGATTTCACAATACAGGAATGTAAACAGGAATATTCTCTAATGGTGAAGTATCATTCTATCGGATGTAAAATATTATTAGTAGATATCTTTATCCAGTATACTGGGAACTTCCGTTCTCAAAAAAGTCAAAACCTAATGGTGAAGTTGATTCTTTCATTAGTGGATACAGCGTGTAGAAAAACTGAATCGTGAACGTGGCGGGAGATGCATAATGTCTTCTATCAGTCAAGCCAGGAAAACCTAAGAAACACAGCTACAATCTTACGTCGTTTATGTTGGATTGAAATTTGAAAACTTGCTGTTCATGACATAAAAGACAAATTAAAACCTTTACCTGTGCCCGTCACTTTTATTTTCTTCACGACACCTTTCGAAGACTTAAACCATCATATTCTCTTGGATCGGTGGATTACGTTAGTATGGATTTCCATGGAATTATTGTTAAAACAGACAAGTGCCTACAACTAGCAAAAGAATTCTAATGTAAGACACTGGTCCACCCATAGATGAGTGTGTGAGGCCTCGAAACACGGCGTAGAAGAATATAAAATTGACTGAGACAGATAATTATATTATTTTTATTTAACAAGAACTATCACTGTGCTTTCATCGGTCGCACCATTGCATTTGTCTATCTTATATGTGTTTTTGGCTGCTTTTTGTTTCGTTTATGGCTGTCGGTTATTAAAATATTCTTTGAATTGAAGATACGTCATATTAGACGATAGCATTTTCCTTCATTGTATTTTCTACAAATACTATCGGGAATCTGCGTCCCAGTTTAAGGAAAGCTATGTTATTGCAGATAAAGCAAATGTTTTAAATGTATGTTGGTCTTGGAATTATTGTTACCCTTGAAAATACTGAGAACAAAACCAGTTTTTTTGTCGAAGATAGTTTGATGCAACACGAAAATAATCACACATTTATTCATACGCGATTAAAATTTTGATTAATTTTCGACGAGACAGTTACGTTTAAGAAATATCTCCCACCGTGTACTGAGTAATTTAAGTAATTAATTTAATGAGTGTTATTAATGCGAAACAGATGAGATTTGCATCCAGTATTTCTCAGAATTGTAAGTGAGTATTAGAAAATTATGCAGTATCACTTTTCTGGCGGCTCATAATTAATTTTCGCGATCGCTGAAGTCTTTTTCGCTTTTCCTATTCTGCGAAAAATTGTGGCAATTTACAGTTAAGTCACAGAAGAAAATCGTAAATTGAGAATCATACGTCGACCACACAAGCGTATTTACGTCAATGATCAAAGATTAAATCGTTGAAATATTTTCACTAATAATTAATGCAGTCAAAAACCATATTTACCCCGTTTCTCCCGCGTAAATTGCAGAAATTTATAAACGTTAATTAATGTGCTGATTACACAGTACTTATTTCTCGTCTCAGTACAGAAGAATGCTGGAAGTCGCTAGAAGCTGGAGCGACAAGGCACCTACCGCGACAAACAGCGCGCATCAGCTGACAACAGTGACAGCGAAAGTCCTGTATATCAGTGTTAAACCTTAAAATAGGCAAATTCGGCCGAAACCGATCACAACAGTTAATAAAACTTGGTTACGCTTTTTTTGGGCATTAAATTATTGTTGCAGAAGATAACAGCAGCCAGCCACTTTTTGTAATGCTATTTATTTACATAAATATCGCCATTACCGGTTTCGAACCCACACGTCCATCAGACGGCTTGTTCATGTTAAGATACATTTTCTTTGTAGTTTACATTAGTTTTAATTTTTTATTCCCCCATATGGCGAATTGATGTGAGATGTGAGAAACTTTCTATTTAACTGTTATTGTGCCTTTTAACGATTTCAAACAATGTAAACGTATCATTAAAGGGAAAATGTTTTAGTTACTTACGTCGAAAAGTCCGCGTACTACATGAAGCAAATGTAAGGCACCACTCATACGCGCATGTGTCGAAACTTCTTGATGTGTGAGTTGTAAAGTGCATCATATGGTCTTCGCTGCTGCGTGAACACAACTAGTGAGCATTACAACGTAACGGCGCAGAATTTTTGACGTAACTAACTAAAACTTTTCCACTTTAATAGCTCATTTACATCGTTTGAAATCGTTATCAGACACAACTGTTGTTAAATAGACAGATTCTCACATCATGGTTTGTGTTGTGTTGGTAGAAGAGCCAACACCGTGTTACTAGTGGAGGCCGAAAGGCACGCGTTTTAGCTCACGCAGGCTGGCGTGAGGAGGGAAGGACTCTACTGACGTGAGATCTGGAACATGACAAGGAATTAGAATTCAGAAAGCGGACGTAATTAGTTTGATACTTAACTCTAATCCATTAATGATGAACGTCCCTCTTGACGGTACATGATTCACAATATTATCTGTTCAGGATAGTAACTGAATATGGCGCCTTGCTAGGTCGTAGCAAATGACGTAGCTGAAGGCTATGCTAAACTGTCGTCTCTGCAAATGAGAGCGTATGTAGACAGTGAACCATCGCTAGCAAAGTCGGCTGTCCGACTGGGGCGTGTGCTAGGGAGTCTCTCTAGTCTAGACCTGCCGTGTGGCGGCGCTCGGTCAGCAATTACTGATAGTGGCGACACGCGGGTCCGACGTATACTAACGGACCGCGGCCGATTTAAAGGCTACCACCTAGCAAGTGTGGTGTCTGGCGGTGACACCACAGCTTGGCTGTAGGGCACCACCAATCCAAGGAATTTCATTATATGAGGGAATAAAAGAGTGAAAATTAATGTAAACTATAAGAAAAATGTATCTTAACGTGGACAAACCCTCCGATGACGAGCCTGTCGGTTCGAAACCGAAAACGGCGCTATTTATGTAAATAAATAGCATTATAAAAAGTGGCTGGTTGCTGTTATCTTCTCTGCAAGAATCAGCCTGTATTTTGTACACAGCCAAGGGCTCGAAATGTCAGTTTTCGACAAAATAGCATTAAATTATTGCTTTTTCTGCTTTCTTGACAAACTCAAAACGAAGGTGGAGGTAGCTAATTTATGCATCGTCAGTCTTGTGACCAGTACTGGGCGAGAGGGAGTAGGTGCAGTGGGGACAGGCGAGGACTTAATGACGAACGAGCGTGTCCCTGCGTGGCTGGCAGCCGAGACGGGCGAGAAACTTGGTGCCACAGCAGTGTAGTGCAGGGGGAGCGCCTACAAGTTGCGCAACACTCGGCGAAGGCGCGCGAAGAACGCGAAATACAAACAGAAGCGGGGCGGGCGGCGAAATAAGCGCGCAGCGGCAGCGCCACGACGGCGCAGCACGGTACTAGCGCGGGCGGGACAGAAGCGAGCCACTGCTGGCCATTGTTTGAGGAGGCCGGTAATGTATTCTCCTTAACTCGGGCCGTCCATCAGGACCCCGGGGGACGCGCGGGCCGAGGCGGAGGCGGCGGAGAAGGGACGCCCGCCCGCACATGTAATTTCACGCTGGCTCGCACTGTAGCGCTAACTAAACAACTCGGACACTGGCTGCCTGCTGCCGCGGACCAGCACTGGCGCCTCTTCCTCTCACCCCCACCCTACACCTCCTCTTCCTCCGCAGCCGCCGCCACCGCTTTGATTAAAGGCGTCTGTCTCCTCTTGTCTTGCTCCTCGCACGGCCTTCGCCACGGGGCCTCCGACTCTTTATCACAGGGATGGTCCAGTCCTCGGGCGGCGGAACAACGCCACCTTGTCTCTCTCTGCATTGAGCATTCGGAAGATGCAGCCACATGATGCCGCCGAGTGATCAGTTCTGAAATGGCCGTTAGACCTTCAAAATTAATCAATTAATACGCTGACGATAATGGAGATTGCATGGTGCACCAGTCAGGTATTCAACAAACTTTGTGGAAATGTTCATTACTTGTCCGAAAGAACAGACACCACACACACTTACAGGGTGTTCGGAAATTCCCAGCACAAACTTCTAGGACTTGTAGAGGGGAGAGTGTTTATAATATTTTGAATATGAACCCATGTTCGAAAACGTACCTTTCCCGTTCTAAGACGGTTTCCGTTCAAATATGTAACGCGTCCACGTCTGTTGAGGGAAAGAGAGAAGTCTCGGAGTTGCTCGTCCTGGTATGCAACAGGGTAGAAAGGATGAGGTGTTCAATATCTGACAGCATTGGTGGTCACCACATAGAGCCGCTGTTGTTCTGCATCAGTACTGTTCTGTACGTTGAGTTCTTTTTTTGTTTTGGATTATTGTAAGCACGTTATTTAAAAATGGACACAAACAATGTCGATCGCAAAAACATTATTTCGATTGTAACCGATTTTGGTAAGTTTTTGACCCTCCTCAGACTCTCATACCATGATGGTAGGCGGTGGCGGTGAATGGAACTGGTGTTGTAACGAGGATGGTCAAAAATGATCGAAACCGGGTACCATCGAAATAAACGTTTTTGTGGCCGAGACTGTTTGTGTCCATTTTTATAGCACTTCTAGCCACACAGCTGTTTTTCCACTAGAAATGTTTTCAAAAAATTGCTAAGCATTAATGTTGCAGTATTAATACAAACAAATGTGGCTTAAGTGATAAATGGATGTTCCATTATGTTTTTTTTTTCGAGTTGTTATCTAATGATTGTGCTGCGTCACCCCTAATTTAGTTCCTCAAGCACAAGTCAATAAGTTAATCGCCTGAATCGAAGCCGTACTATTCAAAATATTACGCACTCACTCCCCTCTACAAGTCTTCGAAGTTCGTAGCGGAAATTTCCGAACACTCTGTACAGCAGTACTATTTAAACCTTGACGGCATTTAATCATATCTTCAGCGTGGATGCACCCTAGGTCGGACGCCTTGCAGGAATCACACGAGATGCCATGAGCAATTAAGAGAATGGACAGGGAGGGACCGCTACGGAGGTAGGTTCGTAAGCGTGCTTGGGTAACCGAAGCGGCGTAGCGTTTTGAGACTTGCGGCACTTAACAGTCTCTTGGAGGATGTCACTCCAATTAAATAACGTAGCGAACAGCACAGAAAACGAAAAAATGGATTATAGTAAAAAAAATTCTGTTAAGGCGACCGCTTGCGTAAAGTGGGGAATCAGGGACCGAATCTCGGTCCGACACAAATTTTTACTTGCCGCCATTGAATTATTTCCGTGCCCTCATACGGCTGACATCGATATTCCTCTTTCATCGTGTAAACACACGGCCGCACAATCATGACTTTGTGGTTTCTGTTCTTTCGGATACGCATTCTAGGTGCAACTTTTTTGCGGGAATCATGCGAGTTCTGCGAGCAACGAGGAAAATGGTAAAAGAAGGGGGGGGGGGGCGTTACGGAAGTAGTGTGTGAGAAGTTTGAAATCTGGGCTGCACGGGAAGCGCGTTCGGGTAGCCAATGCGATTAAGCCGAACGATCGCGTAAAGAGGGAAATCAGGGTTCGAGTCCCGCTCTGGCACAAATTTTCAGTTGTCACCATAGAATTTTTTAATGCCCTCATGTCATCAAGTATAACAGTAATATATTTAATGTTGTGTATTTCTGCCTTCTTATTCGCAATATGTTACATTTATTTATACGTATCGAGGGTCAACCACCAATCTCTGCACCCAGCGTCGATCATCTACAGGTCTCCTTGCACTTCACTACAATTTTCTAGAGTTGCGACTTCTCTGTGTACAGCATCATCATCCGCGAAATGCCTAATGGAATTTCGATGCTACTCGCTATGTTGTTGATACGTATTGTAAAGGTCCTATAACGCTACCTTGCGGTGCAGCCCAATCTTACTTTTATGTCTTGACGATTTCTCTCTGTTACGAATTACCTATTGTCTTCAGTCCAGTCACATAGCAGGTCTGACATTCCACACACTCATATTTAGGTCAAGAAATGGATGAGCCTCATATTTTAAGGTATAGAGCTAAACGGACATTTATTACTTCACACTCTTGTCTTCGCTACCGAACAAGCCATATTAGTTTAGCGTGAAAATAACCTACAATAAATCTGTTCATGACCACAATAATTTCGTCGTTTGGCTTATGTTACCGGTACATTAAAGTAATGTAACACAAACTTTTAAATTGTGATGACCCACTGGAAACATTTCAAGTAGACAATGAAGCACCTATTCTAACGACCCCTGACCTAATAGATTAACTGTCAATGAGGTAGAGGTCGCAATTCAGGAACTAAAAAAATTACAAGGCATGTAATGAAGACCATATATTTGCAGATATCTGGAAGAATGCTGGAAAACCTGCGGTCATAAATCTCCACCAACATCTAATTGAAATGTGGATCACAGAGAAAATTCTAGAGCACTGGACCTCAGGAACAATCCGTCCATTATTTAAAAAAGGAGGTAGAACCAATCCAGTTAATTACAGAGGAATAACCTTCTGGACTCCACATACAAAACTTTCTTCCGCATAATTTACAATAGGATCAAAATCATTCTGGAGTCACAACTTTGAGATTATTAGGGAGAATTCGACCATACAGATGCTGCTCAGACCAAATTCTTAGCCGAAACTAATATTGGAGTATAGCATGTATAGAAACTAACAGTTATTCATTTCATTAGCACTCCGTCTTCAGGCCACAAGTGGCCCATCGCGACCATCCGACCACCGTGTTATCCTCAGCGGAGGATGCGGAGAGGAGGGGCGTGTGGTCAGCATACCGCTCTTCCAGTCGTTACTATGGTTTTCTGTGACCGGAGCCGCTACTATTCGGTCGAGTAGCTCCTCAATTGGCATCACGAGGCTGAGTGCACCCCGAAAAATGGCAACAGCGCATGGCGGCCTGGATGGTCACCCATCCAAGTGCCGGCCACACCCGACAGCGCTTAACTTCGGAGATCTGACGGGAACCGGTGTATCCACCATATGATAGTGTTCATAGACACATATTTCTAAAAATCCTTAAATCATATGGCCTCCATCCCAAACTGGGAATGTGTATCGAGATGTAGATGATAGATGTTACTCATATCTCGGAAAAGGCATCCATTGCAGTAAGGCAAGTAATCCGACCTGCTATCGCAGTAACACCAGGTATATCAGATGTTTTCACTGATTCACAAAGTGCTGGAAGTAACACGATACAGCATCCACTGAAATGTACGGTCCTACTACAGTGTAGAGAATTGCCAGGATAGTTTTATTTTTCCTCGACAGTAAGCATTTCAGGGCTAGACGAGTCAGTAGCTCGTTCAGGGTCGTTTACAGTTGTGTGTAATTACAAAACAGCATTTTGATTAAGCGTCTGCTCTAGGCTGTTTAATAGCTAGTTCGCATTATTTTACGTTTTTACAAGCCATAAACCTGTTTAGTAAACGGCAGCTAACAGCTGCGGGCCTGGCGCTACGTCATACGCTGTTGCCGCAAGTAACATTCTAATGTTTTCGTTGTTAAAAATATCATATTGATATGAACATTTTTACGAAAACTGAACCGCTCAGTTTATCAATCTAATAGTTTTACACGTTATCTATTACTTTGGGATCATAGCTGTTTTCTCGTTTCCAAACCGTACACCAGTTTATTGAGATCTTGCAGCATGCTTCCGCAATAATGTCCCAGCGAAAAAAATGGTTCAAATGGCTCTGAGCACTATGGGACTTAACTTCTGAGGTCATCAGTCCCCTAGAACTTGGAACTACTTAAACCTAACTAACCTAAGGACATCACACACACATCCATGCCCGAGGCAGGATTCGAACCTGCGATCGTAGTGGTCGCGCGGTTCCAGACTGTAGCGCCTAGAACCGCTCGGCCACTTCGGCCGGCAATGTCCCAGCGACTTCCGTTGCAATGACAGCTCCACCGTGGACTAATTTAACGAAAGATGGAATATTCCACACTTCGTCGATAAGTCTATTTTTTTTTCGTTTTAAGAGTGGGAGATTATTAAGAATGAATACACATCTTTCTGGTAGCAGTTGACTATACAAGTTCCTTGTAAAGACAAACAAACAGATTCTGAATTATCCAATCTGGCTTCACGTTAAGAATGATAATTACGAAGTCCATAAGCCCTGGCTAACAACTACATGAGAACGCTGAATCACAAGAACAAGTCTCCAACTGAGTGAGAGAAGCCTTTTTCATAACTTAAATGCATCCGCCGCTGGACCTCGGAGTGGGAGGCGGGTTCCAGCGCCGATCTACCGTTATGCAAGACTATGCGGCAAAATTTTAGAGACAGCAAGGGTCGGAAAAAAATAATTACAAACCAAACAGTGAAAAAATTGAACAAATGAGAAAGATGACAAAGGAAAAAAAAACGTTTTTAAAGGAATTGACGTCAAGGCATGAAAACAGAGGACTGTCCCCAGTAAATGAGGACGATTGGTCATCTTAAAAACTATAACAGGAGATTTGCATTGTTGTGCTGTTGGATGTTGTTGGTCGTTGAGGGGGAGGGGGGGGGGAGATATCGTGGAGACCGGTGGTAACAAAAAAAAGAAAAAAAAGATGACGTCATTTTTCAGTTCTCGCCTAGGGTGGCAAAAGCCACGGGGGTCCCTCAGATTATTGGCGGAGGCATAACAGCGTCGGAGCAGCTCCCCTTGGCCGCGGTGGCGTTTGTGGGAAGAGCGGCGGTGACTAGCGCCGCGCGTATTTCAAAGTGCGGTCGACGGGCGCTGGTCGATACCGCATTGGTGAACCGTTTCATTATGTTTACTACCGCCTAATTATTCTCTTAGGATTCCATCACATCCAAATGTGATGAAACTTTTGTGGAATGTAGTCCTTAATCTTGTAGTTCCGTGTCTTGTATCCCGACAGAGAGTCACCAGAAATCGCTGTCGTTCCAATTACTTTCCGAAATATTATAGTGAATGTGACTATGTGACAACACAGCTGCTGATATCAGACCACATCTACGTCTGTCCTGCACAAGCCACTTTACGGTGTGTGGCGGTGGGTACTTTTGGTACCAGAGTGACTTTGCTATCCTCCCCGTTCCATTCGTGGTTGGTTCATGGTAGGAACGACTGTCGATAAACCTCCTTATTAGCTCCAGTTTCCTCGTCTTGGTCAATTTGCGAGATAAAGGCATACGTGGGAGAAAGTCATACATTGCCCGACTCTTCTTGCATCATACCTTCTCGGAATTTCAGCAGTATACCTTTCCGTGATACACTCTAGTAGCGTTGCTAACTGCCGTTTTTTGTCCATGTCCGTGAACACAGTGTGGGAAAGCGGATAGTGTCATGCAGATTCTACGTCTACCAGCCAACAACGATACTACTGCACTTGGCTTCTCGTGGCCGTTATCGGAAAAACACATTGACGTTACAGAAAATAAGTACAGGGATGACCAAGAAAAGTGCACCACACTGAGTGATTTTAAGGCAGTCGTGGTTATACTACCAGGACTGCCAGGTAGCGTGTCTTCGTGACATGTCACATAAAAACTCACGATAAGCCATGGTGTAATAATATTGTGGTCAACTAATACAACTACAAATGTACTCCGCAAGCCACTACGCGGTGCATGGCGGAGGGTGCATTGTAGCACTACTAATCTTTCCCTTACCTGTTCCATACGCATATGGAGCGAGGAAAAAGCGACTATCTATATGCATCGGTACGAGTTCTAATCTCTCTTATCTTGCCTTCTCGGTCCTTACGCGAATTATACGTTGGCGGAATTAGAAACGTTCCGCAGTCAGCCACGAAAAGAATGTCTTCCCTCCAGAGATTCATTTGAGTTCACGAAGCATTCCCGAAATGCAATCATCTAGCAGCACGCCTCTGAACTACTTCCATCTTCTCCTTTAGTCCGACGAGGTGGGGAACCCGAACACTCGATCGGTATTCACGAATGGTTCGCACTAGTGTTCTACACGAGATCTTCTTTACAGATGAGTTACACTTTCCTAGAATTCTCCCAGGACACCATTCGCCTTTCCTACTACGTGACATACTCGTTCCATTTCGTATCGCCTTGCAACGTTACACCCAGATGTTTCATCGACGTGACTGTGTCAAGCAGCTCACCACTAATGCTTTATTCGGACATTGCGCGATTGTTTTTCCTAATCATCTGCATTAACTTAAATTTTTCTATATGTAGGGCAAGCTGCCATTCATCGCGCCGAATAGAAATTATTACGTTCTCGATGTGTGTTTAAGTAAAGATAAATTATTCTTATTTTTTGGTCGTAATGGGTTCAAACCTGTGGAATGCATACACATAAATCATTAATAAATTACTGTAAGTTAGTCAAAGCAAAGATTAATTAATGTCACTTTTGATGGACTTTTCTAAATTTTATTTAATCTGATGTAGGCGCAAAACGCTGTTCACTTTTAGATAACTTCTTTATCATCTATGAGAGACTGTTCGTCCGCTGCTTACTAATAGACCTTTGATCTCACAGCAGTGTACATTCAATACAATTATGGGGTTATTTTATCTGTTGTATCCCAGAATGCGGTACAAAATTCCATCCAACTCATCCTCAGTCTCCACTACAGTCAATAAACCACGACATTTTTCATGCTTACATATTTGTAGTTATAGTGCAGAAATGACTTTCACTGCCAGTTCACAAGTTACGGTGGAAGGTGATAATACCCTGGGTTAGCAAACGTAACAGCCGGTCGGTGTTCGCCACGCCAGCTGCCAGCAGCTGTTGGCGTTCTGCTCTACTTCCCGCGAGTCATGCCGCTCTGGTGCATCCGTATACTAGGATTAAACAAGTACATGTAAGTTGGAGGATATTTGGTTTTCTTGTTGGAATATCAGCGATTAAAGATCTCTGAAATAGTTGGCGTCATAAGCGTATCATAAGAAAGCGTACAGTACCTCTTACACAAAAGATTAATCACGAGATTTCTGGGAGGTGAGTGCCACATCTGTTGAATACTAATTAAAGCTAAGTTTGCAACGAATTTGCCATCAATATCTGGTTTACTCCTTAAAAAAAAAAAACAGTGTGAATCGCCTCACGGATTTGTTACTGTGGATGATACGACGGTCCACTATTTCATGCTAAAACAAACTGCACTCTCCATATTGTCCATGTATTTTCTGTCTGTAAATACAATGTGTGCCCCTGTGACAAGTCCGTTACACATAAGTAAACGCGTTTCCAATCTTTCATTTTCAAAACATACTCGTGCTAAGAACTCACTCAATTAAGTCCAAAATTTCTGTTAGATCTAGTCCTCCGCTCCTAATTACATAACGCGGAGCGACGACTTGATTTAGGTTGATATAAAAGAGCGATAAAAAGTTTCCGTTTCAGGACGTTGCTGCCTCGTATGTGCAACGTAGTGCGAGTCCGACGCGCGTATATAAACACCGACATGTAGGCAAGAGATTAGTGTGACATTAGTTTCTTTCCGAAAAGCGTGAGGTAAATGCGGAAACGTTAGCTGTGGCGACGTTTTACCAAATGCGTCCAAACAGGAACAGTCCGCTATTTTCTTTTCGTGGCTGCCGAAGGACAAATTCCGACAGATATCCATCGGAGATTGAAGAATGTGTATGGGGCAACATCGCCTGTCGAAATTCACCGTTGTGGAATGGTGCGCCACATTCCGTGCTGCTTCGTGATAACACACTTCATGATGATGCACTTCCCCATATTGCAGATGTCGTAATGCAAAAGTTACGCCAACTCGCGTGTGGAAACTCGAGCACCTGCTCTGTAGTCCAGATCTCTCCCCATGGAGGGTCGACGATTCCTGTCGGACGACGAGGTGCAGCAGGCAGTTATTGACTTCATCACGCTGCAGGACATTCTGTTTTACCAAACTGGTATCTTTGTCCTGGTGCACCGGAGGGATGATTGACTCAGTGCTCATGGCGATTATGCATGATTGGCATACAGATACTGGACAGTACGACCTTCGAAAAGAATGTTTTTGGTCGCCCCGTATACAAATCGTGCAGCCAGAACCTAACTAAGCAAATGGAAGATCTTTGATTAAAAAGGGAATGTAAGGACATACAGAGTGTACATCGTGGCTACCGGCAACAAATGCAGTTATTCTGGATTACTGACGGAAAATAACTACAGCTAAGAATAGTGCAGATACAGTAATCGGTTCTGAAATAGAATTGTTTAATTTAACGTTTCCTTCACTGCTCCCTCCCTCGATTCCGTTCTATCAGATTACAGTAAATTGACTGAGAAGCTGAGGTGTCTAACTACAAATTAAACGTCGTCCTCTGCACAAACGTGAAACATTGCACACGAGATTGAGGATATTGACGAAACGGAATTCATCGAAGAAATTGTATTCAGTTTTCAAAATTCTGTTTAGCTGTGAGTCTCGCTACTGCATCGTTAATGATTTACACCTTGTTGGTTCCATGTGGCAAACGTCAAATTCACTTGAAGTGTACTAGACGCTTAGTTATGCAAATGGTTAGAGTTTCAGCGCAACAGCACACAGTAGGTAGGAGTGCAAGCACCTACATTCTCTAGATGAGGAAAGATTGAGCTGACTCCACATTCAGAAATCGCATGGGAATACTGGTTGTTTATGGGAAGATCGTTTTATACCTCGTGCTAGACATACCGGAATTCGACAAGCTCCCAGGAGGAAGAACATATTGATCACTCGGACATGTAGGATCGTCCAGCCACTTCACACGCCTTGAGCCTGGAAGTTGACGCGCCTTGAGCATGCCAAGTATCCACACCAACAGCGCGATGACATACGCAACGCCACTGACCGTTTGCACGGTGATCATTGTTGATGCTTCCCGTCACGACGATTTGTGCCCAGTGACATCACTGTGCACTGGAGAGGCACCCTCTCTGTGTAGATACGTCTCGTCTTGCTCGAATAAGTCCGTTTCATGAATCAAAAGTTCTTCATGTGACTGGGCAATGATTACGACCGGGCGAACAATACGTCTTTCCTCTCAGGCTCTAGACGCGTGGGCTTTGGAGATCCTGCAAGGGGTTGCGTATGGCTCTATTTAATCCATAGATTCCATATTCGTTTGAGAGTTGCGCTTTCTTAACCGTCTAGAACAGCAATATTGCGTAAGATCTATCCCAGTGTCGACTAGCGACGATCCTGCAGCCATTGAATTCCCTCTCCTGCCGGTAGACGTTATACGAGCTTCTCACAAACAACCAACAGTCAGATGTCGTTTTTGAATGAGAAATCAACTGCGTAATCTTCCCTCGTGGAATATGTAGATCAGTGGTCGTCAAAATGTGGCCGGCGGGCCGCCCGCGGCCCCAATTAAATAATCGCCCCGCCCGACATTCTCCGTTGCATTCAATAATGATACTAGCGAATCCGGCAATGCTTCACGATTGCTAAATATGTATGGGAATTTCATATAAATCCTAAATTCCTTGCCCTCCTCTCTCTGCCCATCTGCTCATCCCTCCTCCCTCTCTTCGTACATTTCCTGCCCCTCCCACCCCCCTCCCCACCTGTATACCTTCTCTCCCCTCCTCTGTCCATCTCCTCCTCCATGCTCTCTATGCCAGTTTATGTCCGAATGTTCAGTGGAGTATCGTGTAAAAATCTGAAGTAAATCCGTCAGCATCTTTCCTAGAGTTTTAGTAACAATGTTTCCCCTCTATACATTACATATATATGTAATATATTACAAAAATATGTAGCGTATGTTCTTTCAAACATTCAATAGAGTCACGCGTAAAAATTTAAGGAATTTCGGTTCCAACGTTTCCCTTTTATATATTTCATGCGTATTTACATATTATACACATAAGTGACAAACTGCTTTTTTTTTGTTATGAAAACATGTGACAGCCGAACTGTCAAACGGAACGCAATTTTTTTTTCTTTTTAACCTCAAAACCACCATTATTATCCACAATTACTAAAAAAAAACTATATTAGTCGGACCTTTCTCAAGTGATGATCTTTTACAAATAATTGTGATTTACGAATTTTTATACTAACCCCATCCTGATAATTACGAAGGTAACAAAGACGAAAATGTACCAAATCTGTCGAGCCGTTCTTAACCGATGATACTTCAAACATGCGGCAGTTGATATTAATTACCGACTTCACCGCTGGATTTTCTATTCTTTTTCATACATACCTTGTCCTGACAATAACGAACACAACAAGGAAATCAGCCAAATCAGTGAGATCTTTCTCAGGTGATGATCTTTCGTACATGCCGCAATTGATTTTTATTTATACAGACAGATGCAGATTGATAGATGCATCTAGCAACTAACTGGCGAAAAACCTGAATTGGCGTTAAGAGTTTCTTAGTGTAGTTTTTCTGCTACGAAACAAAGACACCTCTGCACAGACAGTAACACTTTAATTTTAATTGACGTTGATGAACTCGACCTTGAGCTAAGTAAAGTTAGCCGATTACTGCAAGGGCAGAGGGGTAAGTAGCGCGGCCGCTGCGGTGTTAGAGGTGTGTGCCTCGTACAGTCACATATTATGGTGTAAATTTCAAACGTAAGTAACATCGATTCGTGAATGTGCATTATAGGAAATGGTCATCTTCAGATGCTTTACATATTATTAGCAAGAAATACGAAATTAAATGCAGCCTGCTGTAATATATCGCAATGAGTAGAAGAAAAATGCCATTCAAAACATTTAGCAAACATTTGAGATCTTAACTCTTATTGCATAACGCATTTAAATATCAATACAATTACTGTTATTGATAAATTAAAATACCTCGTACACAACTAACACAACAACAGTTCGTCAGGCGATTACACTGCCACAACTTTGGTGTAGTTGAGGTTGGCAACAGTCTGAAACAGAGAACAGTCGACACGAAGTGTTCCGAATGGTATCGACTTTTAACGATCAGTACCTGGGGATCGGCGGCTAACTTATCGCGCTATAATTGTAGCTTGGACTCAGAAGAAACTTTCAAACGCCAAGATCGCTAGTAAAGCATTTATCAGATTTAGATAACCGTTTTCGGCAAGACTGTATTGCCATTTTCGGCTCTGCTTATAACTAGTCTTTTGGGAGCTGTTAACAAACTAGTTTATGTAGATTAACAATTAATAATAAGACAGGTACATATGCGGCTTGAAGTTTTGCCTCACAACAGGAATGGCGCTTATCGCTGAAACAACCGCTTTTCTGTTACATCGCTTTTTTTTTCTACGCCACTTTAACCTGTTAAAACCGCTCAAAATAACCGCTTTCTGAAATAACCGATTTTCGTTTTTTTATTACAAATGGATAACCAGTATTCTCCTGAAGAGTCTAATTTTTTGAAACTCTGCTGAAAAATTATGTTGTACTCGGGAATTGTACCACTATTTGGGCATTACAAATATTCAGCGGTAAGGGATGGAAACAAGGGTTGAAGAACTCTTGTTTTTATGATAATTTGCCTATTTTCAAAGGCTACAAGCAGATAAAGGCGTATTTGTAGACACGGGCAGCAGATCAACTACTTTTTGCTTTTTACTGTGTACTATTAATGAACTGTTGTTTATAATTTATTGCTATTACCATAATTTCCGTCCTCGTTTATTATTTCATAGAAATGACAGGCAAATCTTTTGATCGTTTCAAAAAATGAGGTATTGTGCTTCACTGCTCTGTCATCTCGTAAAAAATACACTCCTGGAAATTGAAATAAGAACACCGTGAATTCATTGTCCCAGGAAGGGGAAACTTTATTGACACATTCCTGGGGTCAGATACATCACATGATCACACTGACAGAACCACAGGCACATAGACACAGGCAACAGATCATGCACAATGTCGGCACTAGTACGGTGTATATCCACCTTTCGCAGCAATGCAGGCTGCTATTCTCTCATGGAGACGATCGTAGAGATGCTGGATGTAGTCCTGTGGAACGGCTTGCCATGCCATTTCCACCTGGCACCTCAGTTGGACCAGCGTTCGTGCTGGACGTGCAGACCGCGTGAGACGACGCTTCATCCAGTCCCAAACATGCTCAATGGGGGACAGATCCGGAGATCTTGCTGGCCAGGGTAGTTGACTTACACCTTCTAGAGCACGTTGGGTGGCACGGGATACATGCGGACATGCATTGTCCTGTTGGAACAGCAAGTTCCCTTGCCGGTCTCGGAATGGTAGAACGATGGGTTCGATGACGGTTTGGATGTACCGTGCACTATTCAGTGTCCCCTCGACGATCACCAGTGGTGTACGGCCAGTGTAGGAGATCGCTCCCCACACCATGATGCCGGGTGTTGGCCCTGTGTGCCTCGGTCGTATGCAGTCCTGATTGTGGCGCTCACCTGCACGGCGCCAAACACGCATACGACCATCATTGGCACCAAGGCAGAAGCGACTCTCATCGCTGAAGACGACACGTCTCCATTCGTCCCTCCATTCACGCCTGTCGCGACACCACTGGAGGCGGGCTGCACGATGTTGGGGCGTGAGCGGAAGACGGCCTAACGGTGTGCGGGACCGTAACCCAGCTTCATGGAGACGGTTGCGAATGGTCCTCGCCGATACCCCAGGAGCAACAGTGTCCCTAATTTGCTGGGAAGTGGCGGTGCGGTCCCCTACGGCACTGCGTAGGATCCTACGGTCTTGGCGTGCATCCGTGCGTCGCTGCGGTCCGGTCCCAGGTCGACGGGCACGTGCACCTTCCGCCGACCACTGGCGACAACATCGATGTACTGTGGAGACCTCACGCCCCACGTGTTGAGCAATTCGGCGGTACGTCCACCCGGCCTCCCGCATGCCCACTATACGCCCTCGCTCAAAGTCCGTCAACTGCACATACGGTTCACGTCCACGCTGTCGCGGCATGCTACCAGTGTTAAAGACTGCGATGGAGCTCCGTATGCCACGGCAAACTGGCTGACACTGACGGCGGCGGTGCACAAATGCTGCGCAGCTAGCGCCATTCGACGGCCAACACCGCGGTTCCTGGTGTGTCCGCTGTGCCGTGCGTGTGATCATTGCTTGTACAGCCCTCTCGCAGTGTCCTGAGCAAGTATGGTGGGTCTGACACACCGGTGTCAATGTGTTCTTTTTTCCATTTCCAGGAGTGTATATTGGATTGCTGCCATTCTGCAGTACAACTTATGTCCGGCGACGACAGCGACTAACTACCGTTAGACCTTTTTAAGTCTTGCACACTACACGTACACGCGTCTAAAGCCACGACACACGGCAATAGGGAAATTATCATCTCAGCAATGCTGTAGCAGTTCGCGTCACGTGTTTGTTGTTCGTTTCTGACGGCATTGTTGTAAAAATAGCACTGGTTGTTTTTCCCATTTTCTATTATAACGCAATGTTTCAAACCAATGCAAATTTTACTATTAAAATTGCTCCTTTTTAAAATGTTTTAGCACTGCTCCTTCGCCTAATTGATATTTACCTGTTACAACAGAGACCAAACAAATGCCAAAAAATACCGGTTATTGAGAACTTAAGTACCGGTGTAGTTTTTAACCGGTCGGTTTATTCCATCCTTACCTCGCAATGTCACTGTTGGTATAATTTAAATTAATATCGTGTTTATACTGGTTGCTGGTGAAGAGGATTATTAATGATCTCATTCATAAGCAGCCATATCACAGTCATCACCGTCGCTCAAGAAAGTTATAATTAAGCTTTACTTGTTTAATCAGAATCGGACGATGACTCTCCTTGTCCGCAGTCTCGATGATTCGAAGTGATCTGCAATCCTGTGTAAATAAAATGTCTTGGTTTTCTTGCGTTGCGTAGTCAGTCGGGAAAACTCAGATCAAGTGGGAAGTTTGCTTTGATAGAGTTTAATTATCCGATGAAATAATGAAGCTCTTGGATCTAATAATTGCAGGTTCGTTTCCAATTCCGGTTCAAGGCGCTTCAGTCCGGAACCGCGCTGCTGCTACGCTCGCAGGTTCGAATCCTTCCTTGGGTATGGATGTGTGTGATGTCCTTAGGTTAGTTAGGTTTACGTAGTTCTAAGTCTAGGGGACTGATGACCTCAGATGTTTAGTCCCATAGTGCTCAGAGCCATTTTTGAACACCTCCGTGCAAATTTCCAATTAGAGAATACATATATAATGAAATTCCTTACACATCTTTGATGTAAATGCTCAGTATATATTTTCTTGAGTAGCACACAATATATTTTCAATCTATTTCTTCCAGTAGTCACGATAGCAAAATTACAATTATTCAGTGCGGCTATTCGGCACGGAGAAGATCCTAGAAGTCCTCTCAACACACCAGAGAGAATATATTACAAAGAGTAATTATGCGCTCATGAAATAGTAATAGTACTGTACTACTTTGCGCATCGATTCTGAGAGTATATAGATGGTAAGTAGGAAACGTAATTCACTCCTAGAATTGTGCAGGGATAATTAGTAGAATATAATGAGATATTACATTGGCTCTTGCGCAAAATATTTGACGACCACTGATATAGATGGTTCTACTCCTCCCTATTGCGTGCTATTGCGCTGAAATTCTAAATTACCTGGATATCCAAGCACGTAGCATACTTCCTGTCGCCTTGATGTCTGTTGCATGTTATCTTCGTGGAGGTGCACATTTAATGCCCAACGGCGTGCATTGGCCATCTGCCACATTTTACCCATGATTCTTACAATCAGTGGCAGCAGGAGAAGGAAATTTCACGAGGCAGTGAACATCAGACGAAATGGCAACCGGCTTCACGCAGTGCTGACGAGTCTGCGGAAAACAGCATCTGACGTCTTTCGCACTGGCCGGGAATAGCCGTTGTTTCCAGCAAGGCTCGGCGAGAAGTGAGCATCGCTGGCACTCCGTACCATCCGACCACTTGCGGTAATTGTGAGCCATCCGTCTTGCCCTCATTACGAGGTGCTGCTGTTTACTGCCCGCAATTACAACAATTAGGACTAACCAGCACTTGTGCCGCGTGTTTTCTCTCCGAGTCCGAAGACGGCGCGGCGGCGCCAATAATTCAGACGGTCGTGCTGTATAAATCGATGTTGCTTTTTACGACTTTGGTTCTTCCGTCTCCTATTACTTGGTTCGCCGGCTGCGGCAGTTTATCATGGTTGTTGCCGACTGAATAGTGCCACATAAATTATTTGACCGCCACCGACAACCCCGTATTAATGCTCCGAAATGTTTTTTCAATTGGATGATTATTACCGCCAAGGCCCGTTTTTAATCATTCCGCCTGAGTCAATAATTTGCACTGTACTTGTCAGTGATGGTTACACATTAACTGTGAATTATTTCTTCCTTGTAACCTCAGTACGTCGCCCTGATGTAGCTTAACCAACATTCTAGAACAATGCAGAAACGTTCTGCTTTTAAAGGAATTGGTACATGTTTTTCTTTTCCGTAAAAAAAAATCCGCTACATTTCACTAGCATTACGCATCGGAGGAAGAAATATTCACTTGTCGATTGTTTATTGGAAGAAGTAGTATGAAAAGTGTCATTTCTGAAGGCACAGTACTTCCCTCCCTCCCCCCCCCCCCCCCCCCCACTCTCCGCCGAACTGCTTCTCTTCATAACGTAAAACAAGTTAAAGCGATCATCAACATTGTTGGTTTGAACACCACAGTGGTTTACTAGGTATCAGATCGTGGTCATATTGTATCGACATGTCCCGCAAGTGCCTACAAATGTCATTTTGAAGATTTCCTGGCAACGACGAACGGAGTGTTAAACTATTTAAAAGATCTCTTTATCGAAATGGCTCTGAGCATTATGGGACTTAACATCTAGAACTTAGAACTACTTAAAACCTAACTAACCTAAGGACATCACACACATCCATGCCCGAGGCAGGATTCGAACCTGCGACCGTAGCAGTCGCGCGGTTCCGGACTGAGCGCCTAGAACCGCTAGACCACCGCGGCCGGCAATCTCATTATCGCCTAGAACTATTGTCAGTAATGTTATACTGGATAGCAGTGCTGAAATGTAATATTAATCTTTGTATATGTACAGCTCTTCTTGTGATTCAAAAGCTCGTAATATATGCCACACGATTAATATGTAATAATGCATTTACTAGGCATGATCCTGATGGATATGGTGAGCCCTGAGCTTTCTCAGACCTGTGAACTTACTTCCGTAGCCAGTTATAGGGAGTCCTGATGTTTGCCGTGGACTCCGAACCATGCGTTAACTCGATACTTTACAGATTAACGAACGTGCCAGTGTCTCAGAAGTGATAAATGACGGATAAAAATTCTCGTACTGAACGAGGACCGAACCACAGACCTTTAACAGCGTAGTCTCGCCCTTAGCCAACAGCCTTCAAGCCACATAACCCTACTGTACGCACGTGAGGTACCAGAGTCTTAAGATCTTCTGTCGCATACTGTAATCTGCAATTTGCTTTGGATGTTCTGGTCACGGACCTTAGCCCGGTAGTCCCGAATACAATCAAGTCAGGAACTGCTCAGGCACAGGAATGGTTTACTGGCTATAATCTAAAAGTCCGAACTCCACTAGAACTTACGTTATAAAGAAAACGATTCACAATCCAGAAATGGTTCAAATGGCTCCAAGCACTATGGGACTTAACATCTGAGGTCATCAGTCCCCTAGACTTAGAACTACTTAAGCCTAACTAACCTAAGGACATCACACACATTCATGCCCGAGGCAGGATTCGAACCTGCGACCGTAGCAGCAGCGCGGTTCCGGACTGAAGCGCCTAGAACCGCTCACTCACAGCGGCCGACCCAGAAATGGATATCGACAGGAAGATAGTAAATTAAGTCTCGTGTGTAGTTCTCTAGTATCTGAATAAAAAGTAAGCTAAAATGAAATAATCCTATACCTGGAGAACATATGTTCACTAGGTTTTGCAGTAAGAAATCCCTCAACTGTACTTGACATTCGCGGAACTATACTATTATTCTTAATTGGTTGTAGGCATGTACACTGAATATAAATACTGTGAATATTATGGAATAATAATATCTGGGTTACTACTACCAGTCACATTACGTTGATATAATTTTTATTACCATAGATGTCGAATTCTTTTTGTGGTTTATTTTTCTCGTCTTTTGGTTTGTTTGCTTACAGATCACAAATTTTACGAAAATAAAATTATGGAATACAAACTACGCCGATGTTCTGTTGACATTGTCAACGAAACGGGAGAGAGGTACAGTGAGTGGATAAAAATATGGAAATACAAAAAAAAAACAAAAAAACGTATTGCCAAGTGTAATAAGATATAGGGAAACCGCTGGTATTCTAAACAGTTTCCAGAAATGGATAAATACAGGTCCTGTTTGGTTTCAAAGGGAATATCATACCTTTCTTCCTGCAAATTAGTGGCGTTCACATAGCGATGATGGGAGTGGATAGCGATCACACAACCTTCTCTCCAGAGTTCATCACAAAGACTCAATAATATGGATATCTGGTGACTGGGGTGGCCAGGGGTGAAGCGAAAATTCATCCTAGTGCCCACAAAGCCGGCCGGTGTGGCCGTGCGGTTAAAGGCGCTTCAGTCTGGAACCGCGTGACCGCTGCGGCCGCAGGTTCGAATCCTGCCTCGGGCATGGATGTGTGTGATGTCCTTAGGTTAGTTAGGTTTAATTAGTTCTAAGTTCTAGGCGACTGATGACCTCAGAAGTTAAGTCGCATAGTGCTCAGAGCCATTTGAGCCCACAAAACCAGTCTTGGACATGCGAGCTGTGTGAACAGGGGCACTGACATCTTGGAACACAGCATAACCATGAGGGATATTGTACCGTTCAGTGCAGGATGTTTTCATGAGCGACATGTGGATTTTCGGTTGACCAAATTCTTGTGTTTTGGCTGTTCATGTATCCAATAAGGCAAAACCGTGCGTTATCTGTGAAGATAACACAGTTCAATTCTGTGACTCCATAGATGGAAGGCCGAGTTTACTCTTTTCTTTATCTGATGCCGTCAGTTTCTGCACACTACGAACATGATACGCACGACATTTTTAACCTCTGCCCCGTTTCCAGAGAACTATCGTAAAAAAACATGATTTCTCACTTCAACTGGTTTAGCGTTCGTCAAAATTTCTGGTTTCCTGGTTCTCTTTATGTCTGCAACTGATATCCGTTCCCGGAAATGGGCAGTTAATCTCGTTACTGATGAAATGTTTGGCACTGCGGAATCGGATGTTACCTACTAAATATGTCTGCAACACCGGTGTAGGAACTACTGGCAAAATACTCTTGGCCAATGAAAAGTCGTTGTTCTTGCAAAAACGACATGTTTACCAAGAAATGAACAGCACAATACTAGCGAAAAGTTACGGACGAAGGTGATTATGCAGTATGACCACTACCCGTTAACGCCATGTATCTCTACACGTTAAATTAGTGTCCTCGGTTACTGTCGACAATACCAGTAGTGCTATATTACAGTTGCTGATCGAACGAAAGCAACTGAACTCCTATTTACAGGCTCACGTACCTTCATCTTCGCAACTTTTCGGTCGCATTACATATAGAATTGCAGTTTTCACCGGGTTTTCGCTAAGTTACAGAACTTCAGATTCACTACTAAAAACAGGGACTGTACGGTAGGTCGTGTTTACTTACATTTGGCACAGAAGTTCAAGCGTTTGTGGGACCTCTTCTCTTGACGGAGTGACAGTGGTTAGCGCACTGTTATCTTGTTACTACTTGATCGAGTTCCACACATGTTATGTCGTCGATGACCTCTTGGCAAAATCTTCCCAACGCCACACGAAAAGGTATACCGTTCCATTAAAAAAGCCAAAGTCTACGTCATAATTCGACAACTATAAACTTTAAAAACTGCTTGCGTACGTCAAACAATTCGATACAGTTTCCGCTATAACCTGGCGAAAATCGTACCTCGGTACATTTTTGGTCTTCTGCTTTCGCTGTCGCACCCTGCGTAACATTCTTTTCGCGAAGCTGAGTATTTTTCTACATGTGTACAACTGCAGTCGCTTCATAATGGTATTTTTGACGTCTGTACATATATAAATTAGAAGTTCCCTATCTCAAGTTCTGTCTGTATGTTCTGCTAATCTCAGGAATTACAGTAGGAATTTTAAAACTGTTTTTACTAAGAGATACAGTGATTCATGAGGAAGGTTTGTATGTATAATTTATAAATATTTCGTGCAAATTAGCTGAACTGTGATAAATTAAAGGCGTCAGTCACTGTGGATACGATCCATTGACGTTCAGCGGTCTGTGGCAAAACATGAGGAAGGTTTAAGGCTAGGCATGGCGGTTATCGCTGAAGCAATCGGTCTGCGGCTACACCGGTTATTTTCATCAACAGCTTAACCTGACTTAAAATCGCTCAAAGTATTCGGTTTCTGAAATAACCGATTTCGGGTTTTTGTTACTATTATTTTTCAACAATTAGCGTAGACATCGGACAAGGTTGAGAAATTCTGCAACTCCCTCAGACTTCCGAGAATCAAAATATCGAATAAAACAGGTAAATAAACAATTTTCTAAATCTCTGTTAAAAATCGCGTTGTAATCAAGAATCATTTCACTATTTGGATATTGCTAATAGTCAGTGGTAAAGGGTGAAAATTAGGGTTGGAGAACTTTTTCGTACTAAGTTCTCCATTTGTAATGGCCGCAAGCAGAGAGAGGCATATTATGTAGACACCAGGAAGCAAATCAACTCATTTAACTATTTCGAATGAAAAATGTGTTTTTCTGTCAAATATGTATCCTTACTTTCAAGCGGGATATTTTACAGAACAATACCAAAAATGCTCTTTTAAAAACTTCAGATGAACAATTTAGATAGTGGGCAAAACATAACATTTACCATTAACAAATTCATGACACTATTTAAAATTTCAATAATGAATTAATGGCGAGTGTTTATTGCCCAGTCTCGACCGCCCCTGGTTGCTGAATGGTCAGCGTGACGGATCAATCCTCTGGGCCCGGGCTCGATTCCCGGCTGGGTCGGGGAATTTTCTCCGCCCAGGGACTGGGTGTTGTGCTGTCATCCTCATCGACTGCAGGTCGCCAAAGTGGCGTCAAATTGAAAGACCGGCATCCGGCAAACGGCCCGCCCAACGGGGGCCCTAGCCGTACGATTAAATAACATTGTCCAGTCTGTTCGTAAATGCTCTTTCTAATGTGTTGATCTGTAAATTGACGTCTTTCATCAGAAGCAGTACCTTTCAAGCACATAAGCCACATAACACCTGACCAAACTTTTTTTTAATATTCTATCTCAAACTAAAAATTTTAGAACCACTGCTATGACAAATATACCAGTTATTGGGAAAAAAAGAAAAAATACCTGTTATAACTGAGACCAAACAAATATCGAGAAATACTGATTATTCAGAGTTAAAATACCGATATCGCTTTTAATCGGCACGATAGATGATCGCTAGTTCGATCGAATGCGGCACCAGGCCGGCCAAGCTCACTATCGGGAGGCAAACTGAGCTGCCGCAGGACCTCACTCCAAACGCAATTAAAATAATGTGGACCAGGTAACATTCGTGCCTCCTGAGAACTTTCCTGGTGTACGCTGTTTAAATCGTTTCAGTTATATGAAAGTGATGGTATCCACTGGGGTGACAAAACTCATGGGATACCTCCTAATATGGTGTCTGACTTCCTTTTTGCCAGGCGTAGTGCAACAACTCGACGTGGCGTGCACGCTGCCTCCATAGGCACCCATAATTGCGGATTGCTGCTAGTGCAGCATTTTGTGCACAAACTGATCTCTCGATCATGTCCCGTAAATGTTCGTGGGATTCATTGGTGATCTGGGTGGCCAAATCATTCACTCGAATTCTCCAGAATGTTCGACAAACCAATCGTGAACAGTTGGGGCGCGGTCACACGGGGCATTGTTAGCTGTAAAAGTTCCTTCGTTGAATGGGTGCCAATGATCTCCAGGTAGCTAAACATAACCATTTACAGTCAGTGATCGGTTTATCTGGATTAGAGGGCCGACTCCATTCCATGTAAAACAACCCCCGGTACTTTAGAGCCACCACCAGCTTGCTCAGTGCCTTGTTGACGACTTGGGTCCATGGCCTCGTGGAATCTGCGCCACATTCGAACAATGTCATCAGCTCTTACCAACTGGTGCGCAGGGTAGTAGGAGTAATCCATCGAACTACAGACCTATATCATTGACGTCGGTTTGCAGTAGGGTTTTGGAGTATATAGTGTATTCAAACATTATGAATCACCTCGAAGGGAACGATCTATTGATACGTAATCAGCATGGTTTCAGAAAACATCGTTCTTGTACAACGCAGCTAGCTCTTTATTCGCACGAAGTAATGGCCGCTATCGACAGGGGATCTTAAGTTGATTCCGTATTTCTAGATTTCCTGAAAGCTTTTGACACCGTTCCTTACAAGCGACTTCTAATCAAGCTGCGGGCCTATGGGGTATCGTTTCAGTTGTGCGACTGAATTCGTGATTTCCTGTCAGGAAGGTCGCAGTTCGTAGTAATAGACGGCAAACCATCGAGTAAAACTGAAGTGATATCAGGTGTTCCCCAGGGAAGCGTCCTGGGACCTCTGCTGTTCCTGATCTATATAAATGACCTGGGTGACAATCTGAGCGGTTCTCTTAGGTTGTTCGCAGATGATGCTGTAATTTACCGTCTAGTAAGGTCATCCGAAGACCAGTATCAGTTGCAAAGCGATTTAGAAAAAATTTCTGTATGGTGTGGCAGGTGGCAGTTGACGCTAAATAACGAAAAGTGTGAGGTGATCCACATGAGTTCCAAAAGAAATCCGTTGGAATTCGATTACTCGATAAATAGTACAATTCTCAACGCTGTCAATTCAACTAAGTACCTGGGTGTTAAAATTACGAACAACTTCAGTTGGAAAGACCACATAGATAATATTGTGGGGAAGGCGAGCCGAAGGTAGCGTTTCATTGGCAGGACACTTAGAAGATGCAAAAAGTCCACTAAAGAGACAGCTTACACTACACTCGTTCGTCCTCTGTTAGAATATTGCTGCGCGGTGTGGATCCTTACCAGGTGGGATTGACGGAGGACATCGAAAGGGTGCAAAAAAGGGCAGCTCGTTTTGTATTATCACGTAATAGGGGAGAGAGTGTGGCAGATATGATACGCGAGTTGGGATGGAAGTCATTAAAGCAAAGACGTTTACGAAATCTATTACGAAATTTCAGTCACCAACTTTCTCTTCCGAATGCGAAAATGTTTTGTTGAGCCAAACCTACATAGGCAGGAATGATCATCAAAATAAAATAAGAGAAATCAGAGCTCGAACAGCAAGGCTTATGTGTTCGTTTTTCCCGCGCGCTGTTCGGGAGTGGAATGGTAGAGAGATCGTATGATTGTGGTTCGATGAACCCTCTGCCAAGCACTTAAATGTGAATTGCAGAGTAATTACGTAGATGTAGATGTATAAATCGGGCTTATATGACTGGGCCACGATTTCCAGACGTCTAGGATCGAACGAGCCCAGAAGAGGCACTGCGGGCGATGTCGTGCTATTATCAAAGAAAGGCACTCGCGTCGGTTGTCTGCTGCCATACTCCGTGAACGCCACATTTCTCCGCAGTATCCTAACAGATATGTTCGTCGTACTTCCCACATTGATTTCTGTGTTTATTTCAAACAGTGTTGTTTTTCTGTTAGCATTGACGACACTACGCAAACGCCGCTGCTGGCTTGGGCTTGTGGCCTTAATCACGCTGGACACCTTTTCTCATGAATCACCTGAGTACAAATGACAACCAATGCACTGCCCTTTTATGCCTCGTGTACGCGATAGTTCCGCCATCTGTATATTTAGATATTGTTATCCCATGACTTTTGTCACTTCAGTTTAAAGTTACCGAACATTGTTCTCTGAATTTTAATCATAACTCTATGCAGTTTTCTGTAAAAAAAATTACCGCTACGCCAGATAAATCATTCGGGTGTAGGTTTTTAGTGTTACCCGTGCTAATGCGTGGGGGGTCGCTAGTACATTATGAATTAATGGAGGCACTGAGATCCACAAGGGTCCAAAGAATAGAAACAAAGTTTTGAGAAAAATATGTGTTTGTGAAAGTCAAATTTGCCATGCCGCAGTTGTAACACCGGCTACCGTCAAATCACCGAAGTTAAGCGCTGTTGGACTCTGTTAACACTTGGATGGGAGACCGTACGGTCTGCTGAGCGCTGTTGGCAAGCGAGGTGCACTCAGCCCTTTTGAGGCCAATTGAGGAGCTACTTGATGGGGAAGTAGCGGCTCCGATCACGAAATCTGACAACGGGCTGGAGAGCGATGTGCCGACCACATGCCGATCCATATCACATCCAGTGATACCTGTGGGCTGAGGATGACACGGCGGTCAGTCGGTACCGTTGTGCCTTCAACCCGTTCTGACCGAGTTTAGTATCTGTATGTCCATCTTTTCAGAGATGGCTGCGGGACCTCGGCTGTCCAGTACCGAATGTCAAATCAAACACCTTTCAACAGTTTAAATTTCCAAACTTATTTTATTGGGCTACCAGTTTCGGCGGTATATTAGGCCGTCTTCAAGCCCCCTGACCGACATCTGGGAAGACTCCAACCTCGGTTCGGTTTGACCAGAACCGTCGTTGGAATCTTCCTACGCATCGGTCAGGGGGCCTGTAGATGGTGTAATATATCCCCGGAACAGGCTGCCTAATAAAATAACAGTTAGGAAATTTAGGTAGCTGAGAGATGTTTGATCTGACATTCTGGAGTTTGGTATATTCCTAACATGGTCAGTCAGGGGGCTATCTAAAGTGAATGGTAACTGAAGAAAGCTTCACAAGCAAAGGTCGCTAAAAGAGCATTTTATCGGATGACCGGTTTCGACAGATGCTGTCATCATCGGGTGTAAAAATTTTGAATTTTTACAACATATTATTCACTGTTGTTATAAATCGCTTTGTATTGAATATGCACTTCCCATTACCACTAAGAACACCACACATCGACATATCATACTTTTACATTTGACATGCTGATGTGTAGTGAGCTTCATGATAGTAGGAAATGTATATGCAGTGTGAAGAGTTTTGTAACACTGATAAATAATATGTTGTAAAAATTCAGAAGTATAAGATCCGATGATGACAGCATAGCTCTGTCGAATCCGGTCATCCAATTAAATGCTTTTTTGGCGACCTTGTCATGTGAAGTTTTCTTCAGTTTCCAAAATTTGTAGACAAATCCCAAGTCTCGTAAGTCAGAATTCTTTTTTAACCAAGTCTCAACACCCTGAACTTCCTATGAAAATGTAATGTTCTCACTTTATGTTGTGACATATTAATTAATACTGTGTTTAAGATTATATTTATAGTTAATGTTAATTCACAAATTTTCAATGCTCCTGACAACTGTGTCTTTTGACAGTTGTGAAGTTTGTAATCAATGTGAAACTAGAATCAGAACGAAGAGATCGGATACAGAATGCCTCACACACACCTATTCCAACACTTCGTGACTCTCATTATCGTTATTTTCATGAAGCACAATTTGTGACTTGAGCAGAGGTAAAACTGCCAATACACCTCCGATTATGAAGTACTACTACGGAGAACATGAGTAGACAGTCAGTTGTGTTATCAACCCTAGACGATAAACGTGCAGCGCAGAGAAACAAAATTATGCTTTGTGCTTTGGGCCCATACGGAAATGAATATCGGATAAATCCGTGAGACGACTTTTCCTGAATGTTCATATATACCGTGTGGGGCTACAGATATAGATAAAGCCGAGTCACTATAAGATCAACAGATGTCAGGAGGATGCATACGTGCTACACTCTCAAAATCGACGACTGTGTACTTTAGGACCTTATTGTTCTCAATTGCTTATTTGCACGTAAATTACGAATTCGCAGTCACGACGCATGGTAGAAGGGCAATTGTTTTAAATGCTTCGCACGTTGGTTTGTCAATAGATAGAGACTATAATTTACCACAAATACAAGCACATATGAGTCGTGCTTTATATTTTTAACTATATTTCTACCACCGCAAAATATCAAGTGATGTGTGGCAACTGACCGACGTCATATCCCGAGTCAATGGCCGTGTGAAGGTGGAGAAGTTCTCAGAACGCAGTGGAACCGACTCACTATAATTTACAATGCTTTAGCTAAGCAGTCCACATAAACTTACATGCTCAAAGGTTACTACCTTGTTTACCCACACTATGATGTATCCAGCATTCTGGGGTGTCTATGATTTCTGCAACTAACTTCCGTAAATGCGTATCATAGTAGTCTGGGTGTCGTAGCTAAACACTGCGAGGACATAACACAGCCTCGCAAATTTATTCTCAAGAACGGTAATCAGCCTCGTTGACTTCCGCCCTGAACGACGAGTTTTATGAATTAGATGCGTCCTTGCTTGAAGCCGTAAAGTGCCGTTGTTTATCTTTTACGGCGCGTAGTAATTAATTACTGACGCGGCACTATTTTCGTGTGGAGGGACAGGCGGAAGCACTTGTAGTGAAGTTTGTTTGCGCGCAGTTGGTACCGAATGAAGTTGGCCGCACTGCAGGAGGTAGATGAAAAGTCTCGTCTCTTTATGCGTCATCATCACTCTTAGAGTACTTTTGTTAATTACGTCTGACTGAGGCATAGTTAATTGTTCGCTCGCGCTGTGAGTCATCGCGCTGCCAGGATGGAGTGGGGGGTTAGAACAGGCGGAGGGTCTGCATCATTTATCGACGAAGAGAAGCGCTGCCCCCGCGATAATAAGCTTTTTGTCGTTGGAGTGTTTCTGGGCCTGCAAATGCTCCACCGTGGGGGTCCAACACGTGGGTAGCAAGTGACGAAGTGTGAGTTGTAGCAAGAATCTTTCCTGGGGCGCTGAAGGCGTTTGTTGTAATCGGACGCATAGTTGTGACTTCGCTAAATTTACTTCCCCGTTGGTTCTTTTAACGGGCCGCCTCCTCACAACACAAACGTATTCAACTATTCCCTCATAACTCTTACATTTTCAGCTATCATGTTTGCCTGTAGCCGGCCGAAGTGGCCGAGCGGTTAAAGGCGCTACAGTCTGGAACCGCACGACCGCTACGGTCGCAGGTTCGAATCCTGCCTCGGGCATGGATGTGTGTGATGTCCTTAGGTTAGTTAGGTTTAAGTAGTTCTAAGTTCTAGGGGACTTATGACCACAGCAGTTGAGTCCCATAGTGCTCAGAGCCATTTGAACCATTTTTTTTTTTTTGTTTGCCTGTAGCATTGTTTCTCTGTCACAACAGTGTTTCCAACTACACGGCGGTCTATACAAACCTGAGCTATTTCAGTAGGTCATAATTTCCCTCCGAAAGTTCTTAGAAATGGGAAAGTTGCTTAAATGATCTCAGTAGCTCTGGGAGAATAGGAAGTATCCTCGTTGTTGGAAAGTTGATTGTTGTTTCTGCGCATGAGGTCCTTTGTACGGTGCAATGGCGTGCTTATATTAGTTCGTTCGTAGCCTTGTCGGCCACGGTTTGTGAAATATGTGTGAGCGTGTAATTCGAGTCGCGTGACAATAACGAGCAAATTAGTGTTTCGTTCGCAGTCTTTAGCTGGCAGAAACATGTAGTGCGCACTTCGAGACGTACTAAGACAGACTCATTGGTTACAACACAACGCACATTCCGAAGAGAATCCAGTGTGCGTGATGTTCCAGCAAGGGGAACAATTTTATCGATTTTTAGAAAGCTGGACACAACTGGCATCCTAAACAGCGACAGTAGTAAACATAGACCGTCATTGAGTGCAGAGGTTATTGATAATGTTCGAAGACGCTAGGAGAACTCTCCAAGCAAGTCGTTGCTTCGATTGAGCTTGGAGAATAGCATTTCTTATGGCAAATGTCAGAAAGCGGTGAAAAAGTCGGCGAAAATAATACGTTACCGTCGATGGTTTCAGGGGTTTCTTATTCAACGTGCAGACGTTCTCTCCATATTTGGTTTACATATTAGACATGGTTCCATCTGCCATGTTACATCAACACACAAAAGAGCAGATACTGGGCTGGCACAAACTCCTGTATCACCCACAAACACTGCTGCATGATGAAAAGGGTAGAGTGTGGTGCGTGGTTTCAACTTCCAGGATTGTTGGCCCCATTTTCATCCATACGATTGTAGACACTACAGTTTATACGGACATCGTCAATACATTTGTGAAGCGCCTGGCTGACGTCGAACTCACAGAAGGTTTTTTCCAAGAAAATGGAGCAACGTGTCATACGTCTAACGACTTGTAACCAGTTCCTTTGGTGACCGGATAATCTCAAAACATTTGTGGCCCTCGAGATCACCCGACCTAACTCTCCCCCACCCCCGGATTTTTTTCTTCTTGTGGGGGTATCTTAAAAACTAAGTGTGCAAAAATAGAACACGAACAACTGCAGAGAACACCGTGAGGTTATTACTCACGAAATAAGCAACATTGGCGAATACACACTTCCAGAACGTCGCGGAATATTGTGAAACGAGTACAGTTGTGCATCGATGCTGGTGGAGGGCACTTCCAACATTTGCTGTGGGGATTTGTTTGTATGTATGTAAATGTGTGTGTGTGTGTCATCTCTCAAAATGGCAAATATGTCCCATTATTGGTTCAAATGTTACGACTCATTAAAGTAGTTCAGGTTTATATGGACTACACTGTACATTCCACTACTACATGGTAGCCTTGTGGTTGTAAAGGGACCATGTAACTGGTAACTGAAACAACTGGCATGCAATGCTATCTACGTCTGTACCTACACTTGTATTGTAAGCATGATATATGGCATGGTAGTCAGAACAAGGGACTCTTATATAACAGAAGCGCTGTTTCTAACCCTCCGACAGGCCATCCAGATTTACGTTCTGATCAAGACGATTGTCGAGGTGGTTCCTTTCAAAAGGACACACTCTTTTGTTTCCTCGTCATTGCCTTATCCGAACTTGCGCTCCGTCTCTAATGACTAATGACATTGTTGTCAACAGGATGTTAAACTCTAATCCTCCTTGCTTCTGTACGTGTGACGACCATCTTTCCTTTTAAATGATTATTCCGTGATTTCTTGGTAGAACAACGTAATTATAAAAGAAAAGCACAATGTTGCGTATGTTCTACGGATTAATCTGTCTACCTAACTGGTTTTTGGCTTATGAGACTAATGTAACCTGTTAAAAGCCCTGGAAATCGACAAAATCTGACACACAGTCCTAATATAATGTTAAATGATCAAACAAAACTCACCACTTCCTCTCTTCTAAATTTCACTTAACCCTCAAAGTTTCCAAAGCGCTTCCCACACTGTCTCTTCCTTTCTATTACTACATCTTCCTGTATTTATTTATTTTATTGTGATTGTCCATGTACTCCAACATTTTGCTGTAAAAATGTAATACTTTTTCAAGCCATTCCTTAATACTTTATCAAGAACTAATTTTATTTTAATGGCAATGTTAATTTAAGCTGATATACAGGCACTGCTTTTCGGTGTAGTGTTACTGCTTTTACTGGTTTGCACCCTTTATATTTATTTACCTTTAAACTTTTACCTTTTTAATTGCATTACCGCTTCTCTGTCAAAGATGACATTTACTTTGTGTTCGTGCCTCAGTCTATATGACTAACACGTTTTCCAGTGTGGTTTACAAATACTTTAGCCTTTGATAACAATAATCAGTCAAAGTTTGACGATGGTCTTGTAATCTGAAACCGCTTAGCTAAATAAATTTATCATTTGTAATATACACGACACTGTGTTTTTAATTTACAATCTACCCTATTCTCATTCCGTTCACTTATCGCCATAGTCATTCTTAGAGGTGTAAGTCAGAAGAAGTAACATACTCGTGGATTTCTTTCGTAGTCCCCAATGAATGAGTTTTCATTCACATTATGAACGAACTGCACACTGTAAATGATCCTGTACGAAAAGTCATACACGTACGGACATTGTTTTCCACACCTACTTCTGCATCTGTACTGTAATAATATAATCATGCGACCATCACGTATTGGCGAAGAGCAGACAATGACTGTAAGGAGCATACTGAATCATGCAGACACTTTTTACTTCGACGTGGAGAGTCCAAAAATTAAACAAGAGATGTATCGTCCACTGCTCAGTATTCCTTCAATAGACACGAGAGATGTACAATCATTGTACATTACATTGTGATGCGCAGAGCTGACTCATTACGTCGTCGTCTGATACACTTAATGAACTGGCATTTAATGAATTGTGGAAAGTATTGGTAGCGGCTTCATTTGCTGATACATTTCGAAGCATCATCATCAGAACACAGCTGTGTTGAAATGAAAAAGAAGAAATTGCAATATGAAATACCACAGGACAGTTATATGCACAATGGTCAGCCGTTGCACCAGTACTTGCAAGAGCGAGCCACACAGCAGTGGGCAAATAAAGTATTGAAGACAAATCATACGCATCGTATATGAAGTCTGGTGCAAACCGAATGTACATAGAGACCAGTAGTGGTGAAGAAAACACCTGTCATCACCAGATGGCGTTGGCAACGAATACATCAAAATGTAACCAACAGAGGATCATCTCTGTGATTACTGCACTCCCTAAAAACCGTTACTTACGCCAAGGCAGAACATGTTCATTCAGTAAGCGCTCCTTTGTACCATTAATCACTCTAGTTGCGTTGTTTTGTTTTTGTGGCGGCGTTCGTAGCAACAAACAATTCGCTGTAGAAACGGCTTACGAAGTCACCGCCACACTTTTAATAGCGGGCCGACCGGTCCGCTGGAACAGTGAACAGAAAGATGAAAACCCAAACACTCTGATTAAATAAAAGTCGGTACTTATCTTTATTAACGAAGATACAGAAACACAGTAGTGAACTCCGTGTCTACAGAACTCTGTCTAGTTCGAGTCGGAGCGGCTAGGTCAACGTCGGCTGACGACAAACAACAACTCTGCTGCGATGAACACACAACTGACTAGCAAGTACACAATTCGGTGGCGAGTATACAACTGAGCGGCGAATACAGAACTGTCCTAGCGCTCGCGACTCCAGCGCTTAAGAAACCAGAAGCCAGTGGTGGCGCGCGCAGACTTGCGGCGATTTCCTGTCTCGCTGGCGCTGCTTATGCGGACGGCGTCCGGACTTTGATGCTGCCAACCTTTTGGCAGCGGGCTCGGGTGGCATTACTGGCTAGGATATAACATTTGTCCCACCACCAGAGGCAGGCAGCGTTATGAAAAGGTGAAGAACCACAAGAGGACGACTGGCTGATCATTCAACAACTCATTGAAATTCACTTTATAGCTGTGTTAGTCGATGCAGTCATCCAGTATGATGGTCGAAACCACAGATTTCTCTTTCAGCAAGAGGCTCAGCGTATTCTAGATCCACAACAACACTCCGTAAGTCACCTAAGGTGCGTGGTGGAGGGTACTTCATATAGCACTCTCATTTACTACCTTTCCTGCACTAGCCGCGAATGTTGCACGGGAAGAACAAGTGTTGGTAAACCTCCGATTATGGCTCGTACTCGTCCACAGCAGGACGCTTTTTAATCGTTTCAGATAGCTGTTTTTCATTTCGGCTGCCACCGTCACAAATTTATTGAAGGACGATTCCATTTTCCACCGTAGCTGTTATAAAATCACTGTTATTTGCACCACTGTCAGCTGTTAGTATTTCCAAGTGCTTACTGTTATATTATAACCGCCTCCTAAGCTCACTGGTTAGGGCGACTCACTGCCGTGCGGAAGATCCGAGATCGATTCCCGGTACTGCCAGGGATTTCTCCTTAGTGGGTGAACGGGAACGGGGTGCACTCGGCCTCGTGTTCCCAACTGAGGAGCAACTTGACCGAGCGGTAGCTTCCCAGCTCACGAAAATTGACAGAGACCTGGAGTATTATGTGGTAAGCCCAATCCCCTCCATACTGCATGCAGTAATGTTATTGGCGGCGGATGACATGGCGGTCGGTCGTTACCAATGGGTCCGCCAGTGCTTATGGGCGGACTTTATGCTTTTTTACTGCTGCGCTGAAGTGTACTATGGTGGTGCAAACAACACAGTTTGTATAAGAGCCAGGGTGAAAAATAGAATTGTCCTTTCAGTAGTTGCCTTCATTATTTTCTATCAATGCCACATGCGAATAAGATGCGTCAACGCCACTTGGTCAGTGAAATTATTGTTTCCTATTCGCCTAGTACCTGTTTCTTAACGCTTATTGAAGCCACTGGGCTCTAAATTTTAATAGTGGTATGGAGTATGACGTATTTTGTAGAATATTCCATTACAGATTCTTGAGTCTCTTTCTTAATCTCTCGCACTGACAACACGATCTGCGAAAGAAGGAAGGAAGATCAGTTTTTAACGTCGATGATGAGGTCATTACAGAAAGAACACAAACTCGGAAAGGACAGGAATGGGATTGGTGATCGGACACATCCTTCTCGAAGAATCGTCCCTGCATTTACTTTAAACGCGTTTGCAGTAAACCACAGAAAAATTTAATGTAAATTGTCGTACGGATATTTGGAACCCACTAGTCCAGAAGGCGAGTCCAGTGTCTTAACAATTGCGCCTCCTCGCTTAGTAGACTTGCAAAGAATCGCACAGTTACTAGGAAGTCGTCTTCATCTGTTCCTGTTATTCGAGTTACCAATTGTCCCAGACTGTTGAGATTTTGGAAGCGACAGTTCCACAAGAAAAATTCATCTTGCATCGCTTAACGAAACATGTAGCTCCGGAAAATGCAACATTTCAGTTTATATCTCGATTTATCGTCGATGTGCTTTATTATAAACATGCCTTTAACGAAGTCAGGAAATAATAATACTAGAGGTGAGACTTACGTTTCTCATTGGGAAAGAGGTTTCAGATCACCACGATACGGTTTTCCCTATCGTCAAAACAATAACTCCGATGGTTGAGAACATAGTTCAGTTTTTGCTTGTTCTAGTGATCATATTTCCATCTCGTTAAGATGCGCAACGTGTCTGTAAATTGACAAATACGATACATTTTCTCTGTGAAAGATATATTTTCTGTGTAAAAACACTGCTAAATGTTGGCTATTTACATAATTGAATTATTTTTTATTTTCTTCAGTCTTCACGTACACCTAACTTTGATAAGTGAAACTCAATTATACACAGAAATTGAAGGAGTTGTCAAGCAGAAGTGATTTCTTTTTGTTAACGTTAATGGCGATCCAGTTATAATCTCTGAAAATAATTATAACAGTTTAGATCGCAAGGCACATTTACTCGAAGGTGGTCGGTTTCGGATCAGTCAAAATGACTTGTTCTGAAGATGATCATGTAATGAACGAAACCGGTTACCTTTGAATAAGTGTACCTTGTGATCTAGACACTGATAATTATTTTCAAAGAAATTACTTCAATTTGTTGTAAAACTTTTGTTATCTGCCAGAACCTTGAATTCACTAGATAAAATTTTCTCATTATAGTTTACTTTGTTTTCTTTGTTCAAGATTGAGATTAGCTTACAAATAGTGAAATCTATTTTTGTTCCTTGTGTTACATTTGTGAATGCTACATTACTTTCAAATAGTGCCTGATAACAACTTAAGCGAATAAATGTATTGTGATACAGTTGTTAGAATACTTAATTTTTTAAACAGTTGCCTAACCCTGAAGTTTGAGGATGGACGCTAGATATTATGTAAGCGTGAGCTTCAGCGGCCGTTGTTACTGTCAATAAAATCGGGGTAAGTGACCACATTGTGGATTTGTAAAATTCTCCACCGTTTCGGCTAGTGTTGCAAATGGCCTCCCTCAGGGTGTCAGCACAAAGTCCTGACGAAGGCCTTTGTAACAGTGGGCAAAATGTTGAACAATTTTACATACTGACAATGCAATCACATACCCTGAAGAATTTTACTTTCTCTTTACATGTGGAACTGATCCCGAAAATTATTCCATATAACATCAATTATTAGCGTTACGCCAAGTAAGCTATTTTTTATGCTTTCATCACCAGAAACAGCAATTATATGTAGACTGAACGTTGCTCAACTGAAGCGTTTGAGAAGATACATCATTTGTGATTTCCATCTCAAGTTCTGATCAATATGCGCATCCAGGAATTTTGAACAATCAGGTTTTACATATTTCCTTTCCCTCTTACTGTCTTGTTACTGATCATGATATATCTTTCCTCGTGCAAATTCGAATGAACCGTGTTTTCTTCTAAGTTAAGTGATACATCACTTACGGAGAACCAATCAGTAATACTATTGTCCTTTTGTTGTTGCAGCTCTTTTGGGTTTGATTATGATGCTTACATCGTCCATCGCGAGCAAAGCGCCCTATTTCTGCGTTATCAGCGTAAAATGGAAAATCATTTATATTTAGCAACATGAAGAGTGGTCCTAAAATTGAACCCTGTGGAACATCATTACCAATTTTCCTACACTCGGAAGAAGATTCATCATGAGGGCTGCGTGACCCTTTGCTTCCTATCAGTTAAATATAAAGTGGTCACTTGTCTTTGTACCTCAAAAACGATAACATTTAAGTTTCTCCAAAAGAATGTTGTAGTTTGGACAGTCAAATGCCTTATATTCCTCGAAAAGAATGTTGTAGTTGGGACAGTCAAATGCCTTATACAGAGTCATCGCAAAGTGTGAGTTTGTATTTTCGTAGTTCTAGTTTCGTCGCGTAGATGATAGATGGACCATCCTTTTTCAACATTTTACAGATGTGAAAATGTTACGACGTTGCTGTGGAGAGACGTCACTTGCCATTCACTGCAAGGATTAATTTCTTTTCATCTCGTTACGGCCCCTCGGAAAACACGTTTTTTCTCTGCCAGAATTGAGGAAACACGCCGCAACAGTTTCTGATTCATAACCCAGTAGAAACGGATGCATTCTACAATGGATGCGGCGTCGAGTGCCGTTCCGCTGGCGAGGGCCCTTATTACACCTCTTGCGAGAGCAGATTATTCCAGATACCTATCGCGTTGGGGAACTTGTAAAAACACGGACGGGCTGTTTCGTGTCGGAATAATCCAGCCCCTCTCCACTCTCTCTCCTAACTGTATTCCGAACTACGGCGATCCTTACCGTTGATAGCAAAAACAAATTTTTCTTTTGCTCGTGCAATTTAATTTGCATAAATATGGCGACTGAGCCAACCAAAAAAGCGCTTGGGCAATGAAAGTTCAATATTTTCTAGCGCACTGAAGATAGCTTCTGACCGTTCGCCCGCTGACATTCGATATATTATTCTTTTCGATACATAAAAACCCTATAAATTATACAACAGTCTAATAAAATTTCGGAAAGATAATGAAACAAAGTAAACAGATCAACGTCCGAGGACTGCATAGTCGATAAGTACATGAATTTTAAATAGGATTAATGGGAGAACTCCAGTCTGCAATTTTTTTCACCATGTTGGTCCATCATTTATGCACAGATCCTAACCGGCGGATCGTCGGCTAATAGCTGCGCGAATTTCATTGCGTTTTTTTTTACGTTCCCGATTTAGTAACGTTTTGTAGCAAGCGGTTAAAGTGAGTGGGTACGAAATTGCGAGGACCCACATCTTCATACAGAGCGCAATGTTAATAACATATGCATTCATTCCGAATTCACTCACAGCGTACGGGTGTCGTTTAAGGGAAACCGTTTTATATAAAACAACTAGGTCTCTGCTCGTTAGCTTCTATAGTCATACAAATAGAAAGTAGCTCGACTATCCAGAGTGTCGATATAATCACCAATACCGACTTGATTTAAAACATCTAGTGATCGATTAATCTCTGGCTGTGGTTTAGGTATCTGTTAAACTCTCGTCGTAGTGTTATATTTCACCAATAGAACACACGAAAGTTGAGGGCTTATATTTGCGCCACAGACCACGGTAAACCAGTGGTTATGATACTAAAATCGTAAGCTGAAGGAACAGTATTCAGACTTCCATTCAACGACTCTGGTTAACGTTTAGTTATTTCCGTGGCATAAATCAGCTGAAGCGAATGCCAGCACTTGTCTTTCGAAAATTCGGTGTCGGGTTCCTTCTGCCATCCCTGTTCAGTACGAAGTAGTACGTCGATTTTTGGTTTACTTGTGACTGTATCATCAGCATCACTCAATATGATAGATTTCTGTATTAATTCGAAGGTATCCACGAAACAAAATGACGAAAACGCGAGATACATCTGGGCAAACACATTATGGAGCCATCTTTACCGACTCGACCAGATCACATTGTCTACAGTAACTTTCTACGTGATTTTATTTGCAGTCACATTTGTAGCAGGGTTCGTACCTCCTCAACCATTCGGGTGACCTTAAACAGAAGCTTGAAGCCTGCCAGTCTTGCGATCCATTATATTTATATTATTCATTCAGTTTCACACTGCGGTGCATTACTGAATGATGCAAACCGTGCCTCTAGTGAATAAACCAATCAGAATTCATCTTACGCTGAGACTGACTGATATGACACCAATAACAGAAATTAAATAAGAACAAATGCAAATGTCTAGTTTTAATCTCTTTACAGTTTATTTTGTCTTAAACTGGCAGTCAAGAATTTTCTGCTTGGACAAAATTCTCGTAGATAGTTTCTCTGAAAAGGCATTGAAACTAAGTGTTTGAATAGCGGATGTGAAAGGGGTAAAGTGAAAAAAAGTGAGACAGCTTACACCCGTGAACAATTATGAGAAACAAAATATATATTGGTTTTTATGGACTGTCATTGTCAAATCTTAATTTGATCTGATGAATGACATATTGCTCTTTCGATGCATCGGAATGAGTGAACCGAAAACCGAATTATCTGCATCTAAATCTATACACCGCAAGCCATCTTCAGGTGGAGGTTACTTAATATGCCAGAATTATTGTTGTGATAGGTATAGTAGATTTAAAATGTTTACAGTTTTAAAATATAAACAGAAAGATAAGGCACGCAAGGATACATTTTTGATCGTATTTCAAACTTTTAAAAATTTTCAACAATCTGATTTTAAGGTCAGCTTGTCCTGGTTAATCCTTCGTTGACGTATACACGAGGTTATGTGGACGAAGCTTAACTATGTATAATTTCCAGCCTAGCTTCCGGTCAGTGACAAAATGTTTATTTTACACATATGACTGGTACTTACTCTAAGATACTACTAAATAAACACTGGAAAAGCTACCATCTCATCATGGATGTTGTAAGGCTGATCTGTATATTCCCATTCATCAGCTATTGTAACATGATATATGTTTCATGGCTTATTCTATTCTTCTGTTTAACAGTTGATCTGAAAATGGCTTAACCGAAAGCGGTCACCATAAATAAAAAAGTTACTTTAACTACTTCATGATTGGTTATTAAGGAGTTTGCTTCACACGGCGGTCTAAGTATAGGAAAGATGATAAAATGGGAAGACATACAGAGCGCAATTTATGGACACATTTTGTGCACGTTCTTCCTCTGGACCATGGGTTCACGTGTTACAGCTGTACAAAGGTGGAAATAATGTTACAGAAATTACTAAACGGTTTGAAGTGCCAATCCTAAAATGAATGTCAGCAAACCGGAAGAAACTTCCTGGCAGATTAAAACTGTGTGCCCGACCGAGACTCGAACTCGGGACCTTTGCCTTTCGCGGGCAAGTGCTCTACCAACTGGAAACCGGAAGAGTTTGTAAAAAGCAGTAGTTTTTGTGTAACAGTAGTTGCGATCTCCTCGATGTGAACCTAGCATCATAGTCATGGCACAGCATATAGGGTTACAGCAGTCGTACTTGGGTCGTATATACAAGCTACCTAGCAGAATGCAGGAACAACTTCAGGGGATAGAAATATGGTGCAGGGATTGTCAGTTGCCCCTAAGAATAAGTAAATAAATGTAACTTAGTGCGCACGAGCAGACGGGAATCTTCATCATTTTATGGCCCTACAGATTGGATTGAGTAAAAAATTGGACTGTGTAAAAATTGGGACTTCGTACAAGCGCTGATGACCGCGCAGTTGAGCGTCCCACAAACCAGACATCATCATCACAGTCACTGAACACGCGCTTTCGTCAGCGTTGTGACTTAGCGGTATAAATCTTCGATACAGTACCTCTTGAAACACGAAACACTTACGCTACCTACCACCTACCATACGAACCACGTTCTGATCAGAACGAACAAAACACTGTTCTGACCACGACTGACGCTTGTAACGGATTGATGACGTGGCACAGGTGCCATTGGTGGTCAAATACAACAGCGCAACCAGCAGGATTGGATACCATCTGCATTTTTTCTTCAAGCGTGTATTTCTCGGGGTATTTTTGTGGAAGTCGTTTATATTCACCAGCATCATCGGCGAATAACCTTACTCTATCCAACTACACAGGAACGGCACTATGACACCGCCTTCTGGTACCCCTGGAGTTACTTTTAGATTTGACAATTTCGCACCATTAACATGTATTGAGCTAAACGTAGAGTGTTATAAAGTTTCTATTATCATAACGAAAAAGTAAGACCGTGACCATGTTAGTCCGTCGCTGTATTCGCCATCCAATAAGACATGTTTTTTTCAATGATGGACGACTTGGCGGAGATCTTGGTTGCAGAAGTCCTCATTTCGGCGGTTCAGGACACGTGTCTCCCAGAAAATCACTTTGTTGTCAATCTCAAAATGTCTGCAACGCAGTAGTTTCCTTATCTTAAGAAAAAAGAAGTTACTGTCTGTCATGCCAGGTGAAAATGTGGGATGAGGAAAAATTTGAAAGCCCAAAGAGGCATCATGTGCTGCACGACAACGCCATAGCACAGGAAACAGTCACACTTGATTAAAGTTTGACCTCACGTCGAGGGCACGCACCTGCTGGGATTGGGGAAAGATGGGGAAGGAAATAGGACGTCGTAATATATGTTTCCAATGCTGCATGTTCAGTGACTTGTTTTCTGTCTGGGCGTTAATTATTATTCTTAAGTGAGGTGCACTAAATGGCATATCCACGTACTAAAACATAAACTTTTTATGTAGCTGATTGTCTTGATATTGGCTTCGCCGTCTTCTTTAGAAGCATAATAATACCCGCACGCTGGACTGGTACATAGAAAATTAACTGTTGTAAGGATCGTGAACATCTGATGAATCTCAAGTTATGAAATGAAGCAAAGCATTTGAATTTTTAAATGTTTGCATTCTGAAACTCTGTCATTATAATGAATGAATTTGAAATAATAATTCGAACAATGCGTCTGCTTTCTGCAGTCTCACAAAATGACTTGATCACTGTTCACCACAGCTCCCACTAAGTCTGTACACGATTTAGAAGTACAAAGACTCTACAGAAACCAAAGCGTTTGCATCTTTGTCAGAGACAAATGGCTGGTGCATAATTAGCAAAGTTTAATAGAACTGAACTTACAAAATTTTATGTCAAATACTTCAACATTGTTCCAAAGACATGGAATATAAATATTTAAGCATGAGATTAGATTATAATTTTATTTCACACAAATTTTATATGAATTTGTATGGTTTCGTACCTTAATTGGTAAAAACAGAACCCTAATAGAATCGCTTTGTTGCCCGTCCGTCCGTCTTCTGTCTGTCCATCCGACTGTTAAAAACTCTTTTCCTCAGGAACGGGTAGACTTATCAAGTTGAAATTTATGTCCCATACTGAGGCCCATGGTCCCTTGGCAACACGGATATTTATGTCATATATTTAAGTACTCGCAAACTCACTCACTAAAACCTAAGGGTACTTCCTGTTGACCTAGAATCATGAAATTTGCCAAGAAGGAAAGTTTCACTGTACAAGTAAAGGCAAAAATGCGAAAATTGTTAATTTGGAATTACATCATACAAAAAAAAATATTTCTTTTGTTACTTGTTATCCGACGTCAAACTTGAAAGTAGAACAGTCTAGTTCTGTATTCAGGCTGACTGGGTCGCCAAAGTAGAAGTTAAACAAGAGACAAGGAATGACTTTATTCCTCATATGGCGTGCTTCGAAATTTATGCATCGTCAGGAGCTGTTAGTGCACGTAGATACGGGGTTTCAAATTGTGTGTGAAACGCTGTAATAGCTCCTGGACATCTGATGATGGATAAATTCCGAAACGCGTCATATGAACAATAAAGGCAGTCCTTGCCTGATGTTTGACTTATACCATTACGACCCAGTCAGCCTGAATGCATAACTATTGATGATTACAATAACTGTCGTCTGCCTCCTGTATGACGTTGTGTCGCATCTATATTAATGAAATTTAAACATTCTCGAAAATCTTGGAATCCCTATGATCGATATCTTGGCTGTATCAATATCGATACGAGACAAAAATGGTAGAGATTATAAATTCCCGGCATGGATGGACTGCCTTAATACATAATTTTGGCCGGCCGGAGTGGCCGAGCGGTTCTAGGCGCTACAGTCTGGAACCGCGCGTAATTTTGTACGGAACCCTCAGGACAACATACGTACGAGGGTGAGTCAAATGAAAACGATAAATCGAAATTTCGCGTCGTTATCCTGTAAGCAGGTAATCGTGTTAGAAACAGCATGCAGAATGGCCTGTAGGTGGCAGCAGCGTTCTGTTACTGGGTTTTTGCATAGTGAAAGTGTGAAACCTATTGAAATTCTTCGAAGAATGAAGATTCAGTACGGTGATGCATGTTTGTCACAGCAGCGGGTCTACGAATGAAGTACGAAGTTCGCAAATGGTGTGAATTCAGTGGGAGATGCTCCTCGTCCAGCTCAGGCACAACGAGTTGTGACTCCACAGGACATTGCAGCAGTTGAAGCCATAGCGAAGGAAAACCGCCGAATGACACGTATGACATTGCAGCGCGTGTACAGATTAGTCATCGGTCAGCACACCACATTGTGCAAGATGTACTCCAGTTTCACAAAGTGTCTGCAAGAGGGGTGCCACGACAGCTGACTCCTGAAATGAGAGAAAGACGTGTTAGTGCTTGTAAAGAACTTCTTCGGCGCTTTGAACGAGAAGGTGATGGCTTCCTTGTAAGAATCATTACTGGGGACGAAACCTGGGTTCACTTCCACCAACTGGAAACGAAGAGAGCGCTCGGAATGGCGCCATTCCTCATCACCAAAACCAAAGACGTTTCGAACAGAACCATCAGTAGGGAAGGTTATGCTGACTCTCTTTAGGGACGAAAAAGGCGTCATTTTGGAGCATTACATTCCCAGAGGGACCACTGTCACTAGTGCATCATACACAGATCTCAAAAAAAAAAAAAAAAAATCATCTGCGGCCTGCAATCAAATCAAAGCGACGTGGATTGCTGTCAGCAGGTGCCCTTTTGCAACATGACTATGCAAGGCCCCACACTGCCCGTACAACAGCTGCAACAATCACAGAAGTACATTTTGAGTGTCTTCGTCATCCACCATACTCACCAGACCGTGCCCCAAGTGATTTCCATATGTTTGCACCTCTCAAAGGCGCAATGGGAGGAAAGAAGGCGTCATTTTGGAGCATTACATGCCCAGAGCAACCACTGTCACCAGTGCATCATACACACATCTCCTAAAAAGTCATCTGCGGCCTGCAATCAAATCAAAGCGACGTGGATTGCTGTCTGCAGGTGACCTTTTGCAACATGACAATGCAAGGCCCCACACTGCCTGTACAACAGTTGCAGCAATCACAGACCTGCATTTTGAGTGTCTTCCTCATCCACCATACTCACCAAACCTTGCTCCAAGTGATTTTCATATGTTTGCACCTCTCAAAGGCGCAATGGGATGAAAGAAGTTCCGTTCTGATGAAGAGGTACGCACGCTGTGCATGAGTGGTTGTGCGGACTACCAAAAGAATTTTTTTCTGAAGGAATTTATGTACTTTGTAAGCTCTGGAGGACTTGCATTGAGCGTGGAGGAGATTATGTTGAAAAGTGATACAGCTTTGTATCACTTCTGCACAATAAATATGCATTGAGCGTGGAGGAGATTATGTTGAAAAGTGATACAGCTTTGTATCACTTCTGCACAATAAATAATTATTTATTGTGCAGAAGTGATACAAAGCTGTATCACTTTTCAACATAATCTCCTCCACGCTCAATGCAAGTCCTCCAGAGCTTACAAAGTACATAAATTCCTTTAGAAAAAAATTCTTTTGGTAGTCCGCACAACCAATTAATATTTAAAAAAATATTTAAGGTTTTCATTTGACTCACCCTCGTACTAAATGATCTGTCTGAATCGACTTAGCCGTATGACAGTGCATGTATATTTCTCCTCCCCCCCCCCCATCCCTTTCACTCCCCCACTGTGTCTTTCCCTCTCCTCCTCTATTGTTGTGGTCGTGTGTGTGTATGTGTGTGTGTGTGTGTGTGGGTGGGTGGGTGTGTGAGTCAGAACAGAACCTATCCGTTCGACTTACTGCCCATGTAAGACATTTTCTTCATCGTGGGAACCACAGCAATAAATTTATTGAAAGAGTGTGGCTTTTTTTCACTTTGCTCTGTCAGTTTTTTAGTTGTGTACCATTAAAATAGATACAGCAAAAGTGAAAAGTGTCACCTTCTTTCCATGCAGTGTGAGAGGTGGAAGATTTCTAAAATGTTGTCAGGCATTTTACGCGTGCCCTCCCCCCCCCCCCCCCCCCCCCCCAACACTGCTCTGCTGTCGCCTGCGCCAGGCTAAACGCATCGCCAATAATGATTTAATTACTTCCGCACGTCCGTTTGTTGTCGATGGAGGAAAACACACGGCTCGATTATAGCGGGCAGAGCGCGCAATATCAGCCTTGTAATCTATCACCGGCTAATGCGGGCGGCGCCTTGTCGGCGTCATTACAAGCCTTTGACACGGCTGATAAAAGCGACACGCACCGCCGCGACGCTGGCCGAACTCCCTGGCCGGCCGCGCCGCCAGATCCCATCTCCACCGAGCCACTGCGCTACGTCTTAATTCCGCCCGTTATTGCCGTTCTAATGGAGAGCGCCATTGTCTACCGACTCGACGATGCACCAATAAAGTTATTGTTCGCTGCTGGGTGTCCATTAGCCCTTACCGCGGCACGCGTTAAATTATAGCTCTGACGCTTAAGTGGAAGATGTTGCTTGTCCTTCTATTCAAAATATCACTCTGATGCCTTTGCTAGAGTTAATGCTGCTATTAGAAATATTGCACTTCGAATTACGTGTAATTGGAAATGAGATCTAAACAGGCACAATAGAAACGACGAAAAAAAACATTAAAAAAACCTCACAAAAACTTCGTAGCGAGCAGATGATTACCAGCAAATGTTATTCTGTTCACGAAGCCATTTTCGTAGCAGACGTTGTTTCAGTATTGTTCGTCAACAGTCGCTCAGCTTTGAAGATATATAAATTTGAAACTACTCGCGACTCAACCGTGTTCCTTTACTGGCTAGTTTCTGATTGACGTCTTGTTTGTGAAGAGTTGGAATTGAAGGTGGCATGGAATCTGAAAAAGTTTGTAGTGTCTCTGGAATCACCCTCAGGTGCTCTTGGATACCTAGCCAACAGCCGGCGGCTTTACAAGTAAGTCTAGAAATTTTAAATTTTATCTAATTTTCACTGCTCCTAAGTCACAGTTAAAGGAAGGAATAAATAACTTAGTTTTTCGTTACTTGCGAATATCACATTTAGGATTACGCGTATCAAAAATTGTACCTGCGGACAACATTGTCAAGAAGAAGCGAGGATACGATAGGACATGTGTTAGGGCATTGAGAAATAACTAATATTCTACACGAGGGAGCGGTAGAGGGCAAAAAATGTAGCGGAAGACAGAATTGCACTATATCCAACAATAATACTGAAAATATTGGGTGCAAGTGCCACTGTGACAGGAACAGGTTGGCCCATGACAGAAAGTCATGGCAGGCCGCATCAAAACAGTCGGAAGATTTGTCGCACAAAAAATAATATTGATATTTTTTTCACTGTGCTCACCAGCATGGTTATCAGAGAAATTTTATAGTAGTGGTCGCGGCTTAGCGGTTGGCATCAGTGAAAATGATTAAGTTTCAAGCGCTTTCAGGGTGAAGCGAGTAAGCAACGCGTTTCATTACGACATGAGTGTAATAACAAATAACACTGCATCACTGTGGAAAAACTGCACCAGCCACTGTTTTGAACGAATGAATTTTCTGTGTAACTAGTTTTGTCTCGAACCCCATGTTCACACGATAGAGCGGATTCCTCGCGTAAATTTCACATTTTTACTGTCAGAATAGTAGTGATCTTCTGTCTGCATAAGCTTTTAGATTATATGACAGGTCCTTACGTTTTACTTGTTCGAGGAAAAGTTTTTCTTTATCTTGCAGCACAGAGATCTGCTTTATTGGTATGTTACATCCTGAACCATGAGCTAAAGACAAGGTGGCGGATATAAGTGGTTACGTCTGACATCATGTCGGCTGTACTCGAGACGGCATAAGAAGAACCCTGACAGCTGGCATCACTGTCACAAACTTTCAACTGTAAAACGTTAACGGCTGCAGGCGAAAACAGTAACCGTTCACAGAGCTGTGACAACACTAAGGTGTTGCCGTAGAGATGTTTACAACATCGCGTTACGCTATTGGTTCAGGTAGGCCCGCGAAGCTGCCGTGCCAACCCTTTGCAACTGTCTTGCATCAACTTAAACTGGCTCATCTATAGTGGCTTATTTCGCTGTACCGAAGAACTGTTTTGGTTTGGTAGTGAACTACGTGTACAGCTATGAAGTATATTATTGGAAAGATTCTTGTTCTTAGTCTACAACATGATGAAAGCTATACATATGATTTTGGTAAAGCAGTAGCAATGCCCAACGAACGTTTCATTTCTTTAGTTTTTTAACAGTACAGCATCTGGTTTCTCTTTAATTAACTGACTAAGCTAACTATGGCGCTATGCATATATTCCCTCTACCAGCAAATAATTTCCCACTTTTCGTTTATAATGTACTCCACCCCAGATGGATCTTTGTCTTGCCGCTTTTCCTTTAACGAGTCTGTCGCTCTACGGATTGTATTATGCAGCAAGGACAAGTAGAAGCGGCGAGTATAGCTAAATTTTTTCAGTGTGACGCGGTTAGTCAGGCAATTCAAATAGTAAACAGCACAAGAGAAATCGCAATAGCATTACTAATAGATACTGCAGAGGCATCCGATAATTTCATGTGGCCCACGATGTTTGCACGCCTTCGACTCCTGTAACTCCCAGCGGCTTCTATAATGGTGTTCTTGACCATTGAAGAAACAAGTCACCGGGTGGCCAGGGGGGACTCGTAAGATGTCAGATGTTTGCAAGGATAGACGTACAGACCCATTTCCTGGAACATCACCATTCAACCCCTCCTAATACCAGCGGAAGCGGACGATCGCACAGTTGCAGTAGTTTCGTATGAGCTCGTGATAGCAGCCAGTTCGAGAGAGCCAAAATATCAGGAGTACTGCAAACGGCGAGCAACTGATACCCTATATGGTAGGCAAAATAAAAATGGCCTGGAAAATATTTCATGCATCATAAGATAGGCAACCCAACTTACGTCATCCACACGTGGGACAGATGCATGAAACATTTATCAACCCAGTTTCAATTTGCCCACCCTATAGAAATAGACTCGCCATTGCGAAAATAAAACCCTCTACATGGCGTTGAAATAAAACTAGTAAAGGCACCTAGTGTCCAAATAGATGTAAAAACGTTAAAATAAACATGATAAGAAGATACTTGAGCATCAACTTCGGTCACAAACAACTACAAAAAATCATGCAAGTTGTTGGATATACTTGCCAGGATATACACTGTTAACTAGATTACCCATGCTTCTAGTCAGAACATACCGCTGCACTCTCGGTTGAACTATATGTTTTGCTGGTATCGTATGGGCACATAGATTCTGCACCACTGCTAACGCCTTGTACCAAGGGGGTACTTGCAGATAATAATTGTGGGCTCCTACGGCTATTGGAGATTTTGGCACCACGTTGCTGGAGGCACTTTTCGTATTGCTCGGGATGTGTATTATTAAAGTTCGCATGACAAATTATTGACTGAAAACAGCAGACCACACACACTGAAGGACATCTCACAAGACCCTTAGAGAGCTCAAGAACTGGAGAGTAAATTCGTGGAAAAGGAATAGGGACAAGTTTGGAAAGACTTCAAGTATATGCGTTCTTCTCAAATACGGGGGAGCGGTTACAGGTGAAACACGTTAACCCCAGTCGGGCATAGTTCAATTCTTGACGGACCTCGGTGCATACCCCACGCATTTGCTATGTGTAAGGCTTAGTCAAGAGGCTGATATTGCCTACCGAGGGAGAGGGATGCCAGACCGCATACTTCTACACTGCTACCGCAGTAAATACAACAAGCAAGCGCTCTCTCTCTCTCTCTCTCTCTCTCTCTCTCTCCCTCCCTCCCTCCCTCACACACACACACACACACACACACACACACACACACGAACACAGCGACTTAACATAATCTCTTAGATACCAGACGTTGTGGACCGATCTCAACGATAATGCAGACTACTTGCAGCGATGAGAGTACACGCGACAACGAGCACAGGCGACGAATAACGCAAAAGACAATGCTGCGAGACATACAACAGCAGCAGTTGCAGCAGACCAGACGACTTTGACGCAGGCGAAGATAGACCGACGTAGAATGAACATTATGTGTAAAGTACCAGCAAAGACCAAATGATACAGCAGAATTACTAGTTACTGACCACTACGTTTTACAGGATACAACGTAAACATACTAACGCACATGGCGGAAGTCTCACAAACCCAAAATAGTAAATTTATATATAGAATTGTAGTTAAAAATCGCATTATAAAGTACATAGCTGCATCTCTATTATTTTTGAAGCAAATTGTTTTCGGTCCACCATCAGACCATTTCGGGCTTCAAAAGCAGCCCAGCTGTGCATTCTTACACTTGCAATACCACTGTAGCTTATAGACACCTCCATTAATCATTATTACACTCTATAAGCTACAATTGCTGTTGCAACTGTGAGAATGCTTTTGACACACGAAGATAGTGTTATGTTGAATCGAAATCGATTATCTTGAATAAAAGATAGTTGTACAGCTGCGTATTCTGCGTGTTTTATAATAAAATTTTTAACCTACCTAAAAACTGTTCAACACCGTCTACAAAAAATATTTCAGAATTGTAATTATACGTGAACAGTGATTGTCGCCCGAGAGTCACAAAAAAGTGTACATTAGACAGTGACATTAGACTGTAGGGCTGCACACGCTGTCCTGGAGAGCAGGAGAAAAAAAAGAGATAGAACTAATCTAGATATGCGGCCACACTATTTAGGACGATAGTCTCATATTATTCCTGACGTCCTGCAATTGGTTGAGGAGTGGCTTTCCAGGAGCCGGAGACTCAATGTTTTTCTGAGATACTCTCTCCTGGACAGCATCGGTAGTAACAGTCTATAAATGCTACGAAAAGCGGGAGTTCTGGCAACCCTACTCCAAATGCCACCAGCAATATACAAACGAAATGTATAGCTAACATAGCAGATCTGTTCAAATTCGAACTCTGTTAGCTGTACAATTAAAAGCCTACTTCAGGTAAGATATCTATTTGTGCCATTTAATGCCCGGCGCCACCATCGTACGGTTGAGGACCCTGAAAATGGCCAAAAAGCCGAAACTGTACAGTGCGGAAGAACAAAATATAAAAGCAGTCCGTGCGGTTAAAGGCGCTGCAGTCTGGAACCGCAAGACCGCTACGGTCGCAGGTTCGAATCCTGTCTCGGGCATGGATGTTTGTGATGTCCTTAGGTTAGTTAGGTTTAACTAGTTCTAAGTTATAGGGGACTCATGACCTCAGCAGTTGAGTCCCATAGTGCTCAGAGCCTCACTATAGAAGCAGTCAAAGTACCATCTGCCGCTGAAGCAGATTACTGTCATGCAGCGAATTATTTTTGCGTGTAAGCCCGTTGCAGCAAAAAAAAAATTGTATAGAATTCGTCTGGAAATACATTCGCATACCACGTAGCACCATGTGCAGAGTTCCGTCGCTGTTCAGTGCCTCGTCCGGTCGACTGATCCAATCTAGAAGCGATATTTCAGAGCCGCTGACAGCGCCCTGTGTCGGTACAAATTGCTGTTCTCGACTTGTCGGCCGTGTTTATTATCCACAGGGAAAGCTCATTCTGGGACAGGTATCAGCTGGAGCCGCTGGCGCCATTGTGGGGGTCGCGTGCGCGCGACCAGGGCGTTTACCCAATATCTATTTCTGTCCTTCGGAATCTGGCGCCTCCAGCACAATGCGGCCGATATCCGGGCGTATTCATTTGGCGCGGCTGCCCTATGCGGGGCCGGCCCTTTTGTGCCATTCCGGGCGTGACAAAACGCGCCACGTGCTGCGGCGCCCAGCTGATGCCGCAAGGCCGGCGCGCTCGCGCTCGCGACCGCCTGCCCGACTGCTATTGAGGCCGGCCTATAATGACGATGATTTATCCGGCCGCGCCGGCGCGGCGCGCAAGAAAGCCCGCTGCCAGGGCGCATGCGCGGCCGCGCGCAACTGCCGCCCTAATCGCACCCGCGACAGGCCGGCCAACTGTTACTGCTCCCCATTATTGCTGTAAATACTCTAATTATTATGATCCCCGGTCATCATTACTAGCGGCGACCAGTTGCGCGCAATTGCTTTTACCATCTTTATAATCACCTGCGGCAGCGGATCGCGCGCGCGCCAGTGAAACGGCGCGACATCATTCACGTGTCCGCCGCTGGTGGCGCTGCTGTCGCCCGCTCTGTAGTTCATTCGCTGCAGTCGGGGGGAAGCACCCGCTTTGCCAAATGCGCTCCGGGACAGCAAGGGGACTCTTTTGAAAACACGCTGCTGAGCATTCTAACTGCGATCTTATTACTTTAACAAAACTGTAAACATGTTACAAACTCATAAACTTTAACTACGACACAATTTCTGTTTTAATAAGAAAGGAAAAATGGAAGTTAGGAAAGAGTTTAGATTTATAGAATGTCACGAGTGAGTATCTCAGAAAGACATAATACGAAACTTTTCAAACACATAAGGACCAGACCTACGAATAATAATCGTGCAAACATCTCCAATAGTTCATATTACTAACTACAAATGGATGCACGACATTCCAATTTCTATTTGTACTACAGAAATAATGAATTCAAAGATCTGGTCAGGTGACCAACACTAACACTGACCAAGTATCCGTAATCATTTTTTGACACATAGGTTATAGCATTCCTCTCTAACAACAATCTCACTGCCGGCCGGATTGGCCGAGCGGTTCTAGGCGCTACAGTCTGGAACCGCGCGACCGCTACGGTCGCAGGTTCGAATCCTGCCTCTGGTATGGATGTGTGTGATGTCCTTAGGTTAGTCAGGTTTAAGTAGTTATAAGTTCTAGGGGACTGATGACCTCAGAAGTTAAATCCCATTGTGCTCAGAGCCATTTGAGCCCAACAATCTCACTAAGTTACAAGGTACTAAATTTTTCTACAAATAATCTGTTAAATGAGCTACCTAACATGCTTCACTGAACTTGATATAAGCATGAATATGAGAGTTATCTCCTGTAAGACCACTCATTTAGACGATATCACATAGCACACTATATTCTATTAGTATTTCTAAAAAATCTGCCCTGATTTCATCGTGTAATTCGCCATTGGACCATCCACTGCTGCTCGCCATCCGAGGGCGGGGACCTCAGCAGTACTACGAGCCTCTCGCCCTCGGATAGCGTGACCCTACATTTCCGTTAGGTTACACATTCTAATATTACTGTCTAGTCTACACTTGCTTTTGTGACATTCCGGTGACAACACATTTGTTGTCACCTGTCACCATTACTACTACCAGGGGCGTTCAATAAGTAATACAATATTTTTTTCTGAAAGCAGGTTGATTTCACTCAGGACTCCAATGTTCCACAGTATTCCCCGCTCTTTGGCTACAAAACCTTATTTTTGAACATAATCTCCTCTCAAAGCGATGTCCTTACATCATACTCAAGGCCCACGAGAAAGACAGGCCGCGGCGCGTACGTCACGAAGGAAGTCCTGAACTCGCTCACTCGCTCAGCTCAGCAGACAAAATGCGTTTCTAAACCTGTTAACTCGCAGCTGGATGTGTACGTACTAACGAGAATTCCATCTTCCATTGGAACCTGCTATTATGAAGTCTTACTGATTAACTGTACTACAACAAAATTTAATTCAAGATCAATACTCGATATAAATGGTATAACGGCTTGTTTATGGCATTTAGTCTCTTCTGCTTAACAGTACTCATTTCCTACAAGAAGTGGTGTCTTATGCAATTGATAATCATTTTAGCATGATTTTATTGTATTGTATGCCAGTACAGCCGTGCCAGTACAGCCGTAACATATTATAAGTAGGCCTATGGACATCCGATCATTATAGGACTAATAGTAGTAAGATTCCATAATAGCGGATTCCAGTAGAAGATTCAGTTTTCGTTTGTACGGACGTGCCTAGTTACGAGTTAACAGGTGCAGAAACGTAGTTTGCTGATGTGAGCGAGTGAGCGAGCGCAGGACTTCCTTCCTGACGTACGCGCCGCGGCCTGTCTTTCTCGTGGGCCTCGATCATACTGGAACGGTCTGTATGCCCGCATGGTATCACTCGACTGGTCGACGTCGGAGCCAACGCTTTGCTGCATAAATAATCTCCCCAATAATTCACGGTCCGCTTGCCACGGAGTGCATTCTTCATTAGGACAAACAGATGGAAGTGGGAAGGTGCGAGATCCGGGCTGTAGGATGGACAAAGAAGATGAGTTCAATGAAGTGTCGTGAGCTCCTCTGAGGTCCTCAAACTTGTGTGAGGCCTTGCGTTGTCGTGGAGAAGGTGATGTTCGTTTGAAGAATAATCCCTTCAGAGTCCCAGAAGACCGTCGCCGTGACTTTACCGGCTGAGAATATGGCTTTGAGCTTTTTCTTCGGAGGAGAGATGGTGTGGTGACCCGCCAGGTTAGCCGAGAGCGCTAATGCGCTGGACTCGGATAGGCGCGCCGGCCCCGGATCGAATCCGCCCGCCGGATTAACGACGAGGGCCGGTGTGCCGGCCAGCCTGGATGTGGTTTTTAGGTGGTTTTCCACATCCTTCTAGGTGAATACCGGGCTGGTTCCCACGTCCCGCCTCAGTTACACGACTCACAGACATTTGAAACACATCCGCACTTTTCCATGATTTACACTAGATGCAGACAGATGGGGTACTCTGATTCCATCCCGGGGGGTACGGCGTGGCGGCAGGAAGAGCATCCGGCCACCCCTTCCAGTTAACATGCCAAATCCGATTTAACCACGCCAACCCCGCGCAAAATGCGGGACAAAGGCGCATGCGATATATAGCGGTAGATAGAGATGGTGTGATGCCACGTCATGGATTGCCGTTTTGTTTCCGGTCCGAAGTGATGATCCCATGTTTCATTACCTGTGACGATGTTCGATAAAAAATTGTCACTATCAGCTTCGTAGCGAGCAAGCAATTCCGCACACATGGTCCTTAGTTGATCTTTATGGTCTTCTCGTAGGCGACGAGGAACCCAACGGACACACACCTTTGAGTACCCAACTGGTGGACGAGTGTGTCAGCAGTACTAACAGAGACGTCCACAAGGGCAGCAAGGTGATTAATTGTGATCTATTGGTCACTTCGATTGAGAGTGTCCGCACGCTCCAGCACTGCTGGAGTCAAGGCGGTGTGCGACCGGTCGGCACGCGCGAGATCGGACAGGTTTGCGTGACCTTGTCGCGATGTCAACAGTCACCTCGCCCAACAAGTCACCGTACTTTTGTTCACTACTAAGTCACCACAGACATCTTGCAAACGCCTATCAAAATCTACAGTGCTCTGGTTTTTCGCCTAAAGAAACGCAATGACAGCTCTCTGATAGGAACGCACCTCCATTACGGACGCCATTTTGAAGGCTACATATAGGTTCACCACCTATCAGAACTTCATGAAACTGTAAGGGCTGAAGCGGAATATTCCACGATGTCCCAAAACAAATTCTTCATTTTTGCAACCGAAACTGGCAGAGGAAAGAAATGTTTTCCATTACTTATTGAAAGCCCCTCGTATGTCTCGCTAATATTGTCTGAGGAGTTACTCGCCGCCTTTGCCCGTAGCTGCCTGTACTCTTGCTCTATACGCAGCGCTCTACGTGTTCTGTCTACGCGGTCTTTGGGATCGGTCGACAAGGTCTGGTTCTAAGTGATTGTGTTATTACTTGTCTGAGCGTGCTAGTTGTCTTTCTGCAAGCAACGGTAACAGGACAGAAGTAAGTATGTGTTCTATGGTTTCTATTCTTCACAGGCACAGTCAGCTACCTGATCCTGCTTTACACACAGCAAATATGTGGGGTCCATGGCCGGTTAAGAAGTGAATCATGCTTCGTCTAGGATAGACACGTTCCATCTTCAGTCGCTCCATGATGTTAGGGAACAATACATGTACCGCACGAGACTTTTTGAAGACGTCCGTGCAACTCCCTTAGCGTTGAATTCACTCTCCAGTTTTTCACCCCTCCCAAGGACTGTATTTCCTCCCCTAAGAGGTCTCTCAGTTTTCCCGTTTTCAGCCGCTATGTTAACTCGTGATAATTAATAGATATGTCTATCGAGTATATCCCGAGAACACGCGTAGCATCTCCACTGACATGGTGCTGAGATATACAAAAGATTATCATCTCAGCACAACTGCATGAAGTAGGAAAGAGTAACACCATATAAATTCTATATTTAATGGAAGATTAAGCCGCAGGTTCCTCATTCAGAAATCATATGTGGACGTTACGGATTGTTTGATGGTGGTGCAATGCCTTGTGTAAGAAGGGGAAGCGTTACCAGCATTGAAACTTTTCTTGCATTTTGCAACCAACGTGTTTCGTTAAGACGAAGCACCTCTAGGGAATCTCAGTTATGTCACCATTGTATGTATGCATTAGTTAGCATGTTCTGAATTGTCATTTGTGAACTACAAAAAATAGCAATAGCCTTGTAAATATTAGTTGGAGTGAAAAATGGTATGATACCCTACTGTATTCTCTCTACGTCACTTGATTTTTTTCGTTAGAATCAAATAACTTAGCATGTCTATAAAATTCGATACATTGCGTCCTTTCCGAGTTAATTGGCATTGAAGATAACCGATCAGGTCGTCGCGGGCGCAAATTTCAGCAGCGTGCCTCAAGCTGAACAAACGTGGCTTTTGTACACCTAGCTTTCATTTATCATTTACGAAAAAGACACATGTTAACTGGTAATTAATACTTCAGCAAGTGGTAACTTATAGACCAATAGATGCCTGTGCAGTACCGCATTTTAGCCCATGCAAGTGGTTAAATTTACGTACGCAGTGGCCTGATTGGCTAACTTCAGTGCTAAATAACTCGGAAACGGCGCAAATTTGAATTTTTCTGATCACCCTGTACATACACTGCTGACCACTAAAGCTGCAAACCAGAAAGGATAGACGATAACGAATAACTTATTGTACATTTCACAGTACAGTAGTAACAATACATTTTTAAAGAAATTCCCGCCATTTGGCTGTTAATTGTTCTTTTTATTTTACAAACGCAAAATAAATTGACAATTAACAGATATAAGGCAGAAATTTCTTTCAAAAAATTGTACGTGACTGTGGATCTCGGCGAAGGATAGATTAGTAAGAATACATGTTTAAATTTATATATGATTTTGAGATGTACATGGTGCTAAATTTAGTGCACAAAGGTGCACATTTGTCAGCAACAAGGGCTCTAACCGGGACTGGTATCACATCGAACTGAGAGTGGACGACAGATACTGGTATACCATTCCACACTGCTTGCACTCTACGCTATACTTGATGAACCGTAGAGACGGGCGAGGATAGGCGTTGTCAGTCTCTCCGAAACCCATGACAGCTACTGGCCTTAAGAACTCAGAAACGGAATGATTGTTGTCCAAATTACAGGCTACGCAAACCACACGTGATTGTGTTGAGTACAGAACGATACCTCATACCATCATGCCAGGTCCTAAGTTCAAAATGTTCAAATGTGAGTGAATTCCTAAGGGACCAGACTGCTGAGGTCATCGATCCCTAGACTTACACGCTACTTAAACTAACTTATGCTAAGAACAAAACACACACCCATGCCCGATGGAGGACTCGAACCTCCGGCGGGACCGGCCGCGCAATCAGTGACATGGCGCCTCTAACCGCGCGGCCACTCAGCGCGGCTAGGTCGTAAGCCCATGTGACATCAACGAATGTAATCTGGCAACCTTTTTCTCCCCGGAGCTTTCTCACAAGGATGTACCTGTCGTCATAAAGTGCACAAAAATGGTACTCAACTAAAATGAGACCTCTCAGGTGCTAGTCGCTTAGGGCCGTAGAGAACCTACTAGGCACTGAATACAGGCCCCTCCTATAATCATCGCTTCCATATTCGCGTGACAGGATCCCGACTAACGCAGCAACAGCATCGCGGAACGATAAACTGGCGTCTGGACAGGCCAAGATCCTGCCGCTGTCGTATTCCGTCATGTGGTGCTAGACGTTTCTCGTACTTAACACGAGGCATAATACGATTTCCTTACAAACAACCGACACTCAGATGCGATTTCTGAATGAGAAACCCACTGCGTAATCTTTCTTTTATGTACAAAGCGCATATGATTTCATTCGTACCAACTACGCTGTGCGATTGTGCTCAAATGCTAATGATTTGCATATCAAAGGATCTCCACCTCATGCCACTTTACCATCTGTTGCATGTCGTCTTCATCGCGTCGCCATTTTGATGGCAGCAGTGTACACTGTCGTGTTTAAAACCTCATGTTGCGCTTTCAGTGACCTATCTGGCTCCTTCCTCAAGTCATATGGTCAGATGAGTCTTGTTGCACACTGCTTGCAACTTATGGCTCAGTTTAGATGAGTCTTGTTGCACACTGCTTGCAACTTATGGCTCAGTTTACATCCCGTGAATGAATGAATGAATCGCGAGGGTTTGGTGATGATTTGGCAGCCATGTTGTGGTATTCCATGGGCCCCATGGTTTCATGGTTACTCCGCACAGTCACATTACTGCCAGGGATTACGTGACCCATTTTGAGCAGGTCCACCCCATGGCCAATGTTCCCCAGTGGTGATGCTGCTTTTCAAGACGATAGGGACTCTGTTCACACATTTCGCGTCCTCCAGGACTGTTTTTTTTTTAGCACAAGAATGAATTGTCTCATCTTCTCTGGTCACCATAGTCGCCACATCTCAATATCATTGAGCTTTTGCGGTCTGTTTTGGAGAGAGAGTACATGATCACTATCCACCTACGTCATCGTTACCTGAACTTGCCACTATGTTGCAGGAGGAATACTATAAGATTCCCTTGAAAACCACACAGCACCTCTGTTTATCCATTATAAGACGACTGGGAGCTATGTTGAATGGAATCGGGTTTCCTACATCGTGTTAGTCATGGTAATGTGTTGTGTTTAGCCGGCCGGGGTGGCCGAGCGGTTCTAGGTGCTACAGTCCGGAACCCCGCGACCACTACGGTCGCAGGTTCGAATCCTACCTCGGGCTTGGCTGTATGTGATGTCCTTAGGTTAGTTAGGTTTAAGTAGTTCTAAATTCTAGGGGACTGATGACCTCAGAAGTTAAGTCCCATAGTGCTCAGAGCCATTTTGTTGTGTTTAGGTATTTTCATTTTTTTCAGCCTCTGTAAATTACACAAGCACTAGGCTTTCATACGTCCCACCTGGGACATATTGTACAGAATTAACGTAAAAATAGTTCTCATTACTCGGTTCTATCCAAATTTTCTGGTTGTTGCCCTTTACTTAAGGCAAGTGCCAGAACTGCCGAAATATTCCCAGCTGGAACTGCCTCTATTCCAATACAACTCACCTCGTAGTTGGCTGAAAGGATCCTGACTGTACAGTGGAAGGGTAGAGAACGAGAAGTACCAAAAAACCAAATCTTTAACGTTGCTTTGGTGACGAGGCCGTTAGACACGGAGTACTAGCGTGGACCGGGGAAGGATATCGGCCGTGCCCTTTCAGAGGGAACTATCCCGACATTTACGTTAAGCGATTTAGTGTGATCACGGGAAACATAAATCCGGATGGCTGGATGGGGATCTGAACCGCCATGCTCTCAAATATGAGCTCATTGTGTCATCACTCCGCCACCTCGCTTGGCCACATATTGGCATAGCTGGAGGTGATCAACTAATTCTTTGTAGTCATGATTCCATTATTAAGCTTTAATAACGTGCGTGGTCCTTCTTTCCTTCCCCGGTTATCAGTTAAATATGCGGTACCTACGCTAGAGGGGTGTACGTTAGAGAGAGCAGAGCGTGCGGTGTGGTGCCGAGAGTGGACGGGCTGCTCTTGGCGATCTGGCGCCATCGCCGGGATTAGAGGACTAAGCGCGTAGCGCGAAGAGCGAGCACAGCCCCCAATCGCTAGAGTCAATAGGCGCGTCGCGCGGACAACGCGCTGCCGGATTGCCTGTGAGTGATAGCCCGCTAGACGTGAGCCGGAGCCGCCTTGCCGCTGCCGCCATCCGCTTCCAATCGCTGTCATCGCGATCTCGACGTAATTACGTTTGCTAGTCGGAGGTCTGCGCTCAAGTTCGGTCCATAGCGACGGCCAAGGCATTAGCAACGCGCGTGCGCTGAATAAGCGGCCCTTCCGTCCCAGCTGGCTTCGTACATTTTTAACACGCTGTGTTAAAATTATCTCTGATTACTGTATTATTAGGCACCTTATGTTATTTAGCTTGGGAAAGAAACTTCAAAGAAGAACCAAACGCATCGAATATTTATTATACCTACAACTTCATGACTTTCAAATGATTTCTTTTTTAAAGAAAGGTAAAAAGTAGCTGCTTGGACATAATGTCACATGCACATTGGGGCTCTACTTTAATCACAGGTACATATCCCCATATTTCATATGTCTATTTACTAATTACTTTGTACAGGAACGGTTCCTTTTCACGTTTCATGGGTCTTCATAGGACGTTCTTGTTCACTCTTCTTTCCGCATTGTAATGTGACATGTACCAGGGGACCATGAACTATGGATCTTACCTAGGTAGGGTGGCTTGCGTGCCTCAGTGATACAGATAGCAATACCATAGTTGCAATCAGTATGGAGGGAAATCTGTGGAGAGACTAGACAAACAGGTGGTTCCTAGTGAAGCAGCCTTTTCAATAGTTGCAGGGGCAAAAGTCTAGATGATTGACTGATCGAGCCTTGTAACAATAACCAACATGATTAATGTCTCGTGTATGGGGTTCACAGTTAAGGAGATTTTTTTAAACGACATCACAGTCGGTTCAATGTAAAAATTATTTATTTCACTACTGCAATTTTGCCATTTTAAAGTGGTGCTGCAAAAGCTGAAATAATACAGAAATGAAGCACAGATTGTACTCGTATATAAAGAACTATCTAAACATGTCATAGACACAATAGTAAATACAAAAAATGGTGGAAATAATACATTACATTTTGTTTCAGCACACGTCAGACTTTAAAATCCTCCGACATGTATACAAGTCATCGCCAAAAATTGGTCCTTTCACTGGAGGAATACAGTAACATCAGAAGAGTTTGCAGCTATGTACGTGATGAAATGATGTAAATTACATGTACGATGTAACGATTTGCAGGAATAATGCTTAAAGTGGCAACACTTCATGTAGTTCACATCGTTTCACGACGTACAGAGATTCACACCCGTCTGGCGTCACTGTATTCCCACAGCGAAAAGACTTACTTTTGACGATGGCATTTATACGTGTCACAGGATTTTAACGTCTGACATGTGCTGAAGCAAGATGTAAGTGATGTATTAATTCACCATTTCGGGAGAGAGATCTGTTAAAAAATTGGTGCTTGTAAAACATTTTAATTGGGGGTAATACAGATGGATCTCACTTACGTCATGATGAGGCCGTCAGTTTTAAAGTCGAGTGCAACAAGAGGAATATCATAAAGGAGTCGCTCCTAGTAGAGACGACTGGGACTGGGCGGTATCTGTGTCCCGGGGGCGTAAAGGAACCCCATTAAGTGAAGCGAGAAGTGTGGGGGAAATATGGGGCGTGTGATAACCCCGTGCCTCGGGGCCGCTGAGGATACGAGCCAGTTGCTTGCGTGCCGCATTAACATTAAGCAGGCGTCAGTTCTGTTCTTTAATTAGGCCCTCTTCTCGATGGGTGAGCTGACACCTCCAAGATTAAGAGCTTCTGTGTCCCTAGATATCACTGTAACGTTAGTGTACTTACGTAACCCGGAAAGAAAACATTACTAGCTTACGGGAAGAAATACTTATCGGCTGCGAGACATCATTCCTGTTACAGTAAAAAAGTAACAGCAAGAATACATTCACTGTCGTGCAGAAGCATGACAGGTAACAACAGTGGCGGGTCGTTAATGTGAGAGGCACCCACATGCCTTGCTCATACTGTGGCATCAAGCAGTCAGGCCTGCAAGATGAGTGGTCTGCCAAGCGAGTGGATTCATTCTTATTTATCGAGTAACATGAACTCTCGTACTCACAACTAAGTTACAAATTATCCTCCTATATGAATAATACGCAACGGAAACGCACATCTGACTATCAGTAATTTACAGAACTCTGACTGTTCACTACGCACTGGCAATACCACATTTTTTTTTTTTTTTTTTTATTTAACGGCTTTTATCGCACTGAATATGAGTGGCGCACACATTATAAATTCTGGATATCATGACAACATACAATTCGAAGGAAAAGGCCACCAATCTTTTGCTTTTCACTATCTTATTTATTCCGATAAATTCTATAACCTAAACACACAAATTCTATAACCTACAACAATAACACATGAGAAATTCCGCCCAGTGGGCATGGCTTTGCATTGGTGATTCTCTATCTTATGGTCTCGTAATTATTTAATGCTACAGTGCACTTTCTGGATAGGATGGTGGATCTTTTGCTATATCTCACACTTCGACTCTCACAACCATCATCACGAAACTTTCCTCCAGACCGAGCGGTACAAAAGGAACACGCATAACCCACTACCTCTGAAACTACCTTGCTACTCTCCCATGCAAACCACACATACTTAAATTAAATGACATACACCACACTACAACATGAAATACAACACAGGGAATAGTTACAACATTATCACTTTCAGCTTTCCCACTTCAATTAATATTTATCCCAGTTTCACACGACACTGCCCCACTTCGTAATTCTACTTTCCTACTATGAACTCTGGAGATGTATGCACGTCTTCCTGTGCAATGCAAGCCAAGTGGTGTTGCTGGATAGACGGCTGACTCACCTTGCTTCTCTCTCAGAGTATTATAGTTTGAATCAAGCGTCACACGGAAACATATCACGCAAAGTAATATTAAGAACATATTCATCACACACACGAGTCCTCAACTGATACCATGGACGAGTACGTCTGTTTATCCTTTGTCTCATACACAGATTGAGACTCACACAGTACTCACCATGTGGAAGTACTCGTCTCTAACTTCAAGTCCTGCACACGCTATTTCTTAAATATTTCAACTTATAGTAGACACGCTAGTAATTCAGCTTAACTTAAACACACGGAAGTATTTCAACTTATTGCTACACGTGGTTTCATTGTGACCGTTGGTCACTTCCGAAGATTACTATGATCCCATTAATATTACCTGCCTGACATTTAATTCTCCCCACAAAAGTTCCTGAAATAGAGAAATTATTATTTGAAACTACTCTTAAGTATTCCACATGCATACCATGTCTCCACTCTTTTGTCTTTACGGGGCACACCTAAGACAGGTCTTAACAGCACAAGATCCAGCGGCAGAGTGCTGAAACTGAAACATGGCCATTCTTCAGGTCCTCTCGCACCTCTGTCGAGGTGGGGGAAGACCATGCTACCGTATTGGTCAGCCACATTTCAGGCGCTCAAAGCTCAGGTAAATTTCATCTCTTAGGTCCCACCAAAGGTGGCCAAAGGATCGTCTCCAAGATGATCATATATTCACATTCACTACCTGCGGTTAGCAGACGACCATACATTCATTCATTTCATAGATCTCACCAAACTGGATGTAGGGATTTATTTTGAGGGAGTGCACATGTGATCAATTAAATAAATAAATTGTCATTCTTTCCCACACTGGTATCCGGCTTCGCTGTATTAATTGAAATTGAGTTATTTTACAAAAAAAATGTGTTGTTCTGACAAAAATAATGAAGTATGTTGTACCTATTTTCAATGTCGGGCGGTACTGTACCCTTTCAAATGTTTGTCGAACATCTGTGTATCTCGGTGGACTTGTTATCTGAGCGGTGTACCAGACCAATAGTTAGACTAGGGGCGAATAGGAATCCTTGACTTCATCAAAGTGTAGGGAGAGTTTGATTGGCGAAGGTCAATCCAGATAGAACGAGAGTTATTTTATTTGTCAGCAGCGAGCGGCACAGACAGCAGTCATCGCAGCTTACAGTATTGTGCGCTACAGCTATTGCGAGCCCCATATTTCCTCCACAACAGTACACTTCACTGCCTCGACTGTACCTAGCAACAGTCTAAAGGATAATTATTCAAGTTGAGTAGGCGCGCCTCTCAGCCATACTGCCAAGTCAACAACAAACTTTGTATAGAAATTTCATTAGCGAATCCTATCCTTGAGAGGTAACTTCACATTCCAAAAAGAACCAGGATATAACTTGTTCAATTCATAACTAAAAGTGCAATTGTGATTTCTCAGCATTTTTGCAAAATAAATAATAATTTTTGCGCAGAATAACAGAATAGCAGATCAACCCCACGCTCACAACTGTACACATTTTGTTGCCGCTACGCCATACAAGTCATTCGGCCGCAGATACTCAGTGCTACCTGTGAGAAGGCAGGAATCTGATTTAGGTCACGCCTTTTCTTTGTAGCAAAAATTTATAACTTCCGAGAAACAGTGCCAGTTCCTACGTCTACGTACGAACTCGATAAGCAGGTGTAGAGTTTCTGTTCGTAAATTTATATTCTATTCGTCTGTGTTGCGACGAAAAATAATAGCCATATTAAATGTAACGATAATTTGCATCTCAAGAGGAGCGAACACATCAAAATTAGTTGTATGAAAGCGGATACTGAAGTTATTGAAAGTGAAATAGGTAAATAAGCGAAGGTCTGGGAGCGATAAGTTGCCAGCCCTTGAAAAACATAATGTTTGAGAACACTTTTCGTGAAGAATGTCAGCGGTATCGATAAAATATTTTAAAACCGAATTAAAAACTGATTACCATTGCCAAAAAATATTTTATTCCAGTCAAGACTGTTTTTAATTCAATTTCAAAGCAAAAGCCATAGCCAAACGCTTCATCTAGGAAAGACAAATTTACTGAAGAAAACTGTTATTATGAGTTTCTTTTAACGCGTTAAACTTGACAAACACAGATGAATGCAAGGAAGTCAACAATAAAGATTTAATATTTGAAATCTGACCAATTTTGAGTTGAGATTTGGAATCGTAACATTGCATAGAGCTTCTGTCTTACACTAAACTGAATAAAAAGCAGTTGAGTGCAGTTAGGCCTACTAATAGAATAGACAAAAACATTTCAGTTAACGCATGTTCCAAGAAATACCTCAAGCTTCCATAAACATTTAGTTAATATATCAATTAGCAGCTGTAAGCGTACAAGATCACTACAGGCAATGGTCAGGTATAAAACAATGTGATAAATAACTCGTACTTAAATTAAAGAACTACAAGGAACTGTCGTAAGTAAGTAGCGTTCGTATCATTTAAATAGCCAAACATGGAATTCAATAGAATGCGTATCACAGCAGATGCTGCGATAACTCAGGCCATTTCTATAAACGAAAGCATGAAAAAAATTTTAAACGATACCCACATGACTTTAAATAAAACAGGAGGTAATAAAATTGAACTTACATTAATCCTGAGTACCAAATAAACTACACAAAACCGGCACAAATAATAATACCTATTATTCAAAAATCATCGACAAGGCTCAAACCCGATATACAGGATTAACTGAGATATAAGCAGCTTGAGCCATGCACGGTCAGTTGCTCAACAGTTGCGCGTCTGTTCGGCCGCACCCATCTCCGCAGGTATCGTTCACCCCTGTCCCTTATGGCCCTCTGGTGCACCGCAGTTGTCTCGGAGCCGGTTGTGGATAGCGCCATTTTGTCATGCATAGTATACTTTAACCACGGTGCACGCGAACAGCTTACAAACTTAGGTGTTTCGGAAATGCTCCCATCCTCGGCCCTAAAGCCAACGACCATGCATGTTGGATGTCAGATAAATCACTCCGTTTACGCATTACAACAACGACTGCACTGTTTTCTGCTTCCCCACGACACGCTTTATATACCCTCCACTACCAGTGCCGCCACCTGCCGTCTGTGACTGGTTATTGCGCGTTGACGTCGAAAGTAGTCGGCGATCACATTAATGTGACTGGACCGTGCAGTAGTCACTCTTTTCTACATATTTATTTCACCATAAAGAACCTCCTCATTTCTTATCAGTTCAATTAATTTTCAGCATCTTTTTGTAACACTGCGTCGCAGATGCTTCTATTATCTACTTTTCCACTTTCCTCACTGTGGTGTCACCGCCAGACACCACACTTGCTAGGTGGTAGCCTTTAAATCGGCCACGGTCCGTTAGTATACGTCGTGGCCGAAGAGCGGCGTACTATGGCGCTGACAGCCTACCTGTAATAGGTATAAAAATAACAATAAAGAAAAAAAATTAGTATACGTCGGACCTGCGTGTCGCCACAATCAGTGATTGCAGACCGAGCGCCGCCACACGGCAGGTCTAGTCTAGAGAGACTCCCGAGCACTCGCCCCAGTCGGACAGCCGACTTTGCTAGCGATGGTTCACTGTCTACATACGCTCTCATTTGCCGAGACAACAGTTTAGCATAGCCTTCAGCTACGTCATTTGCTACGACCTAGCAAGACGCCATATTCAGTTACTGCAACTAATTGCTTCAAGACTGTATTCTGAACAAATAATATTGTGGATCATGTACCGTCAAGAGCGACGCTCATCATTAATGGATTAAAGTTAAGTATCAAACTAATTCCGTCCGCTTTCTGAATTCTAATTCCTTGTCACGTTCTAGACCTCACGTCAGTATAGTTCTTCCCTCCTCACGCCAGCCTGCGTGAGCTAAAACGCGTGCATTTCGGCCTCCTTTAGGAACACGGTGTTGGCTCCTCAGCCAACACAACACTCACAGTCGCCGATTACCTTCCATGCAATATAATAGGTGTACATTCCCACAAATTTGTTGGTATAACATATATATCAACCTTTTAGTGCACTGTTCCAGTGAATGTTCAGTGTTGTTTCGTCTTTCCAAGTGTTGCGAACAGAAACCATGCTGTCGCTGGGTGTGAATTTTATGTCTTTTGCGAACAGAAACCAGACCGTCACTGTGTTTTTTAATTGTCTGTCTATTATTTTACCTGCCTGCTTCATATGTATTTTATCTAGTCTAGAGAGACTCCCGAGCACTCGCCCCAGTTGTACAGCCGACTTTGCTAGCGATGGTTCACTGTCTCCATACGCTCTCATTTGCCGAGACAACAGTTTAGCATAGCCTTCAGCTACGTCATTTGCTACGACCTAGCAAGACGCCATATTCAGTTACTGCAACTAATTGCTTCAAGACTGTATTCACGATGTTTTCGCCATTTTACCATTTGTCTCGGATTTTATCGTCTTTTTTTATTATATATTATCTTCACCTTTTTAAAACAAAGTCTATAGGCTGAAGAGCGGCGTACTTTTAAATAAAGGAAAAAAAAAAACAAATTTGTAGTATTGAGGCCGACCGCTGTGGCCTAGCGGTTCTAGGCGCTTCAGTCTGGAACCGCGCGACCGCCACGATCGCTGGTTCGAATCCTGCCTCGGGTATGGATGTGTGTGATATCCTTAGGTTAGTTAGGTTTAAGTAGTTCTAAGTTCTAGGGGACTGATGACCTCAGATGTTAAGTCCCATAGTGCTTAGAGCCATTTTAACCATTTATAGCATCGAACAAAGACGTTAGTTTGAGGAATGTGTTTGGATTTCTTTACAGAGACGTATTTTCCGCGAGGAAACTGTAGATAATTGATGACAATTACAGAAATTCAGCAGCAAGATTTGTTTTACTTTTCTAAATACGATCGGTTTCGACAAGACACAACTCCATTTTTCATAGGCGTCAGGAAACATTTTCAGTCAGGCGAACATTGTCATTGTCATTGTATTTGAAAACTCTATGCGCAAAAGAATACAGCAAAAACAAATGTTACCGATACAGATCCTTACTTCTGTGAGTCCCATCTTTTCGTCTGCGTATTCGCCAAGACATCGAGCACGTATTCCGCAAACAGCACACTGCCAGCAAGCGTCCGCTGTGTAACACAGAGCTGGGCGGCGGACGCGTGTGTTATCGCAGGCAAGCGGAGGAAAGCCCCCGGGGATGAGCGGTGGCGCCCACCGCGCACTGCTACCTGGAGATGAGCCCAGGCGCCGCGGCAGAAGGGTACATTGTATTCAAATGAGATAATCCGGGTCCCCGCATCTCCATAAGAATGCCGCGAATCGGCTTAGCGCGCTGGACATACATTAGTAATCGTCATTAGGCCGGCTTCCGCCGCCTGTTCCTCGTCGCCTCGCCTCTTCTCGTCTGCGCCGCGCCTTCGCTAGCCGTGTCGTCCGTGCTGCGCACGCCCTCTGCCCAGCCGGTGCATTTCTAAAGGCCAGAAGAAAGGCAGTGGCGCCGTAGCTTACGAGTACGTAATTCTAATGTACCCTTATCGCAGCCGCGTGCATCCGCGGGATGCTACGAAAGGGCGGATTACCCATGAGAATTAGGAGAATAATTATTTTCTGTCCTCTCTTTTCCCCTCTTTTTTAGGTCCCTTCCTTTCATCACGAAGAGAATCTTAGCATTAATTACTGCGAAACCTGCTGCTGAATTTACAGTCTGTTAAGATCGTGGTCGGGTTAATCAGTGGAAACATTTATTTGATATCGAGCAAAATCAAATACACTACTGGACATTACAATTGCTACACCAAGAAGAAATGCAGATGATAATCGGGTATTCATTGAACAAATATATTATACTAGAACTGACATGTGATTACATTTCCACGCAATTTGGGTGCATAGATCCTGAGAAATCAGTACCCAGAACAACCACCTCTAGTCGTAATAACGGCCTTGATACTCCTGGGCATTGAGTCAAACAGAGCTTGGATGGCGTGTACAGGTACAGCTGCCCATGCAGCTTCAACACGATATCACAGTTCATCAAGAGTAGGGACTGGTTTATTGTGACGAGCCAGTTGCTCGGCCACCATTGACCAGACGTTTTCAATGGGTGAGAGATCTGGAGAATGTGCTGGCCAGGGCAGCAGTCGAACATTTTCTGTATCCAGAAAGGCCCGTAAAGGGCCTCCAACATGCTGCCGTGCATTATCCTGCTGAAATGTAGGGGTTTCGCAGGGATCGAATGAAGGGTAGAGCCACGGTTCGTAACACATCTGGAATGTAACGTCCACTGTTCAAAGTGCCGTCAATGCGAACAAGAGGTGACCGAGAAATGTAACCAATGGCACCCCATAACATCACGACGGATGATACGCCAGTATGGCGATGACGAATACACGCTTCCAAAGTACGTTCACCACGATGTCGCCAAACACGGAAGCGACCATCATAATGCTGTAAACAGAACCTGGATTCATCCGAAAAAATGACGTTTTGCCATTCGTCATCCCAGATTCGTCTTTGAGTACACCATCGCAGGCGCTCCTGTCTGTGATGCAGCGTCTAGGGTAACCGCAGCCATGGTCTCCGAGCTGATAGTCGATGCTGCTGCAAACGTCGTCGAACTGTTCGTCCAGAAGGTTGTTGTCTTGCAAACGTACTCATCTGTTGACTCAGAGATCGAGACGTGGCTGCACGATCCGTTACAGCCATGCGGATAAGATGCCTGGCCTGTCATCTCGACTGCTAGTGATACGAGGCCGTTGGGATCCAGCACGGCGTTCCGTATTATCCTCCTGAACCCACCGATTCCATATTGCGCTAACAGTCATTGGATCTGGACCAACGCGAGCAGCAATGTCGCAATAGGATAAACCGCAATCGCGATAGGCTACAATCCGACCTTTATCAAAGTCGGAAACGTGGTGGTACGCAATTCTCCTCCTTACACGAGGCATCACAACAACGTTTCTCCAGACAACGCCTGTCAACTGCTGTTTGTGTATGAGAAGTCGGTTGGAAACTTTCCTTATGTCAGCACGTTGTAGGTGTCACCACCGGCGCCAACCTTGTGTGAATGCTCTGAGAAGGTAATCATTGCATATCACAGCATTTCTTCCTGTCGGCTCAATTTCGCTTCTGTAGCACGTCATCTTCGGGGTGTATCAATTTTAATGGCCAGTAGTGTACATTACATATCAACAAGAGAAAAATGAAATTAGAATTAATAATACGTACAGTCAACCGCAGCGTCTGTAATTGCTTGGCATCTCCAAGGCAGGCTTGAAACTAAGTTTTCCGCGTATTCAGATGGAAGAAAGCTCCAAATGCGTCTTATTTGCATTGACAGCTCTTTCAAAGTGAAGATCTTTTTTCCTTGAAATTTGTTTTCGATCAAAGACCATACAGTTTCACCAGGATTAGCTTCAGGCAGCTGTGAGGACCAATCCAGTGCCAGCACACCTTCCTCCTTCTCCGGTCGCTGCAAAGCCTGCTGCGGTGCTGATCTCCTGCAGTATCCAGTCTTCATTTTTGTAAATGAACCAACGTTTGGCAGTCGATGTCAAGAATTTTTGATAAATATGTAACATCTTCTGTGCATTTAAATTGTTGGTAAACACGTGCCGATCTCAGTCAAAAATTCAAAGTAAACTAATGCTTTATGGACACTGCATGAAGGACAAAGGTTCCCTCTAGTGGACTGTGAAAGAAGTAAGGGGATATATTTTACCATATTTGTGTAACACATCATGAATTCGCAGTTGTGAATAAGGCGTACAATCAGCTGTAGAATGGAATGACGACAATGAAAATTTGTGCCAGACAGGGACTCGAACCCGGATTACCCGCTTATCACGAGCGGTCGTCTTACCATTTGGCATGCACGTCCATAGGGACTCTACATCGTAATCAGAATCACACATGCACACAAATGGTTCAGTGGCCCTGAGCACTATGGGACTTATCATCTGAGGTCATCAGTCACCTAGACTTCGAACTACTTAAACCCAACTAACCTATGGACATCACACACATCCATGCCCGAGCAGGATTCGATCCTGCGACCGCAGCAGAAGCGTGGTTCCGGACTGAAGCGCCTAGTACCGCTCGGCCACAACGGCCGGCCATGCACACAACGCCTGACCTATACAGGAATATACACTCCTGGAAATTGAAATAAGAACACCGTGAATTCATTGTCCCAGGAAGGGGAAACTTTATTGACACATTCCTGGGGTCAGATACATCACATGATCACACTGACAGAACCACAGGCACATAGACACAGGCAACAGAGCATGCACAATGTCGGGGCACTAGTACAGTGTATATCCACCTTTCGCAGCAATGCAGGCTGCTATTCTCCCATGGAGACGATCGTAGAGATGCTGGATGTAGTCCTGTGGAACGGCTTGCCATGCCATTTCCACCTGGCGCCTCAGTTGGACCAGCGTTCGTGCTGGACGTGCAGACCGGGTGAGACGACGCTTCATCCAGTCCCAAACATGCTCAATGGGGGACAGATTCGGAGATCTTGCTGGCCAGGGTAGTTGACTTACACCTTCTAGAGCACGTTGGGTGGCACGGGATACATGCGGACGTGCATTGTCCTGTTGGAACAGCAAGTTCCCTTGCCGGTCTAGGAATGGTAGAACGATGGGTTCGATGACGGTTTGGATGTACCGTGCACTATTCAGTGTCCCCTCGACGATCACCAGTGGTGTACGGCCAGTGTAGGAGATCGCTCCCCACACCATGATGCCGGGTGTTGGCCCTGTGTGCCTCGGTCGTATGCAGTCCTGATTGTGGCGCTCACCTGCACGGCGCCAAACACGCATACGACCATCATTGGCACCAAGGCAGAAGCGACTCTCATCGCTGAAGACGACACGTCTCCATTCGTCCCTCCATTCACGCCTGTCGCGACACCACTGGAGGTGGGCTGCACGATGTTGGGGCGTGAGCGGAAGACGGCCTAACGGTGTGCGGGACCGTAGCCCAGCTTCATGGAGACGGTTGCGAATGGTCCTCGCCGATACCCCAGGAGCAACAGTGTCCCTAATTTGCTGGGAAGTGGCGGTGCGGTCCCCTACGGCACTGCGTGGGATCCTACGGTCTTGGCGTGCATCCGTGCGTCGCTGCGGTCCGGTCCCAGGTCGACGGGCACGTGCACCTTCCGCCGACCACTGGCGACAACATCGATGTAATGTGGAGACCTCACGCCCCACGTGTTGAGCAATTCGGCGGTACGTCCACCCGGCCTCCCGCATGCCCACTATACGTCCTCGCTCAAAGTCCGTCAACTGCACATACGGTTCACGTCCACGCTGTCACGGCATGCTACCAGTGTTAAAGACTGCGATGGAGCTCCGTATGCCACGGCAAACTGGCTGACACTGATGGCGGCGGTGCACAAATGCTGCGCAGCTAGCGCCATTCGACGGCCAACACGGCGGTTCCTGGTGTGTCCGCTGTGCCGTGCGTGTGATCATTGCTTGTACAGCCCTCTCGCAGTGTCCGGAGCAAGTATGGTGGGTCTGACACACAGGTGTCAATGTGTTCTTTTTTCCATTTCCAGGAGTGTATATATAATGGATGTACGAGTACAGGTCGTAGACGCATGGTTGACGAGTATGGAGGTTTGGGTCTGGTCGTGAGTCGTGCGCGGATAGTGAAACAGTAAGGCGACGGATCGCGATAAGCGGAAATTCGGGTTCGAATCCCGATCCGACATAAATTTTCATTGTCGTCATTCCATACTACAGCTGATGGTAGTCCTTATTCGCAATTGCGAATTCATTTGATGTGTTTCGTAACGGCTGTGGCATGTATGCATGCATTTGCGAAGGAAATTTACATCGTAATCAGAATAACATAGCAACCGCAATATCGTATCTTTGTGTAATGCCGTCCATGCTCTTCCTTAACAGACTGTAAATGGAATCCACGTCTCGTGGAAAAATACATCCAGTAAAGATGAGAGACGCTTCACTTGGGCATCTGAGACTATTTTGTCAAGCAGATAAAATTGGTACCTAATTTGTCTAAAAACTTGGCAACTTCAGCATTACTTATAACAAAAATTACGGCGCGTTACGAATTTAGCAGTAGTTTAAAGTGTACACAGAAAGTTCACAAATGGTTCAAATGGCTCTGAGCACTATGCGACTTAACTTCTGAGGTCATCAGTCGCCTAGAACTTAGAACTAATTAAACCTAACTAACATAATTACATCACACACATCCATGCCCGAGGCAGGATTCGAACCTGCGACCGTAGCGGTCGCTCGGTTCCAGACTATAGCGCCTACAACCGTACGGCCCCTCCGGCCGACATAAAGTTCACAAAACAAGAGAGTATAGCAGAGATTTATGTCCTTAAATCACTTGCACGTCTTGTTTGCTTGCTCCAAGTATGAAATAAACTATCTGAACGAAAGTAACCGACGTCTATTAGTATATCTGTAAGATCTTCTCAGTTTACAAGCAGCGCCATTTCGAATAAAACAATCAAGCTTTCGATAGATTCCTCCGCTACCGTTACCAGGAGTTGAAATCACTAACTTCCGAGGGTGGCACGGTGTTCTTTAAGGTCTCAGACGCTACAATTGTCTCTATGTAAGCAGAACACCGTGCCTGCTGCGGCAGTCAGTAAGTTCAACTCCTGACGACTGTGGTGGATACAGCTGTCGAAAGCTCGATTGTTTTATTCGAAATGACGCAGCTTGTAGAATGGTTCAAATGGCTCTGAGCACTATAGGACTTACCATCTGAGATCATCAGTCCCCTAGAACTTAGAACTACTTAAACCTAACTAACCTAAGGACATCACACACATCCATACCCGAGGCAGGATTCGAGCCTGAGACCGTAGCGGTCGAGCGGTTCCAGTCCGAATCGCCTAGAACCGCTCGGTCACACAGGCCGGCGCGGCTTGTAAACCGGCAAGATTTTATTGAAGCATTCCACCGCGAAAGACTCCGAGGATACATCTATTAGTGGACATTGATATGGGGTATGTCCGCCCTTCACCTTTATGATGGCTGAGAATACTTTCAGTGAGTTGACTGCATATCTGTGAAGTAAGGGCAGCTGGTACTTCCTCAAGATCCGAAACCAGAGAAGGTAGTGATGTTGGAAGCTGGGGTCTGGATCGATTTCGACATTCTAACACATCCCAAAGATGTTCCATTGGAGTCAGGTCGGAACTCTCAGCAGGTCAGTTCATTTCAGAGATGCTATTGTTCACAGACCATTCCCTCACAGAAGTTGTTTTATGATAAGGTACAATGTTATGCTCATTTCAACAATCAACATCTCCGAGCTGTTACCCTAATGTACACATTACACAATGCTGCCTAACGTGTCCATATCTTCAGCAATTAGCGTTTTCTTCTGCGCAATAAAGGGACCACACCCTGCCCACTGAAAACACCCTAGTGCTGTTTGTTACCACGCACTACGCAGGTAACATTCTCCAGGCATCCGCCGAAATCAAACTCTACCTGCCACGGCGTACAGCGTGGTTCATCGCTTCAAATTACTTATTTCCAGCCGTCCACTGTCTAGTGACGTCGGTATTGGAGCCTAAAGCGTCCCTTAGCACTGACTACAGAAATGCAAAGCTTATGAGGAGCTGCTTAACCACTTTTTGTACCCCATTCCTTTTAACTCCCTACGCACAGCCATTGTGCTAGATGGACTACCGGTAGCACTTTGGAACTGACGAGTGATACCTACCGTTGATTTCGTACGATTTTTTTACAACCGCCCTTACAAAATGCTCGATACTCCCCGTCCGTCAATATATGAAATTCCCTGACAGTGGGTTATCTGTGGTTGTTCCTTCGCGCTTCCACTTCTTAATCTCATCACCATCAGTCGACCTGGGAAGCTTTAGAAGATATTAAACGTTCCTGATGGATCTGATATTCAGGTGACCTCGAATGGGTAGTCCTCATTCGAAGTCACTGAGCTCTCCCGACCAACCCATCCTGCTGTTAATGCCTGTCTACTAACAAAACGGTACTCCCCGCCACCTTTTAGGTTGGGGTGTCTGCCTCTTGTGACATCTACCGGTCGATTCCACATTACGTAGGGGTGTTCGTATACTTTTCATCAGGTAGTATGTAGAGTGCCAAAGTTCTTTTCCTCACGTAAATAAAAGTTGGTAGAAATTAATACAAATGCCGCGAAAATGACTCTGTTCAATTTGTCTCATATCCTTCCCTAATGTCAGCATGGCTCCATCTCTATTGACCTCTCGTCGACGGGATGTAAAACGATAATAATGCTTCGTTGGGAACACGTATATTTGTATCTTGTCTTCATACACGATGCCTACGAGCTCTGAGTATGTTTTCTTGTGTCAGCTGTGAATGTTTCTTTTCGTGCTATTCACGAATGGAGTGATGGGTATATACTGGCTACATCTCTTGTTTCAGTGGAGTTTTAATCCTGCCTAGCTATCACAGTGTTAGTTTCCCGTTGTTTTACTAAGCATTCCAGCCGAAGAATGGGAACTTACCTTCAATAATGGCACATATGATAGCTTCCCCACCAGCATCGACTTTACTCCGTAACTGACTCCTGTCACGTTCCTACACTGAAGCATAATATGATAACTTTTACTACTTTTGCACAGAGCCGCATCGATAGCTTTTGTAGTTAACACTCTCTTCATTGAGGCAACTAGTTCGAATTCCGTAGGTGGAAGTAAGTTTCGTTGCTGGTTGTTCAGAGGGAAAGGAAAGAGCAGGTAGCCATTAAAGAGAATTACGTGAAAAATTTTCAACTTAGTAGCGAAATAATGTATCTTTTTACAAAAATGTGAGAATAATTAGGAGGGATTTCCAAATCGGGCAAAGAAGATATTGTTCCAACAATTTGCACTTAAAACCTGTCATTTATCTTCTCCTTCCAAACAAAAACCGACCATTAACTTTCCGGTAGGCGAAATCGACTTCGACTTTGTGGATGGAGGGCTTCCGCCAGCTATACCCTTTCGTTTTGAGTGTAAAGTATAAGACGCATATCTCCTCTACTATATCAAATGAGAAAACAAAATTAACTGGATTATTTTTGAAACGTAAAAAGTCGTCTTCGGTTGTAGATTTGATCGATATTCTACCATCGCTTATAGCCATGATACTGTTCGTAGACAGGAGGGATATGGTCGAAACAGCGTACGTCGAAAATGTATCGCACAGAAGCAGTCCTCGCTAATTCCAGCCACCGTGAGGTCTTAGACGAAAGCCCTTCGAGAACAGCATTGCCGTAATCAAGTATGGGGAACTGTGCGAATTTCTTTTGAAGTCGAGAGGAAATACGTTTTTATCTACATCTACATACATACTCCGCAAGCCACCGCAAGGTGCATTGCGGAGGGTCCCTTGTACCACTACTAGTCATTTCCTTTCATGTTCCACTCGCAAATACTGCGAGTGAAAAATGGCTGTCTGTTTGCCTGTGTATGAGCCCTAATCTCTCTAATCTTGCCTTCGTGCTCCTTACGTGAAATGTACTTTGGCGGCTGTAGAATCGTTCTGCAATCAGCCTCAAATGCCGGTTCTTTAAATTTTCTCAATAGTGTTCTTTGAAATGAACGTCGCCTTCCCTCCACTGTACTTCTGTACTGAATGAAATGACGACAACTCCTTAGAGACTGGAGCTGTGTGTACAATTCAAACTAAGTGATGATCGAGAATTATGACCAAGTTCTTTGCAGGAAAGGTTATTCCTGTGCTGTTTAGGATTACGGGTGGAAGGAATTTATGTTAAAATGAAAACACTTTTAGTAAAATGTTCTTTTGGGGAGGAGTGAAGGGGTATGATGACCTCCCTGAACTCCTCTCGGATCCGCCACTGGAGAAGTGCCACGTCACAGAGGAAGATATTGTCATCTGCAGCCTGTCGAACTAGTAAATTTTCAGCGACCGGGAGGCACGAAAGGATCCTGAAGAAGATCCATATTGGGGAGTTGAAACATCTACATCTACATATATACTCTTCTAGCCACCAAGCGGTGTGTGGGGGAGGGCACAATTCGCGCCAGAGTCATATTTCCCCCCTTTGTTCCACTCGCGGATCGCACGAGGGAAAAACGACTGTCTGAACGCCTCAGTACGAGCTCTCATTTCCCTTATCTTTGAATGATGATCATTACGCGATTTGAAAAAAATGGTTCAAATGGCTCTGAGCACTATGGGACTTAACTTCTGTGGTCATTAGTCCCCTAGAACTTAGAACTACTTAAACCTAACCAACCTAAGGACATCACACACATCCATGCCCGAGGCAGGATTCGAACCTGCGACGTAGCAGTCGCGCGGTTCCGGACTGAGCGCCTTACCGCGAGACCACCGCGGCCGGCTACACGATTTGAAAGTTGGTGGTAATAATATATGCTCTACATCCTCGGTGAAGATTGGGCTTCGGAATTTAGTGAGCAGCCCCTTCTGTTTAGCGCGTAGTCTATCTGCAAGTGTGTCCTACTTCAAACTTTCTATGAGATTTGAAACGCTCTCGCGATGGCTAAATGTACCAGTCACGAATCTTGCCGCTCTTCTTTGGACTTTCTCTATTTCTTGAATGAGACCCAACTGGTAAGGGTGCCATACAGACGAACAATACTCTAAGACTGGACGAACTAACGTATTGTAAGCTACTTCCTTTGTTGAAGGACTGCATCGCTTCAGGATTCTACCAATAAACCGCAATCTAAAGTTCGCCTTACCCGTTACTTGTGTAATCTGACCATTCCATTTGAGATCATTTCGAATAGTCACACCCAGATACTTGACTGATGTTACCGCTTCCAAAGACTGATCATTTATTTTGTACCCATACATTAATGGGGATTTTCGCCTTGTTATGCGCAGTAGCTTATACTTACTAATATTGAGAGATAACTGCCAGTCATTACACCACGCATATATTTTCTGCAAATCCTCATTGATTTGTTCACAACATTCGTGTGATACTACATTCTGTAGACTACAACATCATCGGCAAACAGTCTAAGGCCTCTGTCAATACCATCAACCAGATCGTAAAAAGCAGAGGACTTATTACGCTCCTCTGGGGCACACCTGAAGTTACTCTTGTTTCTGTTTAAGTTACCCCGTTCAGGACGACATACTGCTCCCTGTCTGTTAGAAAACTTTCTATCCAACCGCATATGTCACTGGATAGACCGTAAGCGCGCAATTTTTGTAGCAGGCGACAGTGCCGAACTGAGTCGAACGCCTTTCGAAAGTCGAGAAATATGGCATCAACCTGGGAGCCGGTATCTAGAGCCTTTTGTATATCATGCACAAAGAGGGCCAGCTGTGTCTCGCATGACCACTGTTTCCTAAAACCGTGCTGGCTTCTGCAGATGAGCTTCTCAGAGTCTAGAATGGTCATTATGTCTTAACACAAAATATGTTCCATCAAGTATTGGAGGGGTTAGATGAATACGACGAGGCCCGATAACTCAGAAGATTTTTAGCACCAGTGACGTAAGCTTATCTCTCGTCGGAGACGGGACGATTTTTGCACCCGCACTAGTTTGTGACTGGGGAATCAAATAAGGCCTCGGCAGCGCGGACGATGGGCCGCGGATCCCATTAGAGTTGCCGCGCTTCTGCTACAGCGGCCAGCAATAAAACGAGACAAAGTGGGAGCGCGCTGGCCGCGTGCAGCCCAGGAGCTACGCATGAGTCACGCCGTCGTCGTTAGCCCTGGCCTCCGCCGCTGCGCGAACACACGCATAATTACGACGTCATTTCACAGAACGCGGGCGCACAAAATCGTTCGAGAGAACTGTGCCCATTAATTTTATATGAGCCACCCACGAGGGGGAGCGGCCCCGCGCAGCGAGGGGGCGAACAGACGCTCCGCTCCGCCCCACCTACCCCAAGTGTCACTCACTGCAACACAGCGCGCGCAAGACACGCCACGCCGGCAATCGTGGTCTGGCTGCAGCCGAGGGCGCATCGTCCGTCAGCAGCTCTGCGGAGATGGTGTGCAGAACGGTGAGCGACAACACACTGATTACTTACTGTTTGCGTGCCCCGCTCTTGCCTGCATTACGAGATTCGTCTAAACATTCGCCAAATGGACCGTTACCTAATGGACAAACGTTTGTTAAGCCCGTTTTACGCGAGTGTCTTTGTGGTCAAAATCGACTACTCCTGGTGGGAACGTGCGACTTGCCTGCTTGTAGATCAGCCTCCAAATGCGTAGCGAGTGGGTCTGTGATCAATTGAGTGTGCCGCGTGTAGTTTTGAAATCCAGAGTGTGTTGGACACTGCGCATGCGCAGAAACAGGGCACTGTGCTGTCGTCTGTTAAACATCAGAAGTAAACCTGTTCTCGACACACCCACCTGTGTTATAGTAATGGATTTGTACTTTTGTGTCTCACTAATCTTTTTTTAACATTTCGAAATGTTCCCCAAATGAATCGTTATGCTATATGCAAACATGTGTAGAGCTAGTTTTACACGAGCGGTTTTATGGTCAAAATCGTCTACTTGTGGAGGGTGCGCGTCAGGTCTCTGCGTATAAACCAGCCGCCAACCACATAGAGAGTGCGTTAGGATCAGGTGACTGTGCAGAATGTAGAGTATTAAAATCCTGTGCATGCTGAAGACCGAGACGTCTACCCGCTAAAATTGGCAGTAAACTATTCGCGCCGTGCTCACATGCATTATAGTAATGGATTTGGTGTTTTTTGTGTGTTTTTAATATTTTTTATCCTTTGATTTTGTGATGCATTAGACTATTATTTTATTCATGGCTGTAGTAAATATTTGTCAGTGTAAGATTCAGTCGTCAGCTGCAAATATAATATTTTATTACGCTTTAGCAGTATCGACAGATTATGAAGACGATATTGACATCTGCTAAACCAGTACTAAGTAAGTTTCCATAATATACTAAGTCTTATACTTCACATAAATGTGTAGCCAAGGTGTAAAGATTTATAATATCCCTAATTTTGTAGGTTTCCGTAGATGACAAATTTATTTGTCGAAACTGGAAAAGCATAATAAAAATATAGGTGCAGCTGACGACTGCATTTTATTTTTTTAAATATTAAGCTATTCTCACTGCACTCAGTGATGTTAAAGTGACGGATTTTGTGCTTGTTGTGACTTCTATATTTTTCTTTCAATCTTTACTGTGTTTTTCTGACACATGCCAGAGTTTGCACGAGATCTTGACACTCTTCCTACTTGTATTTTCCCACAAAAAAGACCGAATGCCTGAATGTAAAAAGGTATTTAGCTTTTACAACACCGGGACAAAGATAGAGCTTGTACTATACATAAACAGTAACGTAAATATATGAAAAAGCTTTATAATGAAAATTCTTTTAGTAGTGAAAGACCCCGAACCACTGAAAGAGAAATATTGTTATAGAGCTTGTTTGGCAATTAGGAACAAAATAAGAACCAAAATATGAAATAAAAAGCGCTAATTATTGCGTTGTAACTATTGTTTTGATGGATTTGTAGGTATACATTTTCTCGTGTTAATAGATATTGATGTTATGAAACGTTTGGACAAAACTTTTCCTATTCTTCCAGTTCTCAGCATTGTGGAAAACTTATACGACCTTTGTAAAAAACATCCACAGTATGTTTTGCATTGTGCGCTGATAAATTCCATTGGCATTGTTAGTTCCTCAAGTCTGTTTTCATATTTTAATTTTTTGTGGTAATGACGTTCCAAAATAAAATCACTTTCAGTGTACGAAACTGCACAGCAGAGAGCTGTCAGAATATACCCAGTTTCTGCGACGACGTGTAAACGTGGCAGGTGAGAATCAGCACACGAATTATACACCAGCGGTGCTGCAGTAGACTCACTTGCCACGAGAAGTCGATTGACACAAGAAAGTCACTGGTGTAAAACGGGCTTTGGAAGTGCGCATGTTGCGACCGAAACGCTTCAGTATGTTTGAGTGTAGGGAATTGATGCTGTGAGTAGTATATAAGTTTACGACTGGCTAAAATGTTTTCGTAATGGAAAGAAAATTTCCGATGATGCGCAACGATAGGATCGATAGTCAGCGAGATTAACGGTGGATGACGTCGAAAAAGCACAAAAGACGCTGCCACGAAATCGGCTACTGTCTATGAGACTGGAATTGGAGACGAGCAGTAATAGTTTCCAGAATAAATCTTTCTGCTTTAAAACTTCCTGGTAGGTTAAAACTGCGTGGAAGACCGGGATTCGAACCCGTTACCTTGACAATCGCGGGCAGTGACTTTACCGGTTTTTTATTTTATCTCATTTTGTTCGTTATTGTTCGTTCTGTGTGTTCGGGGTGGTCGCCCCATGCCGTTTGTTTAAGTTCATCATTGATCCATTAACTTAGTTTTTTATTACAGAGAGCAGCCAACCCTCTGACCGAACACGTTGAGAGACTGAGCTAACCAAGCACGTTTCATAACCTCACCTCGTAGCTGTACGTCCGCCAAACTAGGTTCCGGATTTGAGACCTGGTCAGGCATACAGTTTCAGCTGGAGAGGAAGTTTCAAAACAAGAAATGTGTTAGCGCCATCATTTAGAAAGTCGGAACATCTGTTTCCGACTTATGCAGCACAATTTCATTGACAAGTAGAAGGCAACTGGAATGGAAATTGCAGAATTTTTCATTGATCTGTGCGACCAAAATAATTTTCTGCCAGCCATCAGTCAGAGGGGCCTCAGTTCGATCAGGGGTAGGATAAGCAACGATCATGGTTCCAGTGCACAACTGCCAGTTTTTCAGTTCGACGGCGACATCGATTTTTCGGTCGATTTTCGACACTGATGTTTTCTAGCAGCCTTATAAGCGTTGCCAAAAGTACCTTTTCCGTTTGTATATTCTGTTTTCTGTTTTCATGGCACCATTCATCGAGCATTTCAGATGCACCATGTAATTTCAGCAACCAGAAGCAGAAGGCATGTGTTCACGAAAGTGACAGCTTGGGAATGGGACTAAGACTTATGATAAATAATTGTACTGATTAACTTCCTTTCCGAGAGAGTTTCGTATCTATTCCACCGTTAAGAGCATGTCCGTCAAAAGATTATCTTATTGTTAGTGGCACATCTCATGAACCTCTTCAGCGAATTTCTCTTTTATGACTTATGCAGGCGCCCTGTGTCTTTAAATGTTTTATACGTAAATGGTATCTACTGCCTGATGCGCATTACTTGTATATAAATTTGGCTCCAGTTCGTCTAAACTAAGCGTTTCATTTGTCACTAGTTTCCTACCTGCTAACGCTTGATGGATCTCTGTCGGGAAGTAAACAAATTTGAAGGCGCCTTGAAATTGTCCACACCTAAATCTGTATTTTCCGAATCAGATGGTACTTTTCTGTTTCATTGACAGATTGCTTATATGCGTCTATGCGTGCTGTTATGGCTCCCTTTTTCCCCATCATAAACTCTACACAATCGCGACGGAGAGGGCTAAACAATAATCGTAAGCTCAGCCCTGAAATCTGATACTTAGATTGTTTAAAGTTGGTTTTTGCGATATGTTTGGTGTCATTTTCGTCATTTCTGTTACATTTTGTAACGACGTGCGGTGTTGGTAAGACCTGATTTGAAATTTCACGCATGGACATTAATCTGTTACAAGTAGTACATGTGTTTTGAAAGTCATCTCATCCGTAGATAAACTGATGATTCCCAGTATTCGACTAATAAAGTGACTCTAGCCACTTATACACTTATACTACCACTTATACATCCTTCCATTTGATATCCGCGCGTTATTTTACACCTGTATATAGATATATGTAGTGATTGCGTATAGTTGCGACTTGCTAATCGCGTGATCAAACATTTCTATATTTTTTAAAAAAATATTTTAAAATAGAAAACTTCATATTTATCTACTTTAAGACCTAGAGGAAAGATTTTACACCAGGATGCTGTTTTGTCCAGATATGACTACATCGGTTAATACTCCTGAATGTATAAGTGCGTCAACTGCGAAAATTCGGAGATCGCAGTTAATACTACCCAATAAGTTATTCATGTGTAACTTGAGGATTCTGAACGTGGCACACTTTCGTTATGCACTACTAATATTGTACATTAATTTTTTCGAGGATACCGTGTTATGTTCAGTCTGCAAAAAGGTTTTCTGTGCCGTCGCGGACTTGGCTAGATATCTTGAACAAACTCTTGTATTTTCTTCGTCTTGTTATGGTCTCTTGATAGCTAAGCTACATTGTCTCGTATACACCAAATCGTGATAAAACATCTTATTGTTCGTAGTCAGATTTGGAAATAATCGATTTGTTGTGTTGAAGCTGTCGAGCCAGGAAAACCCTTAATAGTCAAGATCGCTGTTATAATTTTATTGGCTAAGTTTCGGCTTATCTACAAGCCATCAGCAGATCTTTAGCAGTTCTCTGTATTCTCCATTCACGTGCAATCCTGTCTGTTAAAGGTTTTTCTGAATCCACAGCTTCAACACAACAGATCGCTTATCTCCAAATTTGACAATGTCAAGTAATAAGATAAATGTGCGAAGTCAGGCGAATGCAGAGCACAGAAAACTGATTAGCATCTGGAGATGGCTTTTAGATAAGTCGAAACTAGTATTCAATTAAATTATAACTGCGATCTTGACTATTAAGAATTTTTCTGAATCCACAACTTAAAAACATAACAAAAACAGAGATTAAAATGACAGTGTACCGTACATGTAGACCTATACTTGGATTTATTTTGTTTCCGAATGTTGTGGCTAGATTTCGTCTGAGACATGCTAATATGCTAAGTTAAGGTCGCCCTTCTCTCCTCGTGGCAAATGAATGTAGTTTCTGGATGTAAGTGATGTTTGATTGTGCGGTATTGTGATCGTAGCAATCTTGGTCATTAATAGAGTAGAAGTACTGACACATTAGTTACTATTTTCAATTAGCACCAAAAGAAACGCAAAGCTTAACTTCTTCTACAGCAGTGTATTTCTCGACAACGTCCCACTTAGTCACATGAGGTACTGCGTTAGCATTTGAACACTGGCACTAGGCCTGTTGGTTAGGATATTTACATCACCTCAGTTCTTTCTCTAGAGGAAATGTACTAGTGTTGAAAACCATCTTTTCGAACGTCATCGCACTACACATGCGAGCGATCTCGCTTAGAAAGAGTGAGTTGGTTTATTTGAAATTTCTATTCAACCCATATACTTAACGAGAATGACCGAGCTTTATTATGATAACTTCCCTACGGTCCTGTCTTATGCCTGTCAGAAGGATTGATAGCTAGGATGCAGTCAGAGTGGTATGTACTTTTTCGAGTTAAAAAAGAATCATAAATGACACATAACGATAGCTGAAGTTTCTATTTGACGCTGAATTACTACAGTTTCTTAACAGGCTGTTGCTGCATTTGGCACGAATAGAAACGGCGACAGTATCCCATTAGCAGTCTTTGCTCCGGCGTGCCGATTGATCTGATTAACTGCGCATAAGTGCAGGGTTTACATCAGCGTGTCTGAGAAGGCAGTCGTAAACTGTGCCAGCCAATAGCGCCGTGGCTGAGACGACGGGCAAATGAATCATGAGCTCTCTGCTGTGCAGATTAACGGCACCTTCCAAGATCGACTGATTGTGGTCAGGAATGGATAAACAATAATAAGCCATATAATTAGTCCTCCAGCTCTGTAATTGTTCCCATTTACTAACGCTGAGTGATGGTATAAGAGCACTAATAACTGTTTAAGTGACTGTAAGAGGTACGCTTCGTAGCAGTGACAGTATATATTTTGAGACCCCTCAGAGCACAGTAAAAAGTAACGACACTACATGAAGGCACTGTCGTCGAAGACACTGACATAAAATGAAAATTGGTGTGAGCAAAACGGTTACAGTTCTGTATCATAAAAGCTACAAGTCGGCTAAGCGTTCGTCAAGAAAACCATAAATCTATGCACTAATGACTACTGATGGTAAAAATAATCGGTTTTACTTTTATGTTAATACGAGTAAATCGGTGGAAAGATTTAAGGCGCAGTCACTGGAAACGACCAAGACGCCCATTATAGCTACATATTACATTGAGGAGATATTAAGAGACGTTTTGTCCTATCTCGAGAAGGCTACATTTCCAGTTTGAATCAGTCATCTGATTTGCCGACCTCGCTGCCATACAGCTGCCAGGGCATGCTGACATACTGAACATGTCGTTCGAGTGGCTCCGTCATCTTGTTGCGTTAGTGTTCTGAAGAGACGAGCATTGTCGTTCTGGAAAAAAGGGGAAGAATCGCCACTGGTGGCGGATTTCGTTCGGTGTCACTCGTCCCTGTACCGACGACCTGTCAAAAAACCCGATTTGCGTAACAATGGATTTCTTATGGTCACCACAGCTGATTCCTGCCCAGATATAAAAAAGTTTCAGAGGCAAATGTGTTTTTATTTTTTCCACCAGTTTTCACGCTGTGACCAGTTGTAAATATATCGATTGCCACGACTCTCGGTAAATCATCTTTTATGAGATAACATAGTTTCATTTGATGTGGCGCGTCCTTGATGATTCTCAGGTCAGTAATTTCGGGCATTACGATTTCGGGTTGTTAACGGGATTTGATCACTATTTGATTCGCGGTTTTTTAATGATTACAACTCGTATCAAAGACGTTACAATATTTTTAGTACATAGTTACAGCAGTTAGAAATATCGAGTGATATACGTACTTAATAACAATTATAATATCCAAATATTTGTAACCGGTCACTCCATTTATGTATACATGTACAAGCATAAGGCGGACCCGTTAATATCAGTGTGATGTGGACATCGATTTTATGAGTGTGAATAACGTATACACACACACACACACACACATACACACATTGTTAAAGTGAAACCGACTTTTGTTATATTTCGCCGCTAACCGCAACATCCTTAGAAAAGGTAAGCTTAGCACTCGTCAGGTTACCGTATGATATCTCTGGATGTGTTGATTTGCGATAACATATGTATATAATATGAATACGATTTCAAAAAGCTGTCTGTGACCTCTAAAAGGTATTCAGATTGCCGTTTACCTACGAAGCGCAGACCCCCATACAACTATAGGAATTCAGACCCAAGTGCTAAAATGATATTTGTGGCGCTTTGTATACTCAGACCATGCAACCGGTTGCCCTATAAACATAAAAAAATTGTATCTGTTTCATATTAATTTCCAAAAAAATGGTTCAAATGGCTCTGAGCACTATGGGACTTAACATCTTAGGTCATCAGTTCCCTAGAACTTAGAACTACTTAAACCTAACTAACCTAAGGACATCACACACATCCATGCCCCAGGCAGGATTCGAACCTGCGAGCGTAGCGGTCGCGCGGTTCCAGACTGAAGCGCCTAGAACCGCACGGCCACATCGGCCGGCATATTAATTTTAAATAGATCCACGTGATGTCGGAAGTATAATTATGAGCGACTTGTGAGCTTAAGTAAAGTGGGTAGTTACAAATATTTGTACATTTCACTTGGTACACATAGTAGTAACTAATAGATGTAGCCTAGAATATTGATACACAAAGAAATTCAACACTAAGATTATTCACCAAATGTAAGGACTGCAAAGAGTCGGACTAGAACATGACTCCATCGATTCCGAATGGTTGTGTAAAAATAAAGTCTTTTTCTAATGCAAGACGCTAGACACTGCGTACAACTCTCAATATCTGGCACAACCTGTACTTCAGCGGTCTGTTATGAATTGATTCAATTAGTGCTTTCGGGGTATGAGAAACGAAAAAAATGGTTCAAATGGCGCTGAGCACTATGGGACTCAACTGCTGAGGTCATTAGTCCCCTAGAACTTAGAACTAGTTAAACCTAACTAACCTAAAGACATCACAAACATCCATGCCCGAGGCAGGATTCGAACCTGCGACCTTAGCGGTCTTGCGGTTCCGGACTGCAGCGCCTTTAACCGCACGGCCACTTAGGCCGGCCTATGAGAAACGTATCTGAAGTTTTGAGGCGTGCGGTTTGCTGTTGATGTAATCTTCCCTTCATTTTCTGCAGGATGTGTGGTTGCTTGTAGTTGTTCTCCCTCTTTCTCTTCAGTTCCCTGTATTTTACACCTTTGTCAAGTATTTTCGATTTGAAATTAGTAGTTTCTCGTCGGGTGGCTTTGTTGTACCAAACGTCCTATTTCCAGTTTACATCACTGGAGCTATTAATACATTATATGTGTTCATCTGAAGTAGTCCGTCAGGTCAATATGTGCTTTGATCTCACATTAGTAACACATCGTTTCATCGTCAGCTGTAAGTAGTCTTGGTGGTAGACCCAGGTGTTCTGGCACATAATATGCCGCACTTCAAACTGCTTTTCTGGAAAACCCTGTTGATCCTGTCGCGATGGCATTGATTTTGAATCCTAGTTAGCTTGCATTTTGTACTAGATCCTTCAATATGCCCGGCACCTCGGCTTCCAATTCTGTCACAGCTAGATACCATTTGCATAAGCTAAGATATAAATTCTCCCACTCATGTTGTATCTGTTCCCAATTCGATTAATTTCTCAGACACCTTTCTCAAGTATTGACGAAAGAGCATATTATGCGTATGTCAGTCTCCATGTGTGAATCTGTCTAGTACTTCTCATTTGCTGTTTTCACCGTTGTGCATGCTGTCAACATATCCAAGATCTTCGTTGGTACCCCATATTCCCACAGGATGTCACTCATGCTTAGCCTGAATGCACTATGAAACACGTTTGATAGGTAAATAAATATTGCCGAATGCCTTATTTTTAATTCCCAGTACTTCTCACTTACCTGATTCCTAATAAATAACTGACATATAAAACCTTAACTTTTCAAAATTCAGATAACGAAGCAGATTATGAACATTTAAAGAACGGCGCATCAACGTCAAATCCACAATTTCTTTTATTTATAGCACGTATTACATTCACGTGCGTCTGTTACATAAACTATTTTTCATGAATCGTCAAGTGCAAAAATCGACAGTCCATTAACGTGCTAAGCATAGTCAGTATGCTGTACGCTTCCGTAAACTTCATGCAGTTCTAGTACGTGAACTGAAGATAGTGACAAGATCAAATATTTGCAGAAAACAGATATCCAACAGCCGTAAATTTATGGAATGATTTCGTTACGCTACCAGTTTTGGTGCTTCATTGGCACCATCTTCAGGTCCCTATGCAGAAATGAGGTAAGCCTTTTAGTCGTTTGTGTTTTTCGTAAAATCTTCACAATGGACATAGATGTTGTGAGATGTCCGCATATATCGTGAAGACATCTAAGGAAAACAGTTGGTTATAATCTCTGTTGATCCATCGTGGACAGGGGACATCAGCTGGTCATATAATTATCAATGAAATCCGCCAACGGCCGTGTAATTGAGATGTTATTTTATTTTATTTTGGCAACCAGTTTCGGCCTTTCACCGTGTCATCATCAGGCCCCATATGCATCTTTGAAAAATAAACGATACTTTCATACAGTGCCATATATTCCTGGATGTCGTGAATTCAAAAGTGTTTCCCAAGTGCTTCATTCGAAGACTTGACTGCAATCATGTATTCGAATGAAGCACTTGGGAAACAGTTTTGAATTCACGATATCCAGGAATATATGGCACTGTACGACAATATCGTTTATTTTTGAGAGATGCATATGTGGCCTGAAGATAACATAGTGGAATGCCGAAACTGGTAGTCAAAATAAAATAACATCCTAATTACACGTCTACTGGCGCAACTCATTGATAATTATTAGTTTTTTATAGGGGTTCCTTTGGTAAGCACAGACGACTGGATGGCTTATCTCGTGTCGTGCATAGAGGCCTGAAGATGATACCAATGAGGTGCCGAAACTGGTAGCGTATTAAATTTATTTCATAAATTTACGGCTGCTGGATATCTATTCTTGCAAGTCATTGACCAGCCGCAGTCCCATTCTTACATTTGTGCGAAATGGAATTACAGGCACTTGATCAAAAACTGGTCGTCTGCTAACAAATATTCATTACAACTTTTGGTGTTTCTGTGATGCCCTGAAGCACTATCAAAATACCCAGCACTATGTACAGAATATATGTAGTATGAATAGTCGGTCGCCTGTTGTTGCAGCAACTAGACGTCAGACAGAAACGGAGCCGAAGGAGACTGTGACGTCATTCATTGCAGAACCGAGGCAAAATATGCGTTTGGGGAAGGATGCTAATGAGTTGTAAATGCGTGGCGGTGCGCTCCGCCTTGGGCGGGAGGTGTCGAAGCCCGGCGCGTCACCTCGGGCTCGCGGCCGCTCTCCAACTAATCCCGGCAAGTGGACTGCGATGACTGCCTCCTCCTACCCCTCCCCCCGCCCCCAACCCCCTCCTGTTGAACCCCGACCAGTCACCGCCCCCTCCCATCCGCCCCCACCACCACACCCCTCACTCGCGCGCCACTCAACCCCGCACCCCTTCCTGTCCCGCCACCCTTACCATTCCACCAGCAGCAGTTTTGTGACATCTGCAGCACGACACTGCGCGGCGTGGCCGACTGGCCAGTCGGGAATAAAAAAAATAGAACGCATCTGTGTAAATTAAGAGCGAGAGAGACGGAGAGGAGCGGACAGGAGGAGGACGAGGTGGAAGAAGAGGACGATGAGGAGGAGGAGGAGGAGAGCCGCTACTGCCGCCTCCGCCGCAGCACCTCCCACCGCCGCCCCTCCTGGGCCGCTGAAGCGCCGGCGAACGAAATTAATCAGATTTCCAGAATAAATTAACGGCCCGATGCGTGTGTGAGTGCGCTCGCAAGTAAATAGGGTTTAATACGTATAGAAAGTTTGGTCGGCGCTGCCATAGCGTGCATACATAATGGCTGTATTGTCCGCGCACCGCCGCTAGTGTGGGGAGCCCGGCAGTGCCCGTGAAGGGTGGAGCGGGAGAAGGGGGGGGGGGGGGGAGAGTAAGGGGACTCCCGGGCGTCGCGGGGTACAGTCGCCTCTGCTGCAAGCAGGTCGGTCCAAGCGTCTCCACTGGTATCTCTATATTGTTTCAACTGTATCACTTACGACAAACAATAGCCGTAGAATTCCAACACACAAATGTACTATTATTATCCCTGGTTGCTGAAGAGTTACCTAGCCGAAGACGTCATACGATCTGCTTCAGAATCGTACTCAGTAAGAAGTCTAGCTGAGTTTGCTGTCTTGAAAACCCATAACGATGCCGGGCAGTCATTTTACAACCAGCCTGCAAAGATATTTAATTATACAGGGTGTCCGAAAAGTCTTTCCCTGATTACATAAATTGATAACTCAGGCTAGAAGTAAGATACAAATATGAAACTGGTGTCTAATTGTTTACAAACTATCAAAGTTTTTTTTCAAACATCAGTAAACTTCCACATGAGCACCCTTGGTAGCACGTAGCACATCTAGGCGATATTCAATTTCCGTCCACACATTAGCCAACATCACTGGAGGGATCGATTCAACGACTGTGGGTATCCGTTGCCGCAGGGTTTCAAGATCTGGTACACGTGTTCGGTAGACCTCGTCCTTGACATAACGCCATAAAAAGAAGTCTAATGGGGTTATGTCAGGAGAGCATGGAGGCCAAACCGTTGACCCATCACGACCAATCCATCGCCCAGGAAAGGTCATATCGACATAGACACGAACGTCCAAACCCCAATGAGGCGGTGCACCGTCTTGCTGAAACAAGACATCGGGGTGATACTGAAGCAGCTGAGGAACAGCATACAGTTGCAACATGTCCAGATACACTGCAGATGTGATGGTAGCCTCAGCGAAGAAGAATGGCCCGATAGTTCGACTGTGCAATAGCGCGCACCAAACATTCACCTTTGGACTGCCTCTGGTGCACTCCATGACCTCGCCAGGGGTTTGTGAACCCCAAATGCTCACATTATGGCAATTCACTACTCCACTGTCAAGAAAGGTCGCTTCGTCGGAAAAGGCAATTCGTCTGAGATAACCATCATCGTCCTCAATACGTGATGGCATTTCGATCGCAAAGTCATATCGACGTGTACTGTCATTGGGCAACAAGGCCGAACGATTTGCACTTTGTATGCACGAAACAATAAACGTTTGTGTAAAATGTCATGGAGAGAGCTTTTTGGCACCTGTAATTCACGTGAGGCCCTGCCCACCGATTTCTTCCGATTTCGCAGAAAAGACTGCCTTACAGCTTCCACCCTGTCTGCTGAGGTTCTTGGTCGACCAGACCTCGGAAGGCCAGCAACCGATTCTGTGTTCTTGAACTTCTCATACCAGGCCTTAATGCTCTTGACATCAGATGGATACCTTCCAAATGTTGTCTGGAAGTGTCTCTGCACTGTGGTTGGTGATCGTGTCTCATGCTGCCACAGGACACGCTGTGCCTTCTCCTGATTGGTTAACATGGCTACGTGGGCACTGCACCTCATCCGCTACTTACGTACTGCGAACCTAAAACAGAAAAAAAAAAACTTTGATAGTTGTAAACAATTCACACAAGTTTCATATTTGTATCTTACTTCTAGCCTAAGTTATCAGTTTGTGTAATCAGGGAAAGTCTTTTTGGACACCCTGTATTTCATTATTTTCCAACACTGCGGTTGTTTTCATAATTGTCACAGAAGAAAGAACTGCAACGAGCTACGCTCTTTGATGATATATTGTGGTAACTACTTTAGTGCCTCGGGCTACAGTCAGAAGGCAGCGAGGATTTCTCGCAAAAAGCGTGTCACATACGTATGAAGCAGACTTCTATGCTGTAAATTCCTCAATACAAATTTGCACGAGGAATCTTCGCCGCTGTCAGGCGGGGCTATGTCAGAAACTAGTTACCGTGAAATGAATCATTCATACAAAAATTGTAGCTCTACATCCAAGGTTTAATTTCAGAATGTTTAGGTGCCGGAACACACCTATTTAACCACACAACACTCCTCCCTCCCTCCGCCATCCCCAGGCATAAAAATCACGGGTTGCAATTTTTGAAATCTGGTGGTAAAATTTACAATGAGAAATTACTTTTACGAAATACTGTTCTGAATTCAGGTTTTTAAAACGAATTCTTATAGAAAAAATAAACGACAAGATTTAATATAAACAACAGGTGTCTCGTCTGCCGCATGTAGCAGTCTCACTTTGCTCTGTAGTTTGGTTAATACATATCGGCACAAGTCAGTAGCCGTCGTGACTGTATGTCGTGTTTTCAACTGCTGCCAGCCGCAATGTTTAAACAGTTGCATTGCAGCTGATCGGTGGACGTTTGCATTCCTATATTTTGGAAAGGCTCACCATGATTTTTCCGGAAACTTAAATTTTCTGACTGAAGTATTATATTAGCCAATATGTTATTCTAGTTACACAGAACCTCGCCCTACGCTCCTGCCCATCGCATCACGTTGGTGATCCCATGTTCACTGGTTTCGGCGCAGCGACAAATTGTAGTTATGTTGCTACGTAATACGTGTGTATTATTTTAAATCTCCGGTACCCACTTGTTCCAGTGAGTTAAAAAAAATGCCCTGGAATTTGCCGGAACTGCGTACCGGCACGTTTCAACCGAAATCAAGCTCTGCCTACCTCTGCATGACTGTTCTGCAGTTAACAATTCCGTGCTTGGCACCGAATATAATGTAGCTGAGTTGACGGCCTTCAGATTTTTGTGATTTATTGTGTAACTGAAACTAGACGTATTCCTTTTAGTACTCTTGTGGATGACCTCACAATTTTCATTATTTGCCGCCAATTGTCACTTTTCGCGCCATACAGACATTTTTCCTCAACCATTTTGCAATTGGTTTCCTCCTTCTGATGACTTTATTAGCAGCAAACAATATACAATTGCGGCTCAGATTGTCTTCTAAATTATTTATATGCATTAGGAACAGCAAAGGGTCTGTAACACATCTTTGGTGAACGCCAGATATCATTTCTGTTTTATTCGATGACTTTCCGTCAATTACTACCAACTGGGACCTTTAGGAGAGGAAATCTCGAATGCAGTCGCACAACTCAGACATTGCATCTTTTTTTCTACAGTGACTTTTATGAAACCTATGAAGCAAAATGAATACCCAGAAATAACAGTCAAGTACTGTTGTCAGAGTCTAAACTAGCCTCAAGCAATCTGGATGGCGAATTGGTCCTCAAAAGTCACGCCTTCAGGAAGACGTTCGAGCCGGACTTTTTAGCAAACCAGGAATCGTCTACGCATGTGCGTAACCGCGACATGAGTTCAGATGTGCTAGCAGGGTTTTCCATAGGATGGACATACGAGTAGTTCATTGACGGCTAAGTCAGGCTGTATAGCACATTAGAAACTGTTCTGAATGTCCTTACCGGTTTTCCATAGACAATATTATGGACCGTGTCACTTACACTGGTTTCCGATTCCGATCGCTCGTCTTTTCATTCTCTACTACCGGAGTCATTGTATGTGGTATGGAGAGGCATGTGGCTAAAACACTGTTCTTCCACCCGTTGTCACCTTTCTCATCTTAGGGCCGCGATTTAAGTTGTTTCTCAATTGACATTACGACGCTTAATAAACCCCATCAACTTCTTCCCCCCACCCCACCCACCACTCCCCATCACGGAACAGTCTCGGACGGTACCGGAAATCAGACTCGAATTTTCTGCACGACAATCAGTCGTGCTGATTGCTCATCCATTGGGGCTGGTATCAAGTACACTACATGAGCACAAGTTTTAGTCTAATGCCGTATAACGTTTTTCTTTTATCTTTATTCTCACTGTTAGCTCTTTTGAAATCAAATATATTCTTCCACCATTTTAAGTGTACAGTTCGGTATATTTCTGCATCCGGATGTATTCGATTCGAATTTATAAATATTAAACTGATTCGCCAAAGACCAGATTTTGTTCGACTACTTCATCGAAGATCAAGCAATGAAATAAAACTAATAATCCATTGATTTATTTAACAAACATCGACCAGTCACAATTTTTCTGAAGCGTCATTTTTACAGTGTATGGCTTCTCATTCCCAAGCACACTCATTTGTTACCTAACGACGGTTACATTTTATGATAGCCCCTTTTAGATATGAAAATACTTAATGGGCAAGAAAAATTCAGGGCTCATTGCTCTTTATTTTGGAATTGCTCTTCTCGTCCACGTACATATAGATTTGGGAGTCAAAGATACAATATTGAGAGTCAGAGGAATCCATGAAGGGGGCAGTTTCCAGAATTTTCTTACAAGGGGAGTTTTGTGCAGCAGTACGAATAATCTTTCTTCCTCCAACACATCTACAAATGGAGTAGAATTGGGAGAAACGATACTGGTACATCAGGAATACTTCGTCACATAAATGTAAAAATATTGTAGCAACTGTCATTGGAGACCAAAATTTTCGTATCAGTGTATTCCGAGGAAGGGAAGTTATAAAGCAGACGAAATCATAATTTCCAGTTTTCTATGCAACAACTCTTCTTTCAAGGACTGTTGATACCCGCTAAAAATAATTTTTGTGTTGTAATAAGTATTAGCTAAAATAACTTTCAAACCCTAAATTTTGTAAAATGTTATGAAGTACAACCGGTAACCAGTTTAGTTTACTTGGTTATGTTCATATTTGTTTCACAGATCATATGTACAACACTTTTTAGTGACATGTTGCGCAGTTGGTTAATACATTGCAAAATTACATTCTTCGATTAGATATATGAAGTGTTGCTACGGCTGCATGCTCGCTAATTGGATAACCGTCCTCGAGCCTGTTTAACTGTAGTTATGATAAATTTCGTTTAGGCTTAATCTTACAGTAAACAAAAGTTCACATAGACTCAAATACAGTTGTTAAGTATTTTCTGGGAAACATGGCTTACCTATATTCTAGAGAACTATCAATTATTCTACGAATATTACACCATGAAGGTATACAGGGATATATCAGTGAAATGTGGAAGTTGGAAGAGAAGTTCTGACAACATTAAAATTCTGCAGACGTATCGTAAGTCGCCTCTTGGTAGCTCTGTCCGAAAGAGTATTTTTCACGATAAATAAGACCGCGTTAGAGTCCTGTTCTGGCTAACAGATATTTCCAGTCAGAAAGTTTCGGGTATACTTTTAAATATTGTTAATTAGTTATAATATTGTCTATTAGACTCTTAAGAGCTTATCAAATGGCTGCTTACTCTACTCCTACCTTCGTTATTTCCAAGGATTGGCTTCTGCAGCCAGAATAATTGAAGTAATGGTCCTTTATGCAACTACAGTTCATTACTGACAAAAAAAAACACGTTGGGGAAGAACTATATCGTGACACATATGGCAACAGGCACATCTGTCTAAAGGGCTACCCACAAGAAGTCCTCAAATAGGGACTATGACACTTTTCGGAGCGTTGTATTGCTTCTTCTGCCAATAAATGGCTCCAAAATGTTAATTCATGAAAATATGGAAGTCAACTTTTCGACACTGGAATGTCCATAGTCTGCTACTACTAATAATATAAAACTGTCACAAGACACGCATCTGAGAGGATCCATAATATTTGACTTGAAACTCTTACCAATGAGCGTATACAAAAAAAAGGTCTGGAGTTTCATTTACCAATTAACAATGGATTCCCCCCTTCTCCGCCCCCCCCCCCCCAATTGCTGTTCAAGTACAAGACATGTACCATGTACTAGATAACTGATTGTAGCATGTTCTGTTCCAGTTTTGTTTGTAGTTCATTTTCACTAAACGAAATAATGTTGAAGATAATTTCATTTACCTTGCTTCAGTACCTCGACTAACCTTTACAGCAATGCATGCTGAAAGAACCATTTGAGAATATTAAATATGAAATATATCACTTTTATATAGCGATAACATCCGCGCTTATATTGATCCCCGTGGAACGCGCAAAAATAAAAAAAAGCCAACCTGGGCACTCTGAAAAGGCAACTGAGACATGTAACTGAGGAATAAAACCGGGAGCCTATAGTAGATTCAAGGAAAGAAGGTACCTAACAACGGGCAGCACATTGGCCAGCTTCCAGTTGCCAAGTGCAAACATCTACAGGCGAATAAGTGGTCGTCTATAGAGCTACGACAAGACTGAGGCGTTCTCATAGACACATATTTGTACAAAATCATGTTACGTAATTAGTCGAAGTAGACACGCGAAGCAGACGCACCATGACCACTGCAAATGTAGAGATCTTTCTCCGACTCCAGTGCAGGTGCGAGGACGGCTGTGCAGTAGCGTTGCCGCCTGCTCGCAGCGGACTCTGTAGCGGCGGCTGGCAGCGCCAGCGCTTGGGCGCGGAAGCCGCTATCAACAATTACCTGTTGTTGGCGCGCGCTACCAGCGCTCGCTTCCGTGCATTTGCGGCGCCATTGTGGCCGCTATCAGACAGACTTCCGGCGCGGGAAAGCGCCGATGTGCGCACCACGCGCCACGCCCCCGATACCACCCCTTCTCACACGTAGTGGAGGGCGCCTTCCAGGCAGCGCACAAGGAACGCTTGCCTTGGATAGTGCTACAAACTCGGAATCGTTCTCGCTGCGCGTACTTTAACAGCTGTTGCACGGCCCCAAAATCTATCACTCAAATTTTTGTAATCTTCAGCAGTTTGATTCAGTAAGTATTTTGCGGGCTTCAAATTATTTGAATTTCTTTCTTTTTTTTTCAAAAAAATACTAATATTCAGACATAATTAACCATTACAGAAGATTTCCAGAAAAAAATCAAATAACCTATTCTGATTCAAAGCAGGAATTTATTTATTGTTCTGGGCTTCAGTTCGATGACTTTACACCCTAGTCTATGCTCCAAACTATATCCCCTTGGAACTGTTAATGGTAGACGTTGTTACCTTGTACAATTTATATCCACCCCTTGCCCCTTCTACCCCCTTTCCCACACACATATACAATCACATTACCAAATTATCTATGCTTTGGTATCTCAGAACGTGAAAAGTTGTGCTATAAAATCCTCTCCTCCCCCTTTGATTCAGTATTTCTTCAGTAGTCATCCAATCTAGCTATCTAATCTACCGTATTCATACACTGAAGTTCTTTTAATGAGACAGCGATATGGACATATACACATGGCAGTGGTATTGCATAAACTAGGTATAAAAGGGCAGAGTCATCATTTGTTTTCCTGCGATTCGTAACAAAAGGTATCCAGATTGATTATGGTCAGACGACGGGAATTAATACACTCTAAACGAGGTTCAAATGGTTCATATGGCTCTGAGCACTATGGGACTTAACTTCTGAGGTCACCAGTCCCCTAGAACTTAGAACTACTTAAACCTAACTAACCTGAGGACATCAGACACATCCATGCCCGAGGCAGGATTCGAACCTGCGACCGTAGCGTTTGCAGGAGGAATGGTAGTTGGAGTTAGATGCAATTAACATTCCATTTCGAAAATAGGTAGGTAATTCTATATTCCGAGATCCACAGTGTCGAGAGTATGCCAAGAATACCAAATTTCAGGCATTATCTCTCGTCATAGACAACGGAGTGGCCGACGAACTGCACTGAGCGACCGAGAGCAGCGGCATTTGCGTAGATTTGTCGGTGCTAACAGACAAACAGCACTGTGTGAAATAACTGCAGGAATCAATGTGGGACATACGACGAACGTATCCGCGAAGATAGTGCTGCGAAATGTGGCGTTAATGGACTACGCAGTGGACGACCGACACAAGTGCCTTTGCTAACAGTATGGCATCACCTACAGCGCTTCTCGACCACATCGGTTGGACCCTAGACGTCTGGAAAACCGCGGTCTGGTCATATGAATCCAGGTTTCAGCTGGTAATACTCGTAGTTGATGGTAAGGTTCGAATGTGGCACGGGCACCACGAAGCCGTGGACCCAAGTTGTCAGCAAGGCACTGTGCAAGCTGTTGGTAGCTTCATAATGGTGCGGACTGCGTTTACATGGAGTGGACTGGGTCCAAATGAACCGATCATTGAATGGAAATGGTTATGTTCGGCTGCTTGGAGGCCATTTGCAGCCAAACAACGGTGGAATTTTTATGGACAACCACGCACCGTGTCACTGGGCCACAACAGTTCGCGATTGTTTTGAAGAAAATTTCTGGACAATTCGAACGAATGATTTGGCCACCCAGATCGCCCAGCATGAATCCTACTGAATATTTATGGGACGTAATCTAGAGGTCAGTTCACACACATTCGCTATTATGGACAACTATATCTGCAGGAGACTTCCAACGACTTGTTGAGTCCGTGCTCGTCGAGGTGCTGCACTACGACTGGCAAAAGGAGATCCGATACGATATTGGGAGGTTTCCCATGACTTTTGTCACCTCAGTGTATGTATAATAACATTTCCAAAGCTTCAGTTCTCTCAATTATTATCTGTTTTACCTTTCTTAAACGGACTGCAGTTTAAGAGAGTGTTACACCACAAGCATTTCGCTTTTATTTATAAATCATCACCGGTGACGGTTCTGTAAATACAGCATACATAACATCTTTCTAAATTTTTGTACTTATTTTATTATATTTTAATTTATTTATCGTAGAAATTTTGTTTAAGAAAATTCTCTGCTTCTTATTTATTTTTGGTATTTTTAGTTATGATTTCCAGAGGTTTTATTTAGGTTTTAGCTTCAGTCTTTTAAAAGCTAAAGAACATAAGTTTTTGGTTTTATATACCACAGGAGAGTTAGATATACTATATCCCGCAGCGTCGATCTCGCTGATATTCCTCGTCGGAACTGCTCCACCTGAAATCTCTAAAATGTTTGTTTCGCTACGAAGATCGTTTGGCACAACTAGGTGCTATGTTGTATGATGCGTATGGATTGATGTGTCTAACTTTTTTTATCAACAAAAAGTTTATTGCTTCTGAGATATTCTCTCGAAGAATATTGACCGCGAAAAGATGCAGGCTCGCACTATCATCCCACACTGCACCTCCGATCGGTCTACGTCACGTGATATGTGAAGAATGTTTGTAAAATCTTTTATAAATTGGTAAATACAAACCTTGAATGCGTATTATTTTCTTGAATTTGTTTATTGTGCCATCGACTAACTAATCATTCACAATGGAACTTAATAGCGTCCCACAGCAATAGCAAAATCTATCCAACATAAAACACGTCCGATATCTTTAATCGCTTCACACAGAGTCCCCAAGGATACAAATTTGGTTACTTATTCCAGAGAGATGCGTCCCTAGCACGGAACGTCCAATTCTCGTAGGCAGTTGGTACTACTCTCGGCATTAATAGTTCAAAGATTTCAACTTAGATCGATCACAGAGATAAAATAAAAAAAAACTGTTGATTAAGCATCGCGAGAGACCGTTCTGTAAATGTAGATTCTGTATCATGTTACTAAATATTGATACTCATAAATTGAAAACAAGGTTGTGCTTTTGAATATGCTGCGCAATTTAGCTAAGGCGCTTGTTATTCTATTCTACAAGTTGTGAAGCCGACAGGACTAATAAACGCTCTAATTAAGTCGTTCACCTCATTTAAAAGGAAAAAAAAATGTTTATACCTGTAAGTATTGGAATGTAGATGCTATTTTCACAGAACCGCCACTGATGATGCTTCATAAATAAAAAAATCAATATGATTCTGGTCAACCACTCTCTTAATCTGCAATACGCTCAAGGCATAAAAAAACAACAAACAATAATTGATTTGTAATAGCTACTCCAGAATATGGCCATTGAAACAGACTTATATTCTCTTCCTGCCTCTATCGTTCATCGTCCACGTATCACTAGCACTCCAGGTAAATACTTTCAGAACAGATTTCCTAGCACTGAAATTTATTTCCAGCCAGTATCCACGTTAGAATCTCGGTCCGGCCTGGAAGGTGCTTTAATTTATATTTAATTCTTACGTATTTCCGTTCTTCAGAAAGGCTTTTCTTGATATATGTATTTGATTTAAAATACGACATATGCATGGTTGAAATAGAAACATTGGGACGAGTTAAGATGAAGGAGAGAGGTGAAACTGCGGAGTGGGTGTACCGGACGAAGTCGCGTGACAACCAGTAGAATTGGCGGTGTAGCGTACAATCTCGATCGGCTGAAGGTAAGATAAACTGTAGCCGATGGCGATATACTGCATACTCTTTCCAGGCCAGTTAGCGGAATTTCGGAGCATATGGCGTGGTCGACTTCCAGCATTATAACGTCGTCCTTTTTATAAAAATCTACATAAGTCAATGTACTTATGACAGTGCGTATTACAGCACATCATTGTAAATGAAGCCATTGTGGGTAAAATCATTGAGCATGTACAGATTTAATAAAATGTAGAAATAATAGCAAAGTGTATCTTATACTAGAGACAAAATTATTACTCAATACTCAATATCCTTAGATTATAGTTTGTACATCTGTCACATAGTGTTTAAGTATGTCACATATTTAGATTATACATAGGGTAATTATCACAGACGCACTGATATGCAATGCTATCTTTGTAGCAACAATTCTGAAAGCTAAAAAATTGGAAGTCTGCATGTCTGAAGTTATCATTTATGTCAACGCGTTAAACAAAATTATAATGTTTACCAAATATTGCAGTAATATTAAAGTGATGGCTCTGTCACTTCACACTCTCCCCTATCATCTACTTTTTACTTCTTATGATAACAATGATTTCAAATTTCCTGTTTACTCATTTTAATAAGATTTTCAAGATAAACAAGAGTCATGAAAGAAAGGAAACAAGTAGGATATAAGTACGGCCTGCCTCAACGTGCCGGGACACGGGCCATGGTGCGTGTGGTTGTGGAGTTACTGGGTACTAATGTACTAGGTAGTTGTTCCTTCAATGCCTGGAAACAGACATAGCGACTAACAGGCCACACGACCCATCGTAAGAAATTTGGTGGTAGGTCACAAAATAACTGCAGCAAGTGAAAAAAATAGTCCTTCGAGGGTCAGTACACTACAAGCCTTGTGAAAATTTTGTATGTTGAACTGTCTGCATCATGTATGTGTTAGGTGATGAACATCTTTCTGTACATCGTGAACTACATCTGAAAAGTATTTATATATCAGACTGGTATTAGTGCATATAACCCATGGTCAATGACCTGAGTAACATGTCGTTTGATGTAAACGTGCGTATTATATACCACTGGTGACGGGCTATGTGCCCAGATACCGATCTGGAAAATAAACACTTTTGAGGTGCAGCAAGATGCCCTTCATCAACTACCACGCTAGTTTCCTCGGTTCTCAGTTGACAGAAACTAGAATACGTCGGATAAATTGCGTGTCTGACAGCCTTTACTCATCAGACACCAAGATGTGCTTTATGATCTAAAACTCTTGTTTTCCTAGTTCTCAGTCTGTAGAAACCGAAATACTCCCGATAATTGCGTGCTGGAAGCCTCTAGTATACCATAGTTGAAGCCAAGAGTCGTTTGTTCGGTGCTACATTTTGCTCGTTGCGCTGCGAGTCTAGTCCTTTGTGAAAAAACTGACGACGCAGAGTTCCAAGACGATTTTGCCTCCTTGGACACACAGTGTCAACTTCGATGAAACGTTTACGAAACGTCAACTGTATATCATAGATGTACCTTTGACCGCACTTTCCTCTGTGGACAAGGTTGCTAATGCAAATTGGTGCTGTTGTGTGACGGAGGCAGAGCCAATTCGACTCTTAGTACCAAAGGAGTTTTCATTATCCGTCACTGGAACCTCTGAAAAATCTGAACTCGCACAAATATGAATAAAGACATCAGCTATCTCGCGAAAGCCTGCTTACAAAGTTTCAGGAACCACTATTAAGTGTGGAATTTAGAAATTGCTCTATGCATCGTTCCAGCAATATTTGTGAAGGCAAGTTTAGACTAATGTCAATACACACGAAGGCATTTACAGCCATTCTACCAGCACTCCATATGCGAATGGAACAGGAAGAAACCCTATTACGTGATACAATGTGACGTACCCTTTGTCACGAATTTCGCGATGGTTTGTTGGTTACCAATGTACTTGTGGGTGTAGATGATTGGCAAGGGGATAACAGGTGGTGGCGTGAAATTTGTGATCACGAGTATGTACGTGGGTGGAAACAAAATCGCCTCCGCGGTTTACCTGCTCTGTGAAGCTTTAAGAAGTAGTGTGAGAGCACTAGTGATTGCTCTGTCCTGAACCTTACTCCACACAACGACAGCAGTTCTTGCAATGTCTCGTGAAGCGAGAGAAAGTGACACAGTTGTCGATGCGCCGTTGAACTTGATGGTTACACTGACACACACTGCATGCAAAAATGCACACAACACTACACTCAATACAGTCATTCATTCTCAACAGTCACGCACAATTTTCACGCTTCTCAATCATCGCCTTGGTCGTGGAAGACTCAGTGAGCGACGTGTGGAAAGATAATATGCACAGCTATCTCCTACAAACAAATTCTGTGGGAAAGAAGCCATTTACTGTTAACGTCCTCTGCTCTCTCTTCGCAGAAGCATTTTTAGTTTCGATAACGAATAATACTTCAGCGTTCCAGTGCCATATATAACTCCAATAGGTGAGTCCGTTCAAAGCAGGAAACGTGAGTCTCTTTCTGAAATCAGAAATGTTACACTAGTTTCTCATTCTTGGATCCTTTTTCATCGCCGTTTCCTTTGTCTCCTTGTCCAATCACGCCTTCTCCACTTCCTTTTGTCTTCGTGTCTGCGGTGTTATCAATCCGCCTGTCTGATTCGAGCCACATTCAACCTTTAATGTGTAGTAGCTGAAAAAATTGACACTGGTACAAATGCACCAGTGGCGATATCCTCCTTCGTCTTTATTTAAATATTAGAAAACATGAATTCGTATGTATCAGATGGACAGAACTCTATGATACCACGTGTAAGATACTTTTCCATCTTGCACTTATGAAATGCATTGTTTTATACATCTTCATATACAATAGGCACCGTGTTCCTTTATTATGTGCCTGTGTAAAAAATCTACAATTTGAGTCCTGATGCCACTAAAAGACACTCGTATCCAAAGCGTTCGCAAAATTTTCTCAGGTGACAATTCTCGCGCGCCAGATGATTGTTAAATATTGTGACATAATATTGATTGTTTGCACTTATAAAATGAGAAATGATTTACTCTCGTATTTCATATTGGCGATACTCTAGTCTTTTTCTCTGCCTCTCGTTGTAAAGAGTCACATTGGGTAGGTTCAGCCTCATTTTTATTAATTTACTTGTATTTATTTAACCGTCCCAGTTGCACAATGAACCAAGGTGATGCTCAAGGCAACCACCGGATTGAGGAATGCTTTATTTCGACTTGTTGCTACAAAATGCAAAGCTAACGAAGGATTTTTCACCAGCTTATGTAATTCAGAATTCGTTTCGCACGAATTTTCTGTTGTCGAGGGATATCGTGATGAGGGATAAAAATTTATGGAGTAGGTTCTGTTATCATTCATGAATTTTACGGAAAAAGGTATATTACTAAATTTGCTATGTGAAATCCATTTCTTTATGAAGTAGTTGTCTTACCGAACAGGAATTGTCCATGGAAATGAGCGTGACTGTCGTGAAGCACGAATAATGAGAGTAATCAGGTGTTAGGTCGGTTAAATTACCTGTGAAGACTTAATGCTCTATTTGGGCACCTGCGACGAATATACGTCCCTAATATAGGGTCTCTCGCTATGAACCCATGCATATCATTTTCTCCGAAGTAATGGGTACAGCTCTTCTCGCTGATTTCAGTGGTATTTAGCATATAAATGAAGCGTGACAGATTTATAAACTCACTTCCTTTGAACATATTGCTTTTGGTCGCCTCGGTAATGTGGACGCTATTAATATGATAATAATAATTCGTGAATATTTCTCACAGTACGATGTCTCGTGCAGCACTACCTGCAAAGAAGACTCAAGACATTCCTCCACGGAATGCAAATGGCTGACTGCACTCGCGTCGCTTACGGCAAACGCAATTAATGTAGCTGGTTTTGTATGTTCTCTGCCTGTATCGGACAACCACACTCGCTGCATTACACGGATCTACGAAGAGATTTGCCTCTGTATTTTAATTTGATCATTAACGGAGGATCGCCCAGGTGTGCGATGGACAGCTGTTCTGTCCTTGTTCAGAAGACGAAAATGACCGGCGTGTAAAGTGGCGTGGACTCTGTGTCCATTACGGAGAATACAAAATGATAAATGCCGTCGCATACATTACGTAGCTTTTTATAAGTATCGGGCAGCAGTGGATCCCCGTTGATACAGATTGTCAGTATGGCTGCGATAGTAAAACTGAACTTTAAATTTACACGTTATTTTCCGCAGTACAATATTTTATGCTTTAAGTGATGTATGGACGTAGCCGCTTGAGGTTATACAGGCTGTTAGCAGATTAATCTGAATTTAGTTAGTCCACAGGACACTTGGTCGGGCACACTGTGGACCGAGAGAGAAATCTCTCTGAACAACTAAAGAGGGCAAGAGACTGTATTGCTGGAGCGTGGTTATCTGGAACATGCGTGTGGAAGAGTGTCATTTTGCCAAGTGTGCCTATGTCAGCAGTGTCCAAAGTGGTGACGGCATCCGCAACTAGTAGCAACAGTGAACTGCACAAACACAGCACCCGCAACTTGATTCATCTCTCCAAATCTCTCACCAACGTCAGGAACGAGTCAACACGATCAGAATTATTCCGAGACCCAGCAGTGTGGACGAATTTGAATTATATGTGACTCGAAACCCTTTCACAGCAGTGTTCTATCTCAGAATCAGCTGTTCACGGCACAGGGATTACGTCAGAGCTTCATATTGTCACTGCCTCACCTTCACAGCTTACAAACGTCACGCAGGCTCTTATTATGATGTTTGACTAGCATCTGGATGTAGTGGAAAGTCTGACTTCTAAGCAAGAATAGAAAAGTGACTGTGGCAGTTTGAAGCAGTCAGGCAGTCACTCGTGGCCGAAAAAGGACATTGCCCGTGAAAGACAGGAAATGAAGTCCCCTCCTTGCTCACATTTGTAAATTCTTACGAATTCTTCGATAACATATTTTGTGGTAAGATAACAGTATTAATTTTATGCGACGCATTCCGGAGCTTAAAAACTCATTTTTCAGGTGCATGTCTCCTATACGATTTACTATGTGTTTCAAGAAGCATAAGCACGTGAAATGATAACCATGTATAATTTAAGTGGTTCATTTGAGACATTTAAAAAATATGTACCTCCAGATGGCATATAAAGCTTCTAAACTCATTCTGAAAAATTATTACGTTAAATTGTGACTCATCATGTCGAACGAGCTGTTTTTCTAATAATATTATTACGGATAAAAAATAGTGCGTACTCCGCAAAGCTATAAGCATTCCGTTTCATGTGAGTTGACTGGAAGAGACTAACTCTCATGAGCCATTCTTCAAATTATATCTAATAGTCTGTTAGAATTAACTTTTTCAGATATTTAAAAAAAGATTATCCGTTGCGCTGACTGCGTCCTTTTGCTTAAACATGGAGGAGATCTTGCACTGGTGTAGCCAATGTTTCAAGGTACAGTTTCCAATTTCGTTTTATTATTTTAATTAAACGACAGCCAGTTTTTAAAGAGTCTTTTTGTGGTGACAGCCCACAGACGTACATGAATACATATTGTGCAGAAAAATCCGTGGGCCAGCTGGAATATGAATTTCCTACAGTACAACCCCTAAGGCTGGTCACACAAAGTAGGAGATTTCCCGATTGTCTGCTGCTTCCTTAAACTATGTACGGGTCTAATGAACGGGCGAGGTCTTCTTTCCCAATGTCTTGTGGTTCGTGTGGTGCTGGTAGCACCGTAGTGCAGTCATTTTGTAACTCAGTATAATCGTAAATGTCATGCTATCTCCCAACAGTCGTTGTGATTCGTGGTCTTACACCTGGAACCAAAAGAAAATTTTGTTGAAGTTTTCCTTGAAAAGCCTTTCGGAGTCATATAATTAATAGCGATTTTGAAATATGATGATGCCGTCTCTTCAGCACAGTTCGCCAGCGAATCGTCAGGTAACAAAATGCTACGTGCCCGTGTAGTAGCAGAATGGGAATCAACATTTCCAATATTCTCCTAAGTTGTCATGTTGATGACGATGTGCTTTACTATCTTTGTTGTCTTCAAACTGAGAATACGCAGTACCTTCCTTTTGTATTGAAATCTAGTTTCAAAAAGAGCTGTCTTTGATCGTAATGCTTGGCCTCTCTTCGCTTATCTGTGGTCTTCTAACGGATAACACCTTTCTTAGATGAAGAGGGAATGATATCTGTTAATAGACAAAGAGGAAGCAATTAATTGCATCAAATAGTGAAGGCTACCTTACACTAAATCTCTATCACTAAACGTGGACAGACTAACACAATAAGAAAGAGCGCAGTGGTAAGCATTACAACGCGTGACCTTGCGAATATGAGGCTGAACTTCGGCACCTCGAATCTCATCCAGTCACCCGACTTGTACTCGTACATTATTGAGCTTCTTGTCGATTGGGGTGCTGGTGTGGCAGATACACTGGACACATTTTCTGGAGGTACGAGTTTTATTACGTTCCTGTCCAACAATGCCGAATTAGGTTTTACATGTTTTTCCTAAATGTTGAATGTTGATATTTTTGCATTAACAATGCCATGACTGAGTCTTTCCTTACTCCTAAGCCAGCTAAGATAGAGCCTCTAATAATATTAACTTTCTTCGGGCCCATGTGGTCAGTCCATGGGCAGAGAATACGGAGCAGGTATCCTTAAGATAATTCTCATTTATTGTTCAGTATCAGTTGCACACTTTTAAAATGCTGCCACAGTTACCGCCTGAAAGTGCTCACGCCATCAACTCAGAAAGGCTCAAGCTCCTGTTCAACAGTGAGCAGCGTATCAGTAGAAACCCTCCGTTAAGGAAAAAAGAGTGTGCTGCTAATTACCGTCTCGCGGACGCTTCGTTTGATCGCCAAGAAGTTCCTGGGCTGTGAGTAGTTACGCCTTGTCCAATTCGCATGGCGTGACTAGTATGCTGTGGCGCTCGTAACGGGCGTAGTAACTAACCGACGTCGGAACTTTCCACGGTTAATGGTGCCCTTCGTAATTACCGGCGTTGAAACCTTTCACGTACGTCACGTCCGTGAACTCCTTTTTCCTTCGCCACACATTATTCTGTGGATACTCTCAGAACTGACTGTAACGACACGCTTTAGACATTTGTATGCCCGTGCAGTGAGAAGTAACCTCTGCATATCGGCGGTATTTTACCATCAGGACTTCAGAAGCAAGAACGGTGCCAGTTGGAGTAGTGTACAAGGCACTGGGGTGTCAGTCGAGAGTTGTGAGGTTCCATTCCCGTCCGATCATTCAGAATTGCGTTTCTCGTGTTTCCTCTAAATTGGATAAGTCGAAAGCTACAAGAATTGCCTTGGAAAAGATACTGCCGATTTCTTTCCCCATTCTTTTCATATCCGAACATATGTTTCATTTCTAACGATATTGTTGTTGGCGGGACACTAAATCGATATTACCCTTCCCTCCTTTCTACAAGTAAAAGAAGGATGTGCTTGCGACACTAATGCATCAGTCCAGGATTTTACCATCATCGACCAAGAATAGAATACTTTGATCTGTATGTAATTTGAGCTGTACTACAAATTTAAATAAGTAGAAGAATAAACCAGAAATGTGTTTCTATTTCATGTAATCTCTTAGTACATGCTTTATAACTGACTCACGTCAACACAGTCTAGCACGAGTTGAGCTGCCGACATACTCAACACGCCATCATCGGAATTAATCGTTAATCGCTTTTATGAGCCGCTCGATCCTGCATTATCTTCCGGAATGACCCAAAAGAAGCAGAGGGCAAATGTTTATCGAACTGTCTGAACGAAAAGTCCATTACAAAATTTTGGGCGTATGTGACTTTCTTGTTTAGATCGGTAGCTAATACAGGAAGTTAAATAAATAACAATTCATGCTGGAGTGATTATATGCATCATAAAATGCAGGTGCTTCTAATAAATGGATTGTTTTATCCGCTATGGATCTACCTTTTGTATTAGTTTTTCCTTCCATACCTTTAATTTTCAGCTTTCTTCAATTTGACGTAATTAATTTGAACTAATTTCCTGAATGGAAACTGGAAGCCTGAAATAGCACGGAAGGGCATTTCATAACCCAGCTGTAGCAACAGCGTCGCACCTATGTTAATAGAATAGAGAAGCTAGTTACTGGGTGAGATTATTAAAATAAAGTATACGTTTTAACTGAACAGAGGATAAATCGCTGCACCTCTAACCAAATGCAGAACATATGTCATTTGGAACGCCAAGGAGAGAATGCCATGAATGAATGGAAAACGCAAGATAAAGGCAGTACCCGCTTGTTGATCAATACGGAAATCCCACTCGTTTGGCCAGTGAAATATCCAAGTCAAATAAGTTTACCTTAGACTTTTCCATAACTATTTTGAATTGTTAAGTGTGTCTCTGTATCGAACTGAAGACTGTGGTAAGCGCTTGGGAGTTTGTAGCGCTATGGATGAAGCAAAGAGAGAGTATAAAACCACGAATAACCAGTTCTTTCCGAAGAGCACAAGTGCAACCTCGCAGCTTACCATCCCCGACCTGCCGACTAATCACGATCAAGAGTGTCACAGGTAGGGTTGCCATCCATCCCGATATATCGGGACCGTCACCGTTATGGGATTTATGGTCCCGACATCCCGACAACAGCCAATTATGTCCCGATTTTGCAAAATACTGTTACGAGCTTGGTTCAAATTCTGAAGTAACGCTATCTACACTCCTGGAAATGGAAAAAAGAACACATTGACACCGGTGTGTCAGACCCACCATACTTGCTCCGGACACTGCGAGAGGGCTGTACAAGCAATGATCACACGCACGGCACAGCGGACACACCAGGAACCGCGGTGTTGGCCGTCGAATGGCGCTAGCTGCGCAGCATTTGTGCACCGCCGCCGTCAGTGTCAGCCAGTTTGCCGTGGCATACGGAGCTCCATCGCAGTCTTTAACACTGGTAGCATGCCGCGACAGCGTGGACGTGAACCGTATGTGCAGTTGACGGACTTTGAGCGAGGGCGTATAGTGGGCATGCGGGAGGCCGGGTGGATGTACCGCCGAATTGCTCAACACGTGGGGCGTGAGGTCTCCACAGTACATCGATGTTGTCGCCAGTGGTCGGCGGAAGGTGCACGTGCCCGTCGACCTGGGACCGGACCGCAGCGACGCACGGATGCACGCCAAGACCGTAGGATCCTACGCAGTGCCGTAGGGGACCGCACCGCCACTTCCCAGCCAATTAGGGACACTGTTGCTCCTGGGGTATCGGCGAGGACCATTCGCAACCGTCTTCATGAAGCTGGGCTACGGTCCCGCACACCGTTAGGCCGTCTTCCGCTCACGCCCCAACATCGTGCAGCCCGCCTCCAGTAGTGTCGCGACAGGCGTGAATGGAGGGACGAATGGAGACGTGTCGTCTTCAGCGATGAGAGTCGCTTCTGCCTTGGTGCCAATGATGGTCGTATGCGTGTTTGGCGCCGTGCAGGTGAGCGCCACAATCAGGACTGCATACGACTGAGGCACACAGGGCCAACACCCGGCATCATGGTGTGGGGAGCGATCTCCTACACTGGCCGTACACCACTGGTGATCGTCGAGGGGACACTGAATTGTGCACGGTACATCCAAACCGTCATCGAACCCATCGTTCTACCATTCCTAGACCGGCAAGGGAACTTGCTGTTCCAACAGGACAATGCACGTCCGCATGTATCCCGTGCCACCCAACGTGCTCTAGAAGGTGTAAGTCAACTACCCTGGCCAGCAAGATCTCCGGATCTGTCCCCCATTGAGCATGTTTGGGACTGGATGAAGCGTCGTCTCACGCGGTCTGCACGTCCAGCACGAACGCTCGTCCAAATGAGGCGCCAGGTGGAAATGGCATGGCAAGCCGTTCCACAGGATTACATCCAGCATCCCCACGATCGTCTCCATGGGAGAATAGCAGCCTGCATTGCTGCGAAAGGTGGATATACACTGTACTAGTGCCGACATTGTGCATGTTCTGTTGCCTGTGTCTATGTGCCTGTGGTTCTGTCAGTGTGATCATGTGATGTATCTGACCCCAGGAATGTGTCAATAAAGTTTCCCCTTCGTGGGACAATGAATTCACGGTGTTCTTATTTCAATTTCCAGAAGTGTATTAGCGCAACATGTAAATGCAGCCTCTATCAGTTTTATTTATGTCAACAAGTTTATGTTGACAAGATCGTCTTACAGAAGGCATTGCATGTCGTGTATCCTGTATAGACGATGCAGACACCTTCTATACCTAGCGCCATCATTCGAGAAAATACCAGACTCCTCCAACAGTACGGGGGTGGAACTATTTAAGGAGCGCGACGCGGAATAATCGGGCACTTCCCATTTGAATAGCGATCTGATCAGACGATTCTTTCGAAGCGTAATATGAACAACGAGAACAAGTTGGTAATGTCTGAAGAGTTTGCTGCAGGTATATAGGGCGTGTCTTAATGCATAAAACGATTGCAAGAAATTTCATGTTATGGTATAGGCACCGACGCACCGAATCACAAACCTGAAAAGATATTTCCTTTATTTGTTCAATACTCTATCGAAACTGACAGACTCCAAAATATGCTATTAAAGTTTTATTCGTTGAATAACAAAACATCGGAGACAACTGCGAATTTTGTCTAGACACTTTAAAACAACTGCAAATTCAATTAGATAAATTAATCGCCTTTCAGGGAGACCATATCAATACCAACTTCAGAGGGGTTCATCGATGTGACCAGCGGATTGTGTTTCAGTAGATTAAGAAATAACTAAGAAAGAAAGTAGGAATCGGATGCCCTGCCCGTATTCTCTCCTTTTGGAGTCTTAAATGTCGACATTAAAATAATCTCATGAAAATATTTAATTATTTTTCAAAATCCACGGCTAGGACAGAGCAGCTGAAAGAGTTCTGCTTATCCGTTTATGTCAATCGTCTGACTCTTCTATCTCACTCAAAAACAAGCGGCTGTCATTAACGCCAGAAGTTGAGAGAATTCTTAAGCTTTGGATTCCATTAAAACAGTTTTTTGACGCCAAAGACAGGCCATCTCAAATAATTTCAGATTTTTTCAAAAGCATGGAGAAGAATCATCATCATCATCATCGTCATCAGCCAATTCAATCATTAGATGATGTGGCCTCTTCGAGTCGTGGATTCAGGTAGGCTTTCAGAAGTCTTCTCCAAGTGGGACGGTCTTGGGCAGTTCTCTGCCAGGTGTTACCAGCGATCTTCTTGATGTCTTTGTCCCGTCTGTCTGGTGGTCTCCCTCTAGGCCTCCGGTGCTCTCTCGGACTCCACTCCAGTACTAACTTCGTCCATCTGTTGTCTTTTCTTCTTGCGACGTGGCCAGCCCACTGCCATTTCAAGGAACCTACTCTCTCTAAGATGTCATTAACCTTCGTCACAGACCGGATGTCATCTGCCCTTTTCCTGTCCTTTCTTGTATAGCCCAGCATTGATCTCTCCATGGCTCTCTGTGCTGTCCTAAGTTTCCCTTTTGTGAATGAGTTCAGTGTCCATGTCTCGCATCCGTACGTCATCACAGGAAGAATGCATTGATCAAATACTGCTTTCTTCAGATTTACTGGCATTTTTGATCTGAATACTTTTGAATTCTTCCCAAATGCTTGCCAGCCAAGCTTGATGCGTCGATAGATTTCTGGAGAAGAATAAAGTCCCGATAATTGAAATAAGAAATATATGGATTAATCGACACTCAAAGATGTCTGAATCAAAGGAAGACCGCCAATTTTATTGGCATACAAATCAAGATGTATTCGAACAAATAAAAAAATGAGAACCCTAACCAAGAAATAATTAATTTGATATCGAAATTTGAGGAAGAGACTATGGTTATCTATACCACAACATATTATTACTTAACGAAATGGACTATTTCTTTTAATAAATATCAAGTAATTGATTGGATAACGCTGTTTGAAACCCGAGATATTGGATGATGATTGAAAACACTATTGTATGCCTGACTAAAAATGATGTGAAGTTTTCAGACGACAATTGTTTTCAGGCATAAATTTATCTGAAGAGCTTTTTAGAAAATAGGCGTCACTCGGAATGATGGAAGTCTAAATAACCCCGTGAAAGAAGGGTGGATTCACTTACTTAAGGAAACCGAAAATCCTGAACGCAAATGCCAACTGCAAAAATTATGCGAATATTTGTTTTCTATTCCTGCACGCAACGCTACTGTGGAAACAGTATTTTCGCTGATGTCGGCCCTGTGGACTGGTGAAAGAAATCAACTGCTGCGAAGTACTGTGGAATCAATCTTACAGTGCCAGTTTAACTACAAGCTGACTTGCACAGAGTTTTATAAATACGTAAACGCCAAAAAAGACTTGCCGACAAAAGTTGAAATCTTCCGAAAAATGTGGTATACCAACTACTTCTGTAATTATGTTCTAAATAAAAAGTGATTATATTATTTAAATTTTTTACTTCATTGCTACACCCCCATCTTAGAGCGTCCCGACGAAGTCTCATTTACGTATGGTAACCATAGACTCTATGAGACAATGCTGAAAGGTTTGGAATTTAATGCAGGAAATTTACTAAGTTCTATATGCCACCTTTTGTTCTGGCTTCGCTGGTCAGATAGATGTAATGAAAATTAGCTCCACCGCTAGAATTTTCAAACCGCTGGGGTTTACGCACTCCTCGATGCCCCAGCAGGAAACACACTACGTCCTTGAAATATACCTCAGTGATGTATGAAGGGGTACAAACTATTAAATATCGTGAAGCTATGTTAAGATGTTTCTGCGAAGGGAATTTCCATTTCCTGTGAGACTGCATAGTGACGTTTTAGTACATACATATCGCATCTCTTTGCGTGTACAGAATTATTTTTAAAATTCTATAAGCCTGTCAAATGACAGCTGTCCACTACTATAAGAGAATTATTACATGTGATTGCTATGTATGGAGAGACATAACACTGCATTAGGCCATAATATCGGGTGGACAACAAAAGCCTCCGAATAGCGAGATTAATTCTGCTTATCGATTTTTTAAACGTGGTTTAATCTCCAGTTCTTGTTCAGATAGACGTCACTGTACTGCACTTACCACTATATTTTGCACCTGAGTGTTGTGGAAATTAGAGAAATTATGATTAACACAGCTGGAATTATAGAGGTCACCTCCACCTAAACATTTAACATGGTACAGATGGCTATGGTTTTAAAAATAATAATAAAATCTATAGTATGTCTTAACATAATCATAGTAATTTGTTTACATCAGTATTTACTACGGCGCGTTTGCTTTGTTTTGAGGGGATGGTCTTGACTCCCATGACAACATCCTCACCAACCACCCCACACCTCCTCGAGTCAGCGCCTGCACTGGAGTTAATGGTCTTAGTTAGTGAGTTACATGTTCCATAGATCATCTGAACGATTCTTTTATCGAAACGATGTGGAACGAGTCAGTTTACAGGATATGTATACATGATTACTGTTAACGTTAATGAACACATTATTATTTTTAATCCTACTCATGCTACTGCTTTTTTTAACTGTCTACCAGTTTTAACTAGAAATTCGTCAATGAAATAGAATGAATTGCCCAGGAGAAATGGTTTTAGATTTAAAACTTGCTTCGCCACCTGTCAGACATTTTAAGTTATTGGGCAGTGATCAAAAATTTTCGTTGGTGCATATTGAACTCCTTTCTGAGTTACTGACAACTTTAACTTGGAGTAACAGAGGTCATTTTTCCCTCTAATGTTGTAGGTGTGGCCATCACTAATCTTCTCAAATTGTGATGGATTATTTATGAAAAATTTCATTACCGAATATTTGTATTATGACGGCGCAGTTAAAACGCCTAGCTTGTTGAAGAGGTACCCACATTTCGTCCGTGGGCGAACACCACATATTATTCTTACTGCTCGCTTTTGTGCATTCAATACTTTCTTTCTAAATGATGAGATACCGTAGAAAAATTCCGTCAGACATTATTGAGTGGAAAATATACTAAATATGTCAGCAGATTGATAGGTTTGTTTCTAAGATCAGCAATTATACAAAGTGCAAAAGTAGCTGAACTTAACTGTTTGAAAAGCTCAGTAACATGCTTCTTTCAGTTCAAGTTTTCATCAATATGTAGACCAAAAATGTGGAGCAGTCTACCCTGTTTAATGACTCATTCTCATGTACTCGTACTACACCAGTTGTTGGCGTAAATATTTGTTGAAGAGAATTTAATGTAGTGTGTTTTTTCAAAATTTGGGGAGAGTCAGTTTCCAGAGAACCACGTAATAATCCCTTGGAAAATGTCACACCAGGCCTCCTGTAGCTTTCTCTTCTAACTAGTATCGTCGGGAAAAAGTACCGCCGCGCGGGATTAGCCGAGCGGTCTAGGGCGCTGCAGTCATGGACTGTGCGGCTGATTCCGGCGAAGGTTCGAGTCCCCCCTCGGACATGGGTGTGTGTGTTTGTCCTTAGGATAATGTGGTGTCACCGCCAGACACCACACTTGCTAGGTGGTAGCCTTTAAATCGGCCGCGGTCCGATAGTATACGTCGGACCCGCGTGTCGCCACTATCAGTGATTGCAGACCGAGCGCCGCCACACGGCAGGTCGTCCAGAGACTCCCTAGCACTCCCCCTAGTTGTACAACCGACTTTGACAGCGATGGTTCACTGACTACATACTCTCTCATTTGCAGAGACAACAGTTTAGCATAGCCTTCAGCTACGCCATTTGCTACGACCTAGCAAGGCACAATATTCAGTTACTATGTATTCTGAACAGATAATATTGTGACTCATGTACCGTCAAGAGCGACGTTCATCATTAATGGATTAAAGTTAAGTAACAAAATAATTGTGTCCGCTTTGTGAATTTTAATTCCTTGTCATGTTCCAGACCTCACGTCAGTATAGTTCTTCCCTCCTCACGCCAGCCTGCGTGAGCTAAGACGCGTGCATTTCGGCCTCCGCTACTAACACGGTGTTGGCTCTTCTGCCAACACAACAGATAATTTAGGTTAAGTAGTGTGTAAGCTTAGGGACTGATGACCTTAGCAGTTAAGTCCGATAAGATTTCACACACATTTGAAAATTTTTTGAAAGAGTACCAATTTTGCTTTTGAATGTTAAATAGATGGTCATCCACATATATGAGAAACAAGAGTGGACCCAAAATGATTGTCCTCTCCATCACGGTTAAAGTAAATCACGGCAAACCTAAATCTGATCATCGGGACGGAGATTTGAATCTAATTCCTCTGAGCTACGAGTAAACGTCGTTGGTACTGCACTTTGTCACTATACTCAGATTTAAATTTGCGATGGCGAGTGCTGTGTAATCTTTCCACACCGCGTAATGCTGATATAATGTATTACTGACATTCCGGAGGCACGCAAATACCGCGACTGCTGGTTCCACCTGGCGCCGAACCGTAATGATAACAGTACAAAAACAACACTCGCGCGTCTGGAATCGGAGGCGAGCGGTCGGGCGCGTGCGCTAGAGCCGGGCCCTCACTTGGAATGATTTATGTACGGGCCACGTGTCCGACGCGTCACTGGCGTATTGATAATTTATGTATCGTTTTTACCGACCGCACAATATGATAAACGCACTTTTTTGTTCGGAAAAATTGTGCGTTCGGGTAGGCCTGGAAGGCCGCGAGCAGCTGGGTAATTTATGTGCCTTAGGCGCGGCGGCGCGCTTCCAGCTCCAGGATTTACGGGGGTTGTCGCCGGGAGCTGGCGGCCACCCGTCCGAATCTGCAGTGGGCCCACTCGGCGCGCGCCTGCCGCTGTCACTGCGTCGCTCAGCCGTGACGCGTCTGAGGACTCGCTGCAGAGCCTACCTCGCTAGTGCTGGGCAGCAAATAAGTGTGCAAAACTCCATGTGTCCCCTCCTTTCCAACCTCAACGTTTATTGATTAAAAATAAGTATAAAGTACGAGGCAGACGGCGCTTTTTCAGTGTACGAGGTTGGAACTATAATAGTGGCAATTATTTAACGGTCCGGTCACATTAATATGACCACCGCCTATGTTTGACGTCAACCTGCAACAACCACTCGCAGACGGCAGGTGGTAGCTCTGGAAATGGAGGATATATAAAGCGTGTCTGGGGATGACGCTGTGCCGCCTGGGCTGCCCCCCTCCAAGGTGGCAGCCGCAAGCAAGAGTGCTACGGCGCCTCCTGACTCCTCGCAAGCTGAGAAGCCAACGAAGAAGAGGTTCAAATGGCTCTGAGCACTATGGGACTCAACTTCTGAGGTCATTAGTCCCCTAGAACTTAGAACTAGTTAAACCTAACTAACCTAAAGACATCACACACATCCATGCCCGAGGCAGGATTCGAACCTGCGACCGTAGCGGTGAAAAAGAGGAGGCTGTGCCCACCATTCCCTGGAGTGAGTAACGTGCAGGCCATCCCCAAGAACATTGGCGCGTCACTGCAAAATAGGTCATACTCCAACTCAGATCACCCATACCCCTTCCCTCCGCCAGACCAGCCTAAACCTCCCCTTCCCCATCGACCGATCCCCCTCCGCACATACAGATACCGTGACGCATTGATGGAAGCGCTCACGAAGAAAGAGTTAGCCACGATCAATTCACACCCCATCTTCACGCCCTCTCAATGGGACGACCTAGTGGACATCATAGATCTATGGGTGAAGGAAGAGTTCCGGTCTGGTAGGAGGAAGATGGATCCCGAAGCTCAGGAAGCCGTGGAAGCCAATGCACGTCAACAACGCGAAAACAAACGCTCCCAATTTTAGTAATGAAAACCATGCGAGGCCATCACCAGATGTAGCGGAGACTCTTGCTAAAACCACCGGCCAGTCACTTTAGGCCGTTCGCTTTCTACTTCTCTCACTGCCCCTCTCACTATCCTTTAATCTTTCTTTTATTTTAATATAAAAAAATAATAATAAAAAATCACAAAAAAAGGAAAAAAGCACAAAGTCAAGCAGTACCATAAAGCCAAGAATTTCTCTCCCCAAACCACCATGTCAGAAGGAGAAGCGCCTCGCGCGCTAGAACTTCGTTCACAGTCAAGGACATCTTCCTCCTTAAAATGTGCGAGTGCGGAAAACAGTGCGTTCGTTGTCGTAATGCTTTAAAGGGAGCGATTTATCTAATGTCCGAAAGGGCCCGGTCATTAGCTTTCGACCCAATGGTGGGAGCACTTCCGAAACGGCGAAGTTTGTAAACAGTTCGCGGCCGCCGCGGTTGAAGTGTACCGTGAATGGAAAAAATGATGCAACCAATTCCGGCGCCGAGGAAACAGTGCTGCACCATGAGCCATAGATGACAAGGGTGACAGCTTCGCCCGCTGCGGTGGCCGAGCGGTTCTAGGCGCTTCAGTCCGGAATCGCGCGACTGCTACGGTCGCAGGTTCGAATCCTGCCTCGGGCATGGATGTCTGTGACGTCCTTAGGTTAGTTAGGTTTAAGTAGTTCTAAGTTCTAGGGAACTGATGACCTCAGATGTTAAGTCCCATAGTGCTCAGAGCCATTTTGAACGACAACTTCGGAGATGTGTATGGACGAATAGCTGACCGCCCAGATGAACCAAGGGGCTACCCACAGTGTCTCCTCAACGAACACTCAGCGAACGTTGCTGCGTATGGGCCTCCGCAGCAGGTGTCCGGTTCATTGCACCTATGCTGACTGTTGTTCATCGGCGATGAAAGCTGTAATTTGCACGCAAGTACTGCAAATGGAAGTCCGTTCAGTGGCGGCAGGCGCCCTTCTCAGAGGAATCCAGTTTTATGCTTCCTAGGTCAGAAAGCAAACACCCTGCAACGATCATCAGATGGCTCCAGGCAGTAGGAGGGTGCGTTACGGTCTGGAGAATGTTTTCGTGGCGTTCCCTGGATAATCTCGCCTTCTGGGAGGCCCAACGGATCAACACAAGTATGCATCTATCCTAGGGGACCATCTCCATCCCTACATGATGTTTGTTTTTCCTCAGCACAGTGGCATCTACTAGCAAGACAATGCAACTCGTCGCACTGCTCAAAGCGTACGTGCGTGATTCGAGGAGCACCAGAAGGAAGCACGTTTTACGCTACATCGGACGTATGGCCGTTGGCTTGTATGGCGTGAAACGTCTGAAACCAGAGGGGTCCAGGCCGGAGGAGGGGGCGTTATGGTCTGAGGAAAGCTTTTGTGGCATTCCCTGGGTGATATCGTCATTCTGGAAGGCACAATAGGTCAACACAAGTATTCATCTATTCTTGGGGACCGTATCCACCTCTATATACAGTTATTTTTCCTCGGCACGATGGCATCTACCAGCAGGACAATGCACCTCGTCACACTGCTCGCAGCGTACGTGCGCGATTCGAGGAGCACCAGAAGGAAGCACGTTTTACGCTACATCGGACGTATGGCCGTTGGCTTGTATGGCGTGAAACGTCTGAAACCAGAGGGGTCCAGGCCGGAGGAGGGGGCGTTATGGTCTGAGGAAAGCTTTTGTGGCATTCCCTGGGTGATATTGTCATTCTGGAAGGCACAATAGGTCAACACAAGTATTCATCTATTCTTGGGGACCGTATCCACCTCTATATACAGTTATTTTCCCTCGGCACGATGGCATCTACCAGCAGGACAATGCACCTCGTCACACTGCTCGCAGCGTACGTGCGCGATTCGAGGAGCACCAGAAGGAAGCACGTTTTACGCTACATCGGACGTATGGCCGTTGGCTTGTATGGCGTGAAACGTCTGAAACCAGAGGGGTCCAGGCCGGAGGAGGGGGCGTTATGGTCTGAGGAAAGCTTTTGTGGCATTCCCTGGGTGATATTGTCATTCTGGAAGGCACAATAGGTCAACACAAGTATTCATCTATTCTTGGGGACCGTATCCACCTCTATATACAGTTATTTTCCCTCGGCACGATGGCATCTACCAGCAGGACAATGCACCTCGTCACACTGCTCGCAGCGTACGTGCGCGATTCGAGGAGCACCAGAAGGAAGCACGTTTTACGCTGCATCGGACGAATGGCCTTTGGCGTGTACAGTGTGAAACGTCTGGAAGCAAAGGGCTCCAGGCCGGAGGAGGGAGCATTATGGTCTGAGGAACGCTTTCGTGGCATTCCCTGGGTGATATCATCATTCTGGAGGGCACAATAGGTCCACACAAGTTTTCATTTATTCTTGGATTCCCTATCCGCCTCTTTATACAGTTATTTTTCTACCAGCAGGACAATGCAACGTGTCACAGCGCGCAGTGTACGTGCGTGATTCGAGGAGTGCCAGGATGAGTTTGTCACGTTCCTCTGGTCACTAAACTTCCCCGATTAAAACCCAGTCGGTTATGCGTGGGTCTACATCGATCGGGCTCTACGTGCCATGGATCCTCTGTCGAGAAATCTAGCGTCGTAGGCCACTGCACTAGAGTCGGCATGGCTCCGTTTTCTCGTTCGTCCCTTCCTGAACGGCACTGACTTTCTTCCTGCACGTCTCGCAGCTGTCCGCGCTGGAAAAGGTGGTTATTCAGGCTTGTAACAGATGCTAACATTAATATGACTGGACAGCGTTTCTATAACTTGCACAAAATAGATACATGTTTCAGAGTTTTGCGCCACCAGCGTTGTTTATAACCAGTCGCCAGTGATGCGAAAGTCGTAGGATACCTTTAGCATCGCCCTTTGTTTTAATAGTCCGACTGGAGCGATCTATTGTCCGATGAATCTTTGTAACAGTTCTGAAGCGAATGGCATGAAGTGCTTCCTTCAGTTTACGACTCACGAAGGGCGGGAAGTGCGGTAGGTGGTACAGCACATACCAGTCCCATCGATCGAACAATTCAGTCACAACTTGCGCCATATGCGCCCGAGCACTGTCCTGCAAAATGATGGGCGGATCGTGTAGGAAGTGCCGCCGTTCATTCTCCAAGTTGGGCGCAGGCTGTGCTCCAAACGTGAACAGGTTTGAGGAAGAAACAGCGACACTTTCTGCAGGACCCGCCCATCATTTTGCAGGGCAACGCGCGGCTGCATATTGCGTAGGAAGTAAGTTATTTGCTCGATGGAGCTGGGATGTAATGTACCACCCACCACACCCTCCGTACCTAAGCTCTAGTGACCTCAATTTGATTCCAAAGATCAAGGAAGCACCTGGTGGCATTCACTTCAGAATTGTTACAGAGATTCGTCGGCCAATATACCACTCCACTTGAACTATTAAAACAACTTGTGCTGCTAAGGGTATCCTGAGACTTCCACATCGCTGGAAACGGGCTATACACGTCGATGGTGACTACTTTGAAGGACAGTAAAGCTTTGAAACATGTATCTGTTTTCTAGAAGTTGTAAATAAATAGTTTCCACTGTTAAAGTTTCAACCTTCGTATAATATACTGACCTCTCTCCCATTTCATTCACCTGTGAACCACGTGACGAGTGAGCGCATATGTTATGTCAATTTCCCCTCTTTACTGTTATATCACTTCATCATCAAAAGTAACACAAAAGTAGTAGAAAGTAATAGAATTAAATCAAGCGATGGTGAAGGTATTAGATTAGGAAATGAAGCACTAAAATTGGTGGATCGACATTGTTATTGGGTTAGGGAAATAACTCAAGATGCCCGAAGTAAAATGCTGACTGGCTGTAGCAGGAACAATGTTTTTGAAAAAGTGAAAAAAATGTGTAATGAACTCTCTCCTCAAGGTATCTATATGGAGTGAAGCCTTGAACGGAAGTGAAACGTGGACGATAAGCAGTCCAGACGAGAAAAGAGTAGAAGCTTCTGAAATGTGATCTAATAGAGGAATGCTGAAGCTTAGATGGGTAGATAGAGTAAATAATGAAGAGGCACAGCATCGAATTGGGGGAAAAAAATATTTATGGCAAAACGCGACTAAAAGAAGCGATCGGATGACGCGACCCAATCTGAGGCAAGGAATCTTCATTTTGTTTCAAATGGCTCTAAGCGCAATGGGACTTAACATCTGAGGTCATCAGTCCCCTAGACTTAGAACTACTTAAAGCTATCCAACCTAAGGACATCACACACATTCATGCCCGAGGCAGGATTCGAACCTGCGACCGTAGCAGCAGTGCGGTTCCGTACTGAAGCTCCTAGAACCGCTCGGCCACAGCGTTCATTTTGGTAATAGAATACGGTGAATACAGTAAGTAAATCCAAATGGATGTAGGTTTCAATATTTAGTCGGAATTTGAGGTTTGCACAGCTGAGGATAGTACAACCGTTGTATGCATTACGTTGAATCGTATTACGTAGAACACAACAACCAAAAAAGGATTTTCACAAATGATAAAGTTCAAAGGTCGAAGGGTAAATGTTTTGTACTAGACACTTTCTGAAGTAGCCTGTGTTCTTCCTTTGCGTTCGAGCTGTCTCCATTACCAAATTTCATCATAATCAATTCAGCGGTTTAGTCGCGATAATATAACCGACAAACACACTTTCGCGTTTGTATTAGTATGGATTGTATTTTTAACTATTTTGTATTCCGCGTAATGAGAAGGTTATCTGCTTATATTAAAAATGAAAACAGAAGAAGACTAAAAGAGAGAAGAATAACAAAACTCTCCTTGGATCAGGAGCGAATCACGCCCATAGCCTTGGGCCTTTCCGCTCGAAGCTATCGCGATATTTCAGAAGTCAAAGTTGTGTTAACAGACTTTTAAATCAGTCAACGTTATTTGAGTTATGTTTATATTTGTAGCAAAACTGAGTTTCGGCGCATGTTGATACAACAATTGACCGCTCTGCCTTTCCTCCATTGTCACGTCCCATTCTTATCCTCCCTGGCGTCAGGCAGTGACAAGGGAGTCGCAGTATAGGCCATCACGAGCTGTCAACTGATGGCAGCCCTTGCCGGAGGCCTTACCTGTTCGTCGCTGTTACACCTGAGTCATGCGTCGTAGCCGGCCGAAGTGGCCGTGCGGTTAAAGGCGCTGCAGTCTTGAACCGCAAGACCGCTACGGTCGCAGGTTCGAATCCTGCCTCGGGCATGGATGTTTGTGATGTCCTTAGGTTAGTTAGGTTTAACTAGTTCTAAGTTCTAGGGGACTAACGACCTCAGCAGTTGAGTCCCATAGTGCTCAGAGCCATTTGAACCATCATGCGTCGTAAGTTCATGCCATGAGAGGCGTCATGTGAGATCCTCGCTGTTTTGATGCACCTAGCAAAATGGTTCAGCAGCTAAGAGGAGGCTCTGAAAATAGTACCTGCGACAAGTGGCGTCATCGTTTTGTATTGTCTTGTTCTATAGCAGACCTGTGGTGACTCGCCTGCTTTGTATTACCTGTAATAACAACATAGAGACTCCGTGTAATACGTAGCTAATTCTGTGTGCTGTCTCATTAACAGAACTAATGAGCTCGTGGTGTTCTCTTAACCGCGACGCGTTAGCAGCTTTGTTCCTCCTACATTCTTCTTTCTAAATTTCAAAGGTTTCGTCTTGATTAGTAAATCTAAAACCTCCATCCATAACCGCAATCTCGAACGATTTGTTACTAAACTCCTTACTTGAGCTTTTGATGCTATAATTTACGATTTGCAGTGTGAGACTGTGTTCCTTATTTCTTCATAGCCATAAAAATACAAGCTGCAAACGCCTATTGTGTTACACTTTAAATAGGCTCAATCAATTGGAAAAAGAGAATAATTAATTTGGTTTGTTCCAGTTTACCCCGCCTAGGGAACAGGCACCAAATTTAACGCAGTAGATTGCTTAAAGTGATGTATTACAGGCGCCAGCAACAGTCTTCTTGAAATAAGAACTGAATTCAAGTAGAAACCCTGATTTTATTTGAAAGTTGTTCATTCCACAGCATTATGAGAAATTAAAACGTGCACGATTGTAACAGAATTAAACAAGCGGATTGAATGTGGGTATTCACCAAGATACACGAAATACCACATAAAAATCTAGAAGACCCAACGGTACCGACCGGCCGCCGTGTCATCCTCACATCTTAGGCGCCACCGGATGCGAATATGGAGGGGCGTGTGGTCAGCACACCGCTCTCCCGGTTGTTGTCAATTTTAGTGACTGGTGCCGCTGCTTCTCAATCAAGTAGCTCCTCAGTTGGCCTCACAAGGGCTGAGTGCACCCCACTTGCCAACAGTACTCGGCAGACAGCCATCCAGGGGCTAGCCAAGCCTGACAGCACTTAACTTCAGTGATCTGACGTGAACCGGTGTTACCACTACGGCAAGGCCGTTAGGGTACAAAATACCACGCCTCTCAGAAATGAGCACAAAAGAGCTGTCAAAACACAAATTAGGTTTGCTGTCAAAAATCTCTTAGAATACCCCAAAAAGCTCCGAGATACAGGGGTCCCAGTCAGCCTACGGTCACAGCCAAGGCTCTACAGTTCGATACGTACGACGATTGATAGGAAGCCGTCCAATTATAGCACAAGTGAAATATTGAAGAGTAACTTGTAGGCATTGAAAGGCCACATACTCCAAGATGTATATTTTTGTTTAATAACGTTCGTCTTATTACTTGCAGTTCTAAGACTGAATTTCAGCAAAATTGGTGTCACGAACGTTGTATGTATATGTGTCTTATGGTAGTGATAAACGTTGCTTTTCATACCTCTTATGGAGTGTTGAGATTGGAACCTGTATGGACTAATGTCTTCTGTACATTCCCAGTCGTTTATCTACATCACTGAAGAATGTACCTCAGAAATAAATAAGCCGCTTCTGTTTTCCAACTTGAATTATTTTGAAATTTCGTAGTAATCCGATGTACAGATGAAAGCTATGTGTATCTGCTGTTGAGCTTCTGCCAACATTAGTTTACGCGAAGGAGGAATGAAGATTTCAGCGTTCCGTCATTGTAGTCGGAGCAAAAGAATAGGGCAGGAAAACATTCCTTTTCGAAGACATTATCACGGCATTCTCCTCAATTCGTTTAGGAGAACCACAGAAAACAGTTTCTGTACGCAGACCGAAATTTGAATCTAGGTTCTCCCAAATGCGAGAACATTGTCTTAACCACTCCACCACATCCCTCAGCACTTCAGCGACAATATAAATAATGGAACATTGTCTTCTCCATTATTTTCGAAGAAGTGTTTTATTTATGGATCCGCAGCTGACGAACTGTTTTTGTGGGAACAGCAATTTCAGAACCATAGTTTATTATTTTTATTTTTATACTTTATTCTTTGCGACGAGTGTGGGGCTGACAGCGCCATTCACAAATGCTCTTTTTTTAGGTAGCCAAATTGTCAATCTAGAACCTGGCATCAACAGTGGTCACAATCTTACTGCGGAACTACTGTTTTCAGAAGAATATGTGATGGAGTTTAACTTGTCGTTGTCAACAACGGTTGAGAACTAACTGAACTAAACAAAGCTAGTGAAAAGAATTGGCATGGAATGAAACCAAATTTTCCTAGAGTGATATATGAAAATCGCGGAAAACTGTATCATATTTAGTGGATCTGAAACTCCTCATGCCTACAACACGAATTCATTCTCTTCTCACTGGCCACATTCCCTCATCTTTTTCAATGGCTACCTTCGCTCTCTCTCTCTCTCTCTCTCTCTCTCTCTCTCTCTCTCTCTCTCTCTCTCTCTCACACACACACACACACACAAACATCACATCCCAAATTCGGTATTTCGATACGTACTCTGTTACAAACTACAACTGTTTCGCATTTGTTTTGACAAAATGTTCATATTCCACGATTTCAAGAACGAAATGAAAGACTTATTGATTCTGTTGGTAGACGGGCGGCAAGAGGGAGCAGTGGTTGTATGAATCACAGATTGCGGATGTAACTCATTTTGCTGTTCGGTTATCCTCTGCACCAAACTGCGCCAACGAAAAGATACAGAATTTGTTGTGAGTGGACATGGAGTAAGGCAAAGCCTAATCCGCCTGCGGTGAAGGTAATAACCAACGAGTTAAAGCTTTACTAATGTCCCCAACCGAAGTTTAATATTTTATTTTGGTATTTAGGACAAAGGTTAGTACCGCGGATTATCTAAAGGCAGTGTGCGTTATCGAACTTTTAAAACGTGATCGCTTAATCCTATTTCAGAAATCTCTCGATTAAATTTAATCATCTTCCTACCATAGTGACGAAAAACAAAAATCATTCTATCAATCCGATTACTTAAGCCGAGAGATACAAATGTAAATCTTAGTTTGAACAGATATTTACCCTTTCTCGTCGCGGCTGTTTTTATTGCCGTATATTTGAGGGTTTGCATGAAAAAACAGAAAGAAAACAGGTTGTAAGACTAAATCCGTATATTACGTTCTGAAAACAAAAGTATCTCCTTGATTCACGGGTTATCCTTTCCCTTTCGTACCACAAGGAAGCAATGCACGCGTTGGAAACAAACATTTCCAAGAAAAAAGCTTTACTGATTTCTAACTTCTTATCAAACGCAGATATGAAGCCAACGAAGTAAGCTGAAATTATAGACCTAGGAAGGAAGAATACACGAAAAAGCAAGTATTACAAAAATTGTTGATCGCGTGTTTATTGCATTCTGACTTCTACTGCGGCGTCGGAAAGAATGAAGTCATCATTTTACTACCGACTCCAGCGAAAAAGGGTGCGTTGTATTTTATTTTTGAAAACATTGCCACGCAGGCTCTTGTAAGCAATGTTATGGTATTTGAAGATGATCAGATGATCGAAATGGATAGTTAATACATGAATATTTTTACAGCAGATTTTAGTGGTTTTTAGAAATAAAAAAAAGTCTTTGATAAAAGGGTCCTACAGGAAATGGTGAGTTAGAAGCGCGAAGGGAAAATAGTTACTGATATGATGCGCGCGCCATTCACATTCCTCCAGGTTCTCTCCTCTGTGCCGTTGTCGCAGCCGTTGGATTAACGTTACGACGTTTTATACAGATCTTACTCCACACGGACCGCTATGTTCCTGCCACTAGTGCATCTTGGAACTCTGTCCGTTTAGTCTGACGCTTGAAATCCTCTTCGCCTATTCAAAGTGAATTTCATCTTTGGGAAGGAGGTCCCAGAGTTAGCATCGGTTATTGAAGGTTATAATACGCGGGTGGTGTTAGGAACAGGAAGTTGGTTGACATCGGAAGTGAACAGCAACGAAACCTTAAGTTCAGACTGGAACATTTATAGTAAGGATTGGCTAGTCACCAATCGTGGCGGCGTATTTATTGCAAGTGACCGAGCGGTTCTAGGCTCTTCAGTCCGGAACCGCGCTGCTGCTACGGTCGCAGATTCGGATCCTGCCTCGGGCATGGATGTGTGTGATGTCCTTAGGTTGTTTAGGTTTAAGTAGTTCTAAGTCTAGGGGGCTGATGACCTTAGATGTTAAGTCCCATGTGCTTAGAACCAGTTGAACCGTTTATTGCAAGAAAGAAGTCGATAATATCCTGCGATGTTGTCACGGATCCCGAATGCGAAATAGTCTGGGTGAAGTTAAGCATCGAAGGCCAGCCAAAGATGGTAATAGGATGCTTTTATAGACCGCCTGTGTCAGGAGTTGTAGTGGTAGGGCACTTCAGAGAGAACTTCTAGAATATCGTTAATAACTTTCCTGATCATGCTTGTATAGTACGAGGTGCCTGTAACTTGCCTGGTATAGATTGAGAGAGTCATGCTATCAAAGCTGGTAACCTAGACAGGCATTCGTGCTGAGTTATTGTGACTGTCTTGTGTGAAAATTACATCGAGCAGGTAGTTAAAGAACCAACTCGTAAAGTAACGTCTTAGACCTCCTCGCAAGAAACACATTTGAACTTATCGCATCGTGTAGCGCAGAGGAAACTATCAGTGATCATAAGATGGTGACAGCAACTATGACTACGGCTATTACAAAGAATTTTAAGAGCGGTAGAAGAAGATTTTTGTTTAGCGAGAGTGAGAGGGTACAAGTTCCAGAGTATCTGATTAGTCAACGTCAGATATTCAGCGCTGAGGATGAAGGTGTGGAGCACAAATAGAAAAACTCAAAAGCATCATTCAATATGCCTTAGACAGTTATGTTTCGAGCAAAGTATTGGGATGGGAAAGACCCGCCGTGGTTGAACAGCCTTGTTAGAAAACTGCTTCGTAAACTGAGAGAACTTCATCACAGATTCAAGAGAAGTCAAAAACCTAGCTGGCAAACAAAAGCTGGACGAAGGAAAATTGAGAAAAAGGAGAGCAATGAGACGAGCATTTAGTTACATTGAAAGAAAAATTTTGTCATCCAGTCTGACCGAAAGCTCTTAAAGAGGTTTTGGTCTTAAGTAAAGTCAGTAAAGTGTTCTGATATCATCTACTCAGTCACTCTGTGACTATGCTGTCAGCGAAACGGCAGATAACAAATAGAAGGTCGTTTACTGAATTCGGTCTTCCAAAATTGTTTCAGCCCGGAATATACGAGTGTTGCCCAGAAAGTAATGCACTGTATTTTTTTTCTCCTCAATTCTTTAATGAATATAATGAGAACTACACACACGAAGGAATGGTGTTTTATCAAAACGCCCTATTTTTCCACTTTATCTCCATTCCGTTCTATGGTCTTCCTCCAGCGCGAAACAAGGGCATGTATGCCCTGTCAGTATCAGTCGTTGTCCTGGTGGCAGAGCCAGTGCTTCCCTGTGTGAATCACCTCCTCATCGTCCTTAAAATTTCTTCCACGAATGGCATCCTTTAATGGCCCAAACAACATCGGCTCGCTGCAACATGTCGGGTGTGACAGCCGTGGATGGTCTCCCCGAGAGCTGCAAATCGTGGAACTCCGAGGTAATGACAGTGGCACGTAAAGTGCCATCCGCCACACACCGTTGGGTGGCTTGCGGAGTATAAATGTAGATGTAGATGTAAAACCGCCTTCTGATGACCTCACTCTCCGTGCCCAGGAACTAACTGTATTTTTGTCGACAGCAAACGCTCCATAGATCTTGCCAAAGCTTTTATGGTTATTGAAGTGGACTGACAAGGCAGCCAGTCCACAGTGACGGGTAGCCGATAGAAAGGCACGCGTACACACTCACGCCGACGGGCGTCAATTCTGGAACAGGATAACTATTGAATGGTAGCAAGAAAAGTACGTAGCTGCTTTATACTTAACTTTATTATTTGATGACTACAGCATTCTTCTTGAGACATTTATACTATAACTCTCAAAGTAGGTAAGGCTAATGGCGCCTTGCTAGGTCGTAGCCATGGACTTAGCAGAAGGCTATTCTAACTGGCTCTCGGCAAATGAGAGGAAGGCTTCGTCCGTATGGTCGCTAGCAATCTCCTCGTACAACTGGGGCGAGTGCTATATCGTCTCACGAGACCTGCCTTGTGGTGGCGCTAGGCCTGCGATTACACAGTGGCGACACGCGGGTCCGACATGTACTAAATGGACCGCGGCCGATTTAAGCTACCACCTAGCAAGTGTGGTGTCTGGCGGTGACACCACAGTTATTCCCCACAGTGTCTTTCTCTGCAGTGAGAAATTCAACAACGGCACATTGCTTGTAAAGTACCTCAACTGCAGACGCCATTTTGAAACTGTCCTACAGCTACGGCCGGCCGAAGTGGCCGTGCGGTTAAAGGCGCTGCAGTCTGGAACCGCAAGACCGCTACGGTCGCAGGTTCGAATCCTGCCTCGGGCATGGATGTTTGTGATGTCCTTAGGTTAGTTAGGTTTAACTAGTTCTAAGTTCTAGGGGACTAATGACCTCAGCAGTTGAGTCCCATAGTGCTCAGAGCCATTTGAACCATTTGAACCTACAGCTACGCTATGTCGGAAGTTACGGAAACTTGTCGCGCTCACTCAGGAGACTTCAAATAATACATACATAACGTTTCGCATTCGTAGCCTTGTTTTCGGCTGAGAAAAAAAATGCGGTGCATTACTTTCTGGACAGCCCTCGTAATAACTCCGCCCCTCTTTTCAATCATCGTACGAACGTCGAAATAGCAGATATTGAGATAACCGATCGCGGAATAGAAAAGCAACTACAATAGCTTTGTAGCGGAAGTGCATCAGAACCAGGTGAGATACCAGAGATTATACTACAAAGATTATGCGAAAGTACTTGTTCTCCTTACTGTGCAACGAAGGACGCCTAGCGGCTGGAAGTGTCGTACGACAGATGTACATAATTATAGCCTTTGTCGTTGACCTCAGTGTGTCGTGCAATAACAGAACTTGTTTTATGTTCGAGAATTATGACGTTTTTGGAGATCGAAACACTCATCTATAAAAATCAACATGGATTGCGTTATTTCATGCAACGCCGCATAACATATCCATCATTTCCTTTTTCGTGGCATGACAATTCTCGGCTGCACACTGCAGGGCAATGAGGACACCCCTGCAGCGTTTTCGATGGAAACTGATCACCCAGCCACACAGATCGGACTTGATTCGTCTAATTTTCATCTCTGTTCACGTGAACCGCTCGCTATGAAGACAACATTCTGACACAGAAAACGAACTGCAGACCGGCGTAGGGAAGTTGCGGAAAACATAGGCGGCCGCCTTCTACGACGAGGATATTGTAAGGTTGATACAACGCTACGACAAATGTCGGGTATTGTAGTCAACGAAACGCATAGATTGCGTTTATGTATCTGCCTTTAGCGTATTTTATGATATAGATGTGACGCATCTGTGATAAGTAGATTACGTAAAAGTGGTCTGATTGACATGTTCGTATAGCGTAACTCACATTGCGCTAGGTTGTGATACATGGAGGTGAGTCGGACCAGGTTCGAATCCACGCATCGATTACTGACAGTGGGCTGGTACACCGGCCGGCCTGCTCGTGGTTTTTAGGCGGCTTCTCATACCGATTTAGACAAATGCTATGCTGGTCCCCGAATTCCATGTCGGAGAGTGCGATACACGGACTGTTAAAATACGGTATCAAACAGAGATTCACACACAGATGGCGCACATGACTTCCCTGTCTTAGGTTATGTTGCCTACTGTGGCCGCAGGACAAATTTCCCAAACTTGTAAAAAGCCGATCCCCAACTAGACGGGATATACTCTAGGTAAAAGAAAGAAGTAGTATGATACACGATAATAACCATACAACATTTAAAAAAGAAAAAACATTTAAGATTTCATACTGAATAAAAGGAATCTTTAAATAATCAATATGACTAGAGATCTGAAGATAGGGTCGCTGCTACCGTATTATGCAAGTGGACTCAAGTGTATGCATATATTTTTTTTTTATTTTACGTCTATAAATATTACTGTACTGTAAATAACGAAGTACCGAACATGTGCTTAGTAATGAAATACTCAACTTGTGCAGGAACTCCTATGATGCCGATGATTTCATTTCTGACCAGCTGAGGGCAACGAGGACTGGAGTCCTGAATCTCTGCACGTGTGCTCATTTCTCATCAGAATGGAAATATGCTCACTGGCCACTTATCAAACCACTCATTTCACAGCTGCTTGCTACACTGATTGAAGAAAGATGTACGGGGAATTACCATGCAGTATTTTGGTATATCGTAACCATCTACTAGTTCAGATCTGTATGTCTCATAATATAGCTCGCAAATGATAAGCATGCAGGCATACAGTATTTACAAAATAATTTGTGACGTGCTCTACATCATTGCGATTTATCGTGCAATTGATCCATGGAACATGAAACTAACCAATTAATTTTTAAAAAATCGTCTCTTTATCAACCAGATATTATGTATACAAGGAGAACCACAACGTACACCTTTTATTCGATAATTAATTTCATCTCCTTGACATCTGTTCAAAAATGTGTAATTCGTGTAAACATGAGGGTATTAAATACGTAACAGAAAGCAGACTTCGACTATCCCCTACTAGCACACATTGCAAGTGCCCGGAGTAAAGTAGCTCCTCCATTTGCTGAGGAGTTGACACTAAATAAATGGAAAGCAAGGTACATTGGTCATTCAGTCTCAGTTATCTTGAGTACACCAAATGAATAATATTTCTACCGTCCCTTCGTTGGCGTACATCGTACTTACACGAACCTTCAGTTGATGACGGATGAGTCCAAAATTGGTACTGTTACCACATCACTAATCAAACGATCTGAAGATGGCTTACGACGTGCCGTGCCATACCAATCGTGCAGACACTTACGTTCCAGGTCAAACTTCATTGTAAATAGTGTTCTTTTTTATAATAGCGATGTCTGTTGTCTAAAACGTATGGATAAGGATACTTGTAACGGACCATTGCTTACAATTTAATTATGAACTGGTATTTGTCACAGAAAAGCTTTAATCCATGTTACCTATTCAGCTGTACCTTGTCATGTTGCTGGTTTTTTTATTACTTGCAAGGTAATTGTTTTGCTCTATTATTGCCATATTATGTTATTTACACAAAATACGTATAAAGTTGGGTGTAAGAACCCTCGGGCCGGAATCCTGTAAACTAAAATCAAATAAATAAAATAGATTAGATAAGTGAAGACAACTGACTGAAGGACCAGTGAGCAAATTTCTTGTGTTTCCATTTGCTTACTGTCAACTCCAGCAAGCGGACGGGTTACGTTCCCCGGGTAGCTGCTCATTGTGCTAATGCAGGACAGTCAAAGTCAATATGGTGTTACGTTTTTAATAACCACCATCTTTACGTGAGTGGTACACATCTATACAGTTTTCAACGGGTCTTGAGGAGAGGGAGTGGCCAACTGAATAAAAATCACAGGATGCCTCCAGACTCAATGCCCCAGGCAGTGTGTAAGTCATTTCTCCGCAATATTCTTTTTCCAAGATTGCTAGTCCCGCAAGTTTCGTAGGAGAACTTCCGTGGAGTTTGGAAGCTATGAGATAACGTATTGGCAGAGGTAAAGCTGTGATGGCGGATCGTAAGTCATGCTCGGGTAGCTCAGCTGGTAGAGCACTTGTCCGCTGAAAACTAAGGTACCTGGCTCGAGTTCTCGTTGGGAACACAGTTTTAATCTCCCTTGAGTTCCAAAACAGGATGCTATTTAAAAAAGACTTACTGCTGCCCGTATCTTCGCAATGAACAGAGATACAAGAAATGTAATCATGATGGTTAATATCCTTCTGTTTGCTAAACAACATTTGCTTTATACATTTTTATTTTGCTTATGGGCATAATTATGTGGGGTGTTCAAGATAAATGGGATGCCTTGTATCTACATCTACATAAACACTAGATAAAGTGATCCGAGAATTTGGCATTAAGTCTAAGCTAGCAAAGCTTACTCGTGAAACGCTCACAGCCACCAAATCAAAGGTAAATTTTCAGGGTTAAATATCTAAAGCATACAATATAAAAACATTTGTGGATGTTTTTGCCATTCTTTTTGAAAACGTGACAATTGCAGAAGTACAAATAAATCTCTTAGAAGAAATAGCCAACAAAGCAGGTGTAAGACTTTGTGTGGAAAAACAAAATTAAAAAATGGTTCAGAAATCCTAGTAACAGATACTGAACAGATAAAGACGGTAAATAAATTAAAATATTTGGGAGAAATGATTCAAGAAAGTGGCTTAGAGAAATTCGCTGTAGAAGAAAGAGTACGAAAAAATGGAGAGAGTATATGGTATAACCAGGAACGTCTTCAATAAAGGGTCTGTGTCTAAAAATTTGGAAATACAACAGTACAGCACAGTAGTAAAACCAGAATGTTTTTATGCAAGTGAGTGTTTAGTATTGAATTACAAATTACGCAACCTTCACGTCCCAGGAAGAAGAATCATTCGAAAAATACTTGGTTCGCTAAGAAATAGAGAAGTATGGAAGTTAAGAAGTAATGAAGAATTATATTGCAACACAGAAAACATAACTGAAACGCTTCAGAATAGGCGACTGCTGTTTTTTCGACATTTATTTACAATGTATCTTTGGCCAAGAAGTCTACAATAGCCTGGTTTTAACAAGTTAGGAAAGATTTGTAAAGAAACAACATAAGTGAAAAGATGCAAAAGAATGATAGATTTTCGAGAGTAAAGTGTTGTTGTTGTGTGTGAAATCTTATGGGACTTAACTGCTAAGGTCGCCAGTCCCTAAGCTTACACACTACTTAACCTAAATTATTCTAAGGACAAACACACACACCCATGCCGGAAGGATAACTCGAACCTCCGACGGGACCAGCCGCACAGCAAAGTGTTAAAAATGGAAGGAACACAGGGTCAAAATGGTGTGAGGAGAGAAAAAGGGTACATAGTGAGAAGATGAAAGCATACTGGAAGAAGGAGACAGAAGAACAGGAGGAACGCCGGCCGGAGTGGCCGTGCGGTTCTAGGCGCTACAGTCTGGAACCGAGCGACCGCTACGTCGCAGGTTCGAATCCTGCCTCGGGCATGGATGTGTGTGATGTCCTTAGGTTAGTTATGTTTACTTAGTTCTAAGTTCTAGGCGACTGATGACCTCAGAAGTTAAGTCGCATAGTGCCCAGAGCTATTTGAACAGGAGGAACGACTGAAACTGGCGCATGGTCCTTAGATGACCCAAGCGGAAAAAAGAAAAAGAAAGGAAGAAAAACAACCGATACAACCTAGACAAAAAAAAAAAAACCGAAAAATAACGGTTATTCAGAACCAAAATACTGGTATCGGCTTTAACCGGTCGGTTTCTCCCACACCTGTTTGGCAGTTCTTCTCTGTTGGAATTCTGGAATATTTACTACATTTTTTTCGCGAAGGAATTTTGGAAATTGTGTTTAATAAGGCATTTCCTAAATCCGTCTACTGAAATGACTACCGTATTGCTACCGTGTTCGCCACGTGAAAATGCCCGAAGAATCTCCCACGGAACTGCACGGTGCTTTCCTTAGCCGGTACCAAGCGGCTTTGCTCTTCCGCTCTTTTCCCCCGCATCGGGTGTCAAGTACGCCGCCTCCCGTGCCGCGCAGCTTCTGTTACGCGTCCGCCTTATCTGACGCCTGCGGCGACGACGGCGCGAAATACGACGAGGCCGGCGCGGCCGCCTGCGACTGTACCCCGCGAGGCCTCGCCGCGGACACGTCACGCGCTCGCTCGAAAATTCATTATCATAATTATAATCCAGTCTCATTACCACACGGCGCCCCTCGGCCGCTCCTAATCAACGGTTGCAGCCGGCCGCGCCCTCCGCTGCCACCGCCTCCGCGGCACCTTCCGCCCCCGCTTCTCCGCGCTTCGCGTCCCTCCCTCTTTCCCTCTTTGTGCCCGGCGCGCCACAGCACCCCTCTACGGCCGGCCCCAGCCCCCCGCCCCACTAACGACCCCCACCCCTGCCCACCTCCTATCTGTTTTTTCCAATCCAGTCCAAGCGAACTCGATGAGAATACAGGACCACACATCTATTGTCTGCACGCGGAGAAGGGAATGAGGGAGGCTTTTTCCATTTTTTATTTTTTTTCCCTCCCCCGATGTGTGCGTGTGTGTCTACGTGCGCGCGCACGTGTGTGAGTATGTGTTCGTATGTGTGTGTGTGCTCGAAAAATCAGTTACGAGAACAAAAACGAATCAACCCCCGTCACAATTCTCTCGCCTTACAAACCCCGTCCCTTCCCCCTCTCTCTTTGCTCCCACTCACCGCCCTGCCACCCAGGTTCTCTCCTCTTCAATCGACAAAAATATCTCGCACTTTTTTCAATTGAATTTTTAGTGTACTAGTTCTTTATATCTTTAATAGGTAAAAAAGGGTTTTTAATTTTTTACGGTAAAAGGTTTGTATAAAAAGGGATTTTTCAGAGGACAGAAGTGGCGCGGTGGAAGAGGAACTGAGAGAAAAAGCGCGAGGGATTGGGAAATGGGGAGGAGTGGGCGACGGGCAGCGTAGGGGGAGGGGGGGGGGGTTGCCGGCGCTTGTCTGCGTCGGAGATACGACAAGGCGAGAGAAGGGTTTGGAACCGGGGGTGAGGCTTTGGTTTGAATTCGAAGGCTGATGAATCACCAAGCTATCACTCAATTAACGTTCGATTCAGGCCGGGACGAACGGCGCACGTGCGTCGCGCACAAAGAGTGGTGCTGAGGTGTCGCCTGCAGGGCACTTGTTTTAGCGCCGATATGACGCAGATATTCGGCGCTCGTGTCGCCTGCGGCTGTCGCGGACAGCGGACAGCGTGGCTCTGCAAGAAATTGGCGTCTAGCCTCAGTCGATTCAAACGCTGCGCCGTCTCTCTGTCCACTCTGTAGAGATCTGCGGTTACAGCGAAAAAAGGGAACGTAACACCATCAGACGAGCTTCAGGCGTGCTTTATACTAGGCAGTCACTCGCGAAAAAGCGTGTAGTCTTCCTACTGGCAAGTTTTTTACATGTCTGTGTGTAACAAAGCTCCGATTCCGAGAGGTCGGACCTCCCGACTGATGAGGCATCTGCGACAACGCCTCCGGTAATTTCGAAGATGAGGTTTTACCGAACACGTAACTTCCAATTTTCAACCTTAAACATCCAAATGTCAAAGAGAGTTCGATAGGAACTATCGTGTTTGATACACTGTGTAAGTCTCTAGTCGAAACAAAGATTTTGCCGTCCTCACCCAAAAGGGCGGAATCGTCGTTAGCACAGCAGAAACCACTGAAACCGTAATAAATCTATATCTTACGGTGTGTGATAGAGAATACTTCTGAGTAGAACTATATTAATAAAGTAGTGTGACCTTGGAATCGAGATCAGATATAGAGAAATGCGCTTCATCAACAGTACACCTCCCACTCGCTCAAGCGGAGGTAGACGAGCTGAAACGTCCCCTTCGAAATATTATAAATGACTGTGCTTAAACTGACACACAATATTTTTAGCGCAACGCAATCTGACTTTCAAAAATCCCTACAAAAGAATGGCCCTGACTAACAATAACCTACACCTTTCATGAATCACTTAATCTTCGTTACTCGAACTACCGCAATACAGCGAGCGCCACTACTGCCAGCTGAATAAAAGATTCTAACTATTGAAGGCACTAACTACTGATAGGCATAGTTAGCAAATGAAAGATTTTGATACAGAAAAAATAATGTATTTACCTTAATAGTGTTCAAAAGTCATAATATATATATCAGTTCATGACATCCAGTCTTACAAATTTACTCTCTCTGATGGAGACACGTCCAGATCATCCGCTCTCAAAGCTCTCTCCCCACATCCACCACTACTGGAAATTCCAACAATGCAAACCAGCCACAGACTGCACACAGCACAGTCAGTGATTTTCATATAGAGCGCTACATGGCGTTACCAACATTAAAAACCAAACAGCCTGCTTACAAAGTACATTCTAGTACACAGACTATTTCAAAACCATTGCACAAAACGTCTAGGTATAATAAGAAGGGAACAATTTATGCTGAAGACAAAATGTTTGCTCGCGCTTCCTGTGGATGCTAGGTGTCATTTTATACAATTCGCTAGCCCTGGGCAGACGAGATTTCACTGAACTAGCAGAGTCTACTAACCAGGTGTGCTGTCTCTGCATTCTATCTACCCAGTAAAGTGATAGACTGACATTCCTTCAACAAGAAAATATTGAGACTGAGTGTCTCTAAGAGGAGAAAAGTGTTTAGAAGCTCAGCCTACTCCCTTTCAAATGGAGCACAAGACTGTGTTACAGGCAACGCACATCGCATAGGAACACCACAGAATGCCTACATCTTGCCGCGTCTCAGGGGCATAAGCGATTATAAAAGAAGCCTCGTTTCGGAAGGTAAGCGTCAACGAACATTTTGTCTCTAACAAACCATATTCCCCATTCCAAGTTATCACCCATAGACATATGGTGCAAGGACTTGGAAACATCCCGTATATTTTCTTCAGTTGAAACTTCCGGACGTATATTGGCCAAATCACCTTCTGCACCCCTTAAATGCAACGATACAAGTAGATGCCAAGAAGTACACATTTTTAACCGGAGAAGTGTCACCCAAGCATTAAATATAGAGCCGGCCGGAGTGGCCGAGCGGTTAAAGGCGCTACAGTCTGGAACCGCACGACCGCTACGGTCGCAGGTTCGAATCCTGCCTCGGGCATGGATGTGTGTGATGTCCTTAGGTTAGTTAGGTTTAAGTAGTTCTAAGTTCTAGGGGACTTAAGACCACAGCAGTTGAGTCCCATAGTGCTCAGAGCCATTTGAACCATTAAATATAGATCTGATTCCCAGGTTCTGGAGGAGGTTTTGAATAAATGTCCTCTGACTGCAATCCAAATGGCGCAATTGGAAATTCCGTCCCACATTATCTCAGACACGGCTCTCCTTAACCTACTCTCCGCCTACTAGAATCAGTGAAAGGAGAGAGACTTTCTGAAGTGATACGCCTTTTCCATTTGTTGCGTAAGAAGGTATGGCAAAAAAGTAAAGAAAAGTGAATCTTCTGTATTTTTCAGTCTGGCAAGCGTTCGGAGAGCAGGGCGCAGATGACGAAAAATCTGGTCGAGGAAGTAGTCTCCAGGAGAATGTAATCGTCAGACTAGCAGAATACTCTTTTATATTTTTCCCCACAAGAATATCTCGCGTCAAGTCCAAGAGGGTAAATGTAGAGAAATGCGGGTTTATATGGAGGAAAAACGACAGTCCTTCTTCCCACGGTTCAAATGAAATGGAATAAGAAAGTTGATAATGATAATTCACTTAAATGTGTTGAAACGTAAGGGCATAATGAATCATTGTCGGCTAGTTCCCCTTCTTCCCGTAAAGCAGTCTTCGATCGCGTTTCTAAACTCGCAATTCATGAGACGGCAGAAAGTTCCTACAAGAGTACATCACATGCATGCAAAGCCCGCCTATATGTAGTATCAGTTGATGTTTAACTGGCAATATGTATCAACATGCGTGCATACTCATGTAGACACATGTGAGAAGCAGCACATAACGTAGAACACAATAAGCTAGAAGGACTCTTTGACTGTGTCCCTCCTATATAGTGGGAGGGAGATCTTGTCTTAAAATGCAACACAACCACGTGAAAATGTTAACTTTTATTATGAATTGTGAAAAAAATGCACCGAGGACGATCATAATTGGATGCAAGTCAGCAGAATAGAAACCGCATGCAAATATTGCTTTTGCGGTTGGTGCAATAATTTACTGAAGGGAAAGGAAACTGATGATGATCCATAAAGTTCGAATCCTCCGTCAACAAGTGCGATACTTCCTGACAGAAATCGGCCACTGCTCCAGATAAATGAGGTATCTGAGTAAGCAGGAGAGCTGTCCATGTTCTGTACCGCACAAATTAACAAATGAGTATGAGGCAACGTGAATGCAAATTTTTGGATGTCTCATCGTCATAATAAGGGTGTGACATGGTGTTGCCAGTTAGATCCGAAATAGGGTAAGCAGCCTTCACAATCGCAGTACGCAATAGGTTGTAGCATATTGACGAACGGGTTTGTTCCTAACGATGTGACGCAGTGGTAAGGCGTTAGACTCGCATTTGGGAGGTCATCAAATCAAATCCACGTCCAGTCATCCAGATATAGGTTTTCATGATTATCCTATATCGCTTAATGCTACTGCAGTATAATTCCTGTGAAAGAACACTGTCGATTTCCTTCCCGCTTCAAGTTTGTGCTCCGTCTCTTATGACCTCATCGTAAATGGGACGTTAAATCCTAATTTATCTTCCGTCCTTTCTTCCAGAGACGTGTAACATCAATCTCTCAATCGATTCCAAATAAGGGATTCGCTGATACTTCACAGTGGTTTTAAAAAAATTTCGCCGAAAGGCTATTGCAGCCAATATTGACTACTTAGGTTGCTTTGTTTTTTAGTAACATTCGCAGAACTTTATGGCGCTCTTTTTATGAGAGCATTTTCCGGAGAAATATCGGTACACACGAGGCAATACTGATATAGTTGTCTTAGAAGATAGGTTGAAAAAAGACAAACATACGTTTATAGCATTTGTAGATTTAGAGAAAGCGTTTGACGATGCTGACTGGAATACAATCATTGAAATTCTGAAGGTAGCGGAAATAAACTTCGTGGAATTAAAGGCTGTCTGCCTTTTGTACCAAAACCAGATTGCAGTTGTAAGAGACGAAAGACATCAAATGGAAGTAGTAGTTGAGAAGGAAGTAAAATAACATTGTAGCCTATCCCCAATATTGTTCAATATGAACGTAGCTGAAGCTGCAAAGGAAACCGACAAGAAATTAGGAAAGGTGCGTAGTTCAGGAGAAGAAATAAAAACTTCGAAGTTTTCCGATATTACTGTAACTCTGTAAGAAACAGCAAAACAACTGGTGAGTTGAACGGAATGGAAAGTGCCTTGAAAACGACTTGTGAAATGGACATCAACAAAAGTAAAGCAATGCTTACGGTATGCAGGTGAATTAAACCAGGTGATGCTGAGGGAATGAGGAGAGTGCGCTGAAAATTAATGGCCCCCAGTTTATTATTTGAGAACTCTTAAAGCTTTTTAAATAAACAAACTTTATTAACATTCTAATGTTTATTCGTCACGTCTACGTATTTTCAGCCTTCTGCCGCTAGAGTATTCCGAGTTGTAGCGTATAATACGACGGTGCGTAATGTAACTACGAACTATGTCGTCTTGCGAGAAACAGCGTGCTGTAATCCAATTTCGAATTCGAAGAGTTCGTCCACACGTGGATCATCTCTTCTTCAGCACCACAATGCCAGGCCACACACGAGCGCTGCGACATCTGCAACAGTCCGACACCTTTGGTTCACTGTCATTAATCGTCCTTCATACAGTACCAACTTGGCCCCATCCGTTCCGAAACTCAAAAAACACCTTCGAGGAATTCACTTTGATAGTGATGAAGAGGTGAGGTTGTTGCTCCGTCAACAAACCTTGTACAGTGACGGTATCAACAAGCTGGACTCTCGCTTAGAGAAATGTGTTCGTCGCCAGCGTTGCTATGCTGAGAAATAAATACACTCCTGGAAATTGAAATAAGAACACCGTGAATTCATTGTCCCAGGAAGGGGAAACTTTATTGACACATTCCTGGGGTCAGATACATCACATGATCACACTGACAGAACCACAGGCACATAGACGTAGGCAACAGAGCATGCACAATGTCGGCACTAGTACAGTGTATATCCACCTTTCGCAGCAATGCAGGCTGCTATTCTCCCATGGAGACGATCGTAGAGATGCTGGATGTAGTCCTGTGGAACGGCTTGCCATGCCATTTCCACCTGGCGCCTCAGTTGGACCAGCGTTCGTGCTGGACGTGCAGACCGGGTGAGACGACGCTTCATCCAGTCCCAAACATGCTCAATGGGGGACAGATCCGGAGATCTTGCTGGCCAGGGTAGTTGACTTACACCTTCTAGAGCACGTTGGGTGGCACGGGATACATGCGGACGTGCATTGTCCTGTTGGAACAGCAAGTTCCCTTGCCGGTCTAGGAATGGTAGAACGATGGGTTCGATGACGGTTTGGATGTACCGTGCACTGTTCAGTGTCCCCTCGACGATCACCAGTGGTGTACGGCCAGTGTAGGAGATCGCTCCCCACACCATGACGCCGGGTGTTGGCCCTGTGTGCCTCGGTCGTATGCAGTCCTGATTGTGGCGCTCACCTGCACGGCGCCAAACACGCATACGACCATCATTGGCACCAAGGCAGAAGCGACTCTCATCGCTGAAGACGACACGTCTCCATTCGTCCCTCCATTCACGCCTGTCGCGACACCACTGGAGGCGGGCTGCACGATGTTGGGGCGTGAGCGGAAGACGGCCTAACGGTGTGCGGGACCGTAGCCCAGCTTCATGGAGACGGTTGCGAATGGTCCTCGCCGATATCCCAGGAGCAACAGTGTCCCTAATTTGCTGGGAAGTGGCGGAGCGGTCCCCTACGGCACTGCGTAGGATCCTACGGTCTTGGCGTGCATCCGTGCGTCGCTGCGGTCCGGTCCCAGGTCGACGGGCACGTGCACCTTCCGCCGACCACTGGCGACAACATCGATGTACTGTGGAGACCTCACGCCCCACGTGTTGAGCAATTCGGCGGTACGTCCACCCGGCCTCCCGCATGCCCACTATACGCCCTCGCTCAAAGTCCGTCAACTGCACATACGGTTCACGTCCACGCTGTCGCGGCATGCTACCAGTGTTAAAGACTGCGATGGAGCTCCGTATGCCACGGCAAACTGGCTGACACTGACGGCGGCGGTGCGCAAATGCTGCGCAGCTAGCGCCATTCGACGGCCAACACGGCGGTTCCTGGTGTGTCCGCTGTGCCGTGCGTGTGATCATTGCTTGTACAGCCCTCTCGCAGTGTCCGGAGCAAGTATGGTGGGTCTGACACACCGGTGTCAATGTGTTCTTTTTTCCATTTCCAGGAGTGTATGTATACACGAAGAATAAAAATGTAGAATCTTAATAACGTTTGTTTTATTTAAATAGCTTGAAAGGTTTTCACATACAAAATTCGGAGGCATTACTTCTCAGCACGCCCTCTAGATTAGGAACTGAAACACTGTATGCAGTAGACGAGTCTTGCTATTTGGGCAACAGTTTTAGAGTTACATAGTCTTTCCTGCAGCCTTGTACAGAAGTGAAACGTGGACGATAAACATTCCAGGGAAGAAGACAATAGAAGCCGTTGAAATGCTGGAGATTAGACGGATAGATCGTATAAGTATTCTGAATAGAACTGGGGGGAAGGAAAATTTTAGAACGTCATGATCCAACGAAGCGATCGGTTGATAGGACAGTGGTGGAAAGTGTGGAGGGTAAAAGTTGTAGAGAGAGGCCAGTACTATTCCAGATGACGGTGCGCAGTGGACCATAACAATGCTTACACCTTTATCCTGACAAAGGCTGCTTGTGATTCAGTCCGAAAAGTGGTGTTCTTGTTGCACTATCAGTCGGTTACACAATCAAAATACTTGTAAAAGACACAGTGGAGAAGTCATCGGCAGAGACACTCAGACTAAATAATGAGTGACTGCCCAGTTTTGTGAGTGAGTCGAGGCGATTACGACAAGTGTGCGCCTTGTTCACATCTGGGAGAGCTACCTTGTAGTGCCTCACCGGCGCCTCGTCAGCACGGCGGCTGCCGCACCGGCGCACGCCACGCACCCGCTCACGCCCTCACGCACGCACGCACGTTCGGGAGCCCCGCGCTCGAAAAACAAAGCTTAAAAAACAAAAACAACAGGCGCCAGCTACGTCGTCGCTCGCAACGACGAGAAGAGGCGAGTCGAGCGCGCCGGGCCGATCGTTTAATTATAAAACAACAATACAGAAAGTAATAAAAGCGCCGGGCTTAATAAAGATTTACGGCGGCTGCCGAGCATTCAAACTTAGTCGTCGAATATCCGCGCGTGCAGCGCCGCCGCCGATAGGAAAGCCGCCATGTGTGGGAGTCAGAAGGACGGGTGCGCGATGGCCCCCAGGGGTGGCAGAGGGGGGGGGGGAGGGAGGAGAGGGTATGGCGCACCTGCACCTGCGCGTCTCTGCGTGCACGCGAGTGCGCTTGATTTCATTGTCCATCCATCTGCCTAATGAGGCGCGCGCGACGCTCGGTAAATCAAAGCGAATCGCTGAGTATTAGCTGCTTATCTGTCAAAGAACGAGCCTGCGACGGGCTCGCTCTCTTTTTTTTCCAACTAACGAAAACACCATCCAAGCGCGACTTTTTATTCTCGCCTGTTTTGTTTACCGAACCATTGGCTCGGGAGGCGCGTCGAGTGGAGGGCCATGTCGTGCTGCTTCTGTTAGCACGCCTTGTAACTCAGGGCGAGTTGCAAAAAATGGCTCTGAGCACTATGGGACATAACTGCTGAGGTCATCAGTCCACTAGAACTTAGAACTACTTAAACCTATCTAACCTAAGGGACATCACACACATCCATGCCCGAGGCAGGATTCGAACCTGCGACCGTAGCGGTAGCGCCTAGAACCGCTCGGCCACTTCGGCCGGCTCCAGGCATTACACATCGTCACTATCTGCCGAGTTGAATCGCTCTTCTTATCATGTACACACTAAAATAGATCGTCATGTCTACATAATTTACATCCTGAGGACCTACTTAAGTGTGTACATGTCAACAAGAGCGATTCAGCTCAACAGATAGTGACGATGTGTAATGCCTGGTGACTGATAGTGCTGAATTAATTAATAATTTTTATTTATTTGAAGATGGCTCATCAGTGAGCTGAAACTACTAATCAATGTAGGAGTCTTAGCGATCTTGACATATGAGCTTTTATCTACACATTTCAACATAACAGATCGCCTATCTTCCGATTTAACAATGCCAAATAACAACAGATATATACACTGTTAATGAACTCTACTAATATATTTTACTTGCACACATTTAGGACGGACATAGTCTATAGACGCTGATATAATTTTTGGTGCGTTTCGAGGATGTGGGAATGATACACTACTGACGATTATTAATGATTTGGCGGGTAACAATATTTGCAAACACAGATGCCAAGGTTAACCATTCGGAAGTGAAATCGAAAGCTTGTCTCGTTGACATACGCATTACTAGAAACAGAGGATTAGGTAACGCAAGGAGTTGGCGGGCGCGATAGGAATTATTCCAGCATCTGCAAGAAGTGATTGCGACCATCCTAGCGTTCATTTTGGAACTCCTCGGAGATTCCAAATCCGGATGGCCACACACAGATTTTAATACCACTTTTACAGAATTCGAATCCCGATCTCAAAGAAAGTACCATCTAATTTTAAAGCAAGAAATTAGTAACATTCTACGTACGCTCTAGCGATGACGATATTGCTATCACATTTGATATCCTATGGTGGCCGTCTTTCTTTGGTCGCCTTAATGGAGGTCGAGTGTTTAGAAGCGTTGTACAACTGCCTGAAAGATTATTGCGACGGCGACATGCCTCTTTAACATGCCCACGAAAGAAAATAACGAAAACAATAACAGAAGGCTGTCCGCAGGGATCAGTGTGTGTTCCAGAGTTTTGGGATGTAGCGCGTAGCCCATACTGCAGAAGTTACATGGCAGCGATAACGTAAGGGGACTGGTGACATTTGCAGATGACGTGCTGTCCGTTGCAAGTGGTGACTCAGGAAGAATTATAGAATACAAATGTAACGCGGTGCTCCGCGAACTTGACGGCTAGTGTCGCAGTTTTAGATTATCATTAGTACCTCACAAAACAACATACCTACTGCTGAAAGGGAACCGAATAAGAAAGCCTAAAATAAAATTAAATGATATAACAAATAGGAGAAGCACAGGTAACGAGATATTTCTGTATGAACGTCGTAACTTTGCACATCATACAGAGAAAGCAGCAGAAATGGTACAAACGTGATGAATAAAATTAGAGCCATTGCAGGTAGGCAATTTGGACTTCCCCTTAAAACAATCAGAGTATACAACCAATCTTCATTAGCATCAGTCGTAGGATATGGAGCGAGCGTTTGGGCTCATAGATTTGCGTCTAGTAAAGTTAGTCTCATTAGCGAGAAGAGTTCAACGACGAGTGCTACTAAGATTAACGGGCGCCTACTGCGCTACCCCGAATGTTGCTTTGTTAATAATTCCAGGAATACGCCCTCTGGATTCGGAAATTAGGAAAAGGGGGTTCTTTTACTGGTTAAGGGAAGGCAATCAAGTGGAAGTACGAAGGCTGCTTGGAACAGAGGCCAGTTCGAAAACGGCAATAAAAGACCACATACTATAACTATAGCAAAATGAATGAGACGCTTCACGCACGGACGGGAGAACATACGAATTTCTCCCTAACATCAGTGAAACATTAAAAATAAGATATCTTAATCCGTCGAGTGGATTGATACGTTATCTGACTAGCAACGGACCTTGCGGCTCTGCGTGCACATCAGAACACACATTGTGTGACTACAGGCTCTAATGGACGTCAGGTGTTGAGGATCTTCCACCCCAAAGCAGCACTAAGGAGCGCATCTTGGACGTCAGTGCAGCCGCAGTATCTAAGAAGGCCGAGGAAGACTTCACGTGGCATACAAACATAAGTCAACATGCTGCTATCCAGGCTAGACGATTTACTCTGCAGATGGAGGGAAGATAACTGAGTTCGGTGACCACCGAATGAAATACTGTCCCAAAAATCTACACTGCGATGGTGCAGGTCATCAGGGGAGAAAAAATGATGGGTGGAATTACTTGCTACGGTGGAAACGCTGCTGCCGTGGTGCCCGTCGCTGAAGGAATCCAGCAGACAATGGTTGTTGACTGGGGTAGTATGAAGGCGGATCCAGTAGCGGAAACACCCATCTACAAGTCAAATGCACCCAAATAAATTAACAAATAGACTACAAATTCTGAAGTGCTTGTAGTGGTATAAGTATCTGGGTATTTGGTTAAGGGTTTCACTGTAGCTTTGAAGTAGTAGAAGTAGTAGTTTTTCTTAAATTATCAGAAATAAATAGTTAATGCATAAAGTATTACTGTCCGAAGAAATGTGATTTGTATGGCCTATTTTAGCTTTTCAGATAATAGGCTGTAATTATGAAGAATAAATCAATGAAAAATGACAGTAATAACGCAACAAAATGAGAGACGTTGAAGAAATGCCAAAGAGAGCACGAAAAGTAATACAAAAAAAATTTGGTCCAAATTATACTGTAGAAGGAACTACGGACTAACTGTAAGAACAAGTAAAGGAACTGAAGTATACCAAAATTATTCCATTTATTCGGATATAAAAAACCTAGGCTAAAATACAACGGGTACATTAGAAGGGTCCGCCGCTCGTGGTCTCGCAGTAGCGTTCTCGCTTCACGAGCACGGGGTTCCGGGTTCGATTCCCGGCGGAGTCAGGAATTTTCACCTGCCCCGAGATGACTGGGTGTTGTTGTGTCGTCTTCATCATGACCATTCTTCCCCATCACGGTCGGAGGAAGGCAACGGCAAGCCACCTCCATTAGGACCTTGCCTAGTACGGCGGTGCAGGTCTCCCGCATCGTTCCCCTACGCTCTGTCAAGAAGCATGGGACTTCATTTCTATATTAGAAGCATGGAACTAACCAGAATAACTATACAGGTAGCTTTTCTGCGAGATAGGCAGAAAAGTTAAAATTCAAACAGTAAATTTAATTGAGCAGCAAATGGAAGACCTGAAGAACGCAGAAATAACACAGCTTGACAGATTAGAAAAGAATTAGGGCATAAAATTTACAAATGAACGGTGTGCTTGGCAGAAAAACCCAAAAAGACAGGAACTACTTGGCGTCACATGCAGAAAAGAGCTCATGCTGAGAGAATGAAAGTAATATGGGCACAGAGAAAAGCTAAAACTAAACTCTGAAAATGACATTTGTTGTACATTGAGCGGTCCAGTAGGAGCCAGACGTTAATAATAATAACAATAAAATACATAAAACTGAGACACCACAACACATTCATTAAACCAGAAAGTCTTCATGGGGCCGGAACGTTCATTTTAAACAGAAGTAACTAGTTTTTTTCGATATGAGTATTATTGAAGCATAAACACGAAAACATTTCCATTCTGTATTCTCCTTAAAGCATTTTCGGATGAACTGTCTGTTGTACCAACGGTAATCTCGCATTATGTTGGTATTGCAGCTGCCCTAATACCGCTTTTGATCACTCTTTTTCTTGAACAAAACCTTTATTTTCTTGATCCCTGAAATGAGAGCAAAATCAAAGTATCTTTCAAAGAGTGAAGCTTGATGCTTATCAAACAACATAACGTCTTGAAGTTCTCACCATGTGGGTTACGACTGAAATATCATGCATTCGTTTTTATTGAATAACTGGCTTCTTGAACGATACCGAAATCAACCTGTCAATAATTCTTTTAATTTAAAGTTGAGCTCGAACATCATTTTTCGAATGTCCGCTCAAGTAAACGCGCAATCTTTCAGTTTCGCCTCAGGCAGTTGAATAAGCTTCTCGCAGAGGTACTTGAAACATTCTCCATTTTTGGGTAAGGCTTTCACAGGTTTGTTGGGCGCAACTTAATATGTAGACGTGGTAACAGGAAGTCCTGCCGGACACTCCAGATACTTGAGCAAAATGTTTTTCTCTCCGTGTTTGCAAGATTTTTTTGCAGACAAAGTTTGTAACGTTGTTACTTTGATTTGCTATGAAAGCGGTACTGCTAGACAATAAAAGCGGTTTAAAAGCTGTGAGCTGTCTGGGGAAGTTAACTTTGCATTACTGCCCAACTCTTTCACCAGGTATCCAGTCTAGCTTACCAAATTCCCAACCAGACTAACATTAATTATAATCTTTTAATAGTCATACGACAACCGGTGATATATATATATAAAAAAGAGAATTAAAATAAAAAGAAATAAATCAGTTTGTATTTGGAAATTTATTTTAACATTGATCATTGAAATTTCAGCATATTAAACTCGAGTCGTAACTAAGCTGGTGCCTTATTTAGGATTGTGAAAATGTGAGATTGTAATCTTACGGAACACATCAAATATGGAGCCAAGATTGGGAGACTGCATACAACACTGCATTCAGAAAATAACACACGAAGAACGTTGAAACATATGCAAGAGGAAATTAACCACAACCAACCGATTCAATTTTCACCCAAAGAAATTACGTTCGTAGCACAATCCTGTCCGTCATGTAATTACCACGCACTGGTATACTAAATTCATACTAACTCTCTGTGAAATCTTCCCAAAAAGAATAGCTGAGGGTTACTTTGATGATTACACCACATGCTTCACGTGGTCAACTTGGTTTACACAAAGCGTATAACTCCACAATAATTTTGATAATTAAAATAAATTAGATCGAAAAGCAATTTACAAAAGAAAAATCTCGAACTGGTTACTAACGTCGTACTGTTAACCTGATGGGTCAAACACTTATATAAGCACGTGGTAGTGGTCTCACAAAGTACACCCCACGTGGGTTGAACATAAAGAAAAGTTGCTATATTGAAAAATATTGTCAAGACGAGACGTTATAATCTCACGCACATTCGCATTTAAGATTGATGAACTTAGTTAGAGTTACTGATCAACACGTGGTTCCACTTTACTCACAAAGTAGTGACAAAGCAACTACCGGAATATATTCTGAACTTCACACGAGAATTACACTGCGCTGCAATTTAAGATAACATTAGATATTTTAGAGCTAAACCTGAAATAAAGGTGATTAAATTTTCAGTTAGGCTGAACTTAAGAAATCCATTGTCCTACGGACTTAGCAGACACGCGCTTAGCCGGAGATCTTACCACTCCAGACGCTCGCCACGGACAGACTGACCTGGTCCCTTTCTGAGGGTGGCTCACAAATACAAACGGAAGTGGCCAGAGGGGCAGCTTCCTATACCAACATGACAAGAGACGGACAGGACCATACTAAGGATAGAAACCTCTCTGCTTTTAGAAAGCGTAGCTACCTGTTCCGACGATGGTCCTACTGTTCTCTAGCAGACAGGCTTGTCTGCTACCCTCAAGCATGCAACTAGAAATACATTTGCTCATTCATCCTCTCACACAGAAGGGAAGGGGGATGACAGTATCTTATCATATACAGTATATAAAAGAAAGCTGATGTAGGTTCCGTATGAGACTGTGTGACATGAATTACATATAAACTGTGTTTTAAAGTATAGTAGTGTGACAGATTGTTCTTGTTTATGTGTAAAAGTAACACGTTCCACTACTCAGTCTCCTCCCAGATAGTCAGAAACGCCACAGTAAATTTATAAGAGGAATTTATGCCGTAAATGACAACAGATTTAAGAAATCAAACATGAAAGGAATCCAACAGAGACCTTTCAAGTTTTTCTGGACCAATGTTGATTCTTTGCCCTATTATCGCGTATACTGTTCGTATTATTAATTTAAACAGTAAATGATGTATTTGTCCTTAAAATCACTAAAAATGAATTTTTAAAATTTTGAATGTTAAGTGTAAAAAATTTTAGATGATGCATGTTTTTCACCGTCTCTAGGTTAAAGTTCAGTTTTTGTGCCCATGTTTGCTTTCAACTAAATATGTTTGGAAAAGGATTCTGCCTTGAGCTGACTTTCTGCCTTCCCTGTTCTATTCGCGAATGGCGCGTGGGCAGAATAATTGTAGGCAAGCCTCTGTATTAGCTTAATTTCTCGAATTTCCTCATCGTGGTCATTTCGCGAGATGTATCTGGGAGGAAGTAGTATTTCCCTTATTCTTCCGGGGAAGTTCCCTCTCGAAATTTCAATAGTGAACACCCTCGTGATGTACAACGCCTCTTCTGTAGTGTCTGCCACTGGAGTTTGTTGAGTAACTCTGTAACGCTCTCGCGCTGATCCCGTGACGAAGCGCGCCATTCTTGATTGGATCTTCTCTATCTCTTCTATCAGCCCGTCTTGGTAAGGACCCCAGATTGATGAACAATACTCAAGAATCTGTCAAACAAGGGCCTTGTAGGCCACTTCTTTCGTGGAAGAGTTACATTTCCGTAAGATTCTTACTATCAATCTCAGTCAGACGTCTACTTTCCCCACTGTTTTTTTTTTTTTTATGTGGTCGTTCCACTTAAGGTCGCCTTGGATAGTTACTCCTAGATATATGCCGCAGATACTGTTTCCAGCAATTTGTCATCAGTAGTGGCTGTGTAGTAGTGGATATTTCCCCCTATATATACGCTCATGTTACATTTATTTACGTTATATTGGTTGTATTGCAAATGACAGCAGCTATGTATGGAACTTCACAGAAACATGCATGATGAGGGGTGACATGGTCACATTGAGGATAACACCAATCCAGAGTTTAAAAACATGTGAAAACCACAGAAGTTTATGATCGGAATTATTTGTTTTATTCAGGGGCCAATTTCAGTCGTAATGATCATCTCCAGAGTAAACTATGTCCCTGAAGTTAAGAAAAGGGGCAAAAAATATATATAAACTTGAGTGGCATCCTCACCTGGTATATAAACATGATGGAATTATGGTAACCACAGTGCCGTCGTTAGTGCTCTGTAGCTACAACTGCTTATGTGCCTCTTTTGTTAACTTTAAGGACACAGATCTATCTGAAGATCATCATTACGATTTAAACCGGCCACTGAATAAAATAAATACTTGCCACCATAGACTAATGTGGTCTGTAAACATTGTGAAACGTGTATGGGTGAAAAATCGACAAAGTTGTTTCCTCAAGGCAGAATTATTTCCGAAAACGAATTAGTATTTTGACAAGGGACAAGGATTCAACCACTATAAAAAAAAGGAAGTAAGCTAGTGCTGTGCATAAGGACAACCAAACAAAGGGAATAGTATTTTGTCATACTACGACCTGTTCTGAGTAAACATCTCGAAAGAGTAGCGTCTGGAAATGTGCATCAAAGAGCAAATTGTGTAGTTTCCACCGAGCAGAAATATTTCTTCTCGGCGAGTAACAATATTACTCGGTTTCCAAAAGCGTCGTTTTGAAAACTGTGGCCTTTCGACGTTACGGGCGTAGTACCTCCAGGCTGTCGATTTTTGCCGCGAGTTTGCGAGATCCGATAAGAGTGACTCGATTCCTGCAACCGCGCCCCGACCACCGCTAGGTGCGGCTGGCGGGAGGGGGAGGCAACACATTAACCCTTCTTCTGTCCGCGACAGACGAATCCCCACCTACAACCCCCCCCCCTCCCCCGCCCCCGCAGGACACGGAGGTTTGTTCCGCTATATATATCGCTACCTCACGCCACCCATAATTTATTAGAAATGGATAACATTACGCGAAAGCCAACTACAAAAATATGTAAATGTATCTGTACCTTTTTTCCCCCTTGCTTTTTTTTTTCCACGCCGAGCGAACGCGCCCGCCACCGCCACCGCCCGCCGGTCGGCCCATAAATTTGCGGGGAGGACGAGGCTCTTGACGCCGGTTGCCGATCTGTACATGCTTAAATCATGCAATGGCCGGCTCCGCCACTTTCTGCCCGCCCGTTGTAATAAACTATATGGCACCGGGGCGCGAGAGAGCGTGTGCGGCGGCGGCAGCGCGCACCGACATCGGCGGGGATCACGGGATTCTGTTGCTGCCATATATCCCGATGCGAAAATATGATTTAGCACGCAGGCGTTTCCCTCAACTCGAGGGTGGGGCGTCATTTTTTATCGTCCGGCTCTCCGCCCTCATCCCTCGGCCGGCCACATACCACCTCCTCTTCCTCCTCCTCTTCCCTCCCCCCCCCCCCCCCTCCTCTCACCGCTGCTACCCGCGCGCGGACGCTGTTCTCCTCTTCCCCGTTCGCCCCGCACTCGTTACAGTAAACCTTCGCAAACTACGAGTAGCTCGAAACATTATTCATGCAATGACTCCCTCTATAATTTTTAGCCATAAAATAAATCATCATTATTGCACGGCCGTGGCACGGTGAGAGAGCGCGAGGGTTGGGTTGTGCCGGAGGTGCTACGGGGGTCGCAGTGGGAGGAGAGGCAGTGCGCAAGACCTGCCGGTTAGGGTGGTGGGAGAATGAGGCGGTGGGGTGGGGGAGAAGTGAGTATCCGCGAAACGTAGCCTTCCACTCTCTCCTCCTCACACCACCCAGCCTCCCTCCCCACGTCATTAGAAGTCGTCGGCAAGATCTGCCCGGCCGCGCTGGGCATGAATTCTCATTAGGCGATGGATCGCAACACGGCAGTACGGTAGAGGGCCCCAGATGGACCTAACACCTACGGCGCTCCGCACCGCGCGAATATTAATTCCGGGCGGACACGGAGCGCCAAATCCTTGGCGGCGACGCCGGCGTAACGTCGAAACACCGGGCGAAAAAAAAAAAAATGCAGCAGCTCTGTCGCTTTACGTACACAGAAGGGAAATATTTTACAGATTCCGCTGTAGCGTGAATTGTTTCCGTTGAAGTCGCTTGTAACTGTTGCAGTTGACGTGTGTGAGACAGCAATTCTGTTTTCGTCGTGTTTCAAAAATTATGAAAAATTTTACTGGATTTCCTCGGCAGTATCACAGGGTGGATCCTTGATGATAATGTCGATCGATATCGGTAACCCACGATGACCTTTCTCCATCTTCTAACCGACTGAGGTGTCGCAGTAAGCAAGACACTGGACCAGCATTCTGGAGGTGCAAGCTCAAAGTTCCTGTAATTCAACCCAACCCAAAAAGACCATACGGTTTAAAAAATTTAAAAAATCACGAAAAATCCAATAAAACCCTATGCGGTTTAAAAAAATTAAAGCTGGCCGGAGTGGGCGAGCGGTTCTAGGCGCTACAGTCTGGAACCGCGCAACCGCTACGGTCGCAGGTTCGAATCCTGCCTCGGGCATGGATGTGTGTGATGTCCTTAGGTTTAAGTAGTTCTAAGTTCTAGGGGACTGATGACCTGAGAAGTTAGTCCCATAGTGCTCAGAGCCATTTGAACGAAAAAAATTAAAAACCACCAAAAACGTAATAACACCCAGCTATATGTAATTGCCGCAGTTGTAACACCGGTTCCCGACGGATCACCGAAGTTAGCGCTGTCCGACTTGGCTAGCACTGCCGAACGCTGTTGCCAAGCGGGGTGCATTCAGCCCCTGTGAGGCCAATCGAGGAGTTACTTGATTGAGAAGTAGCGGCTCCGGTCACGAAAACTGGCAACGGCCGGAAGAGCGGTGTGTCGACAACAGGACCCTCCATCTCCGCATCGAGGGACGCTTGTCGGCTAACGATGACACAGGGGTTGATCGGTACGATTTGACCTTTCAGGCTTGTTCGGAGGGAGTATATAAATGAAAATTTAATTAACACTCAAAATGTTACTTACTTAGCCTTACACAAATAAAAAAGAATCGTCATATTTATTGAAGGAACTATTTACTGTTACAAGATTTATTTTAGTAATATTGTGTTTTAACTGTTCTTGGACTATAAGAAAAACAGCTAAACAACATTTACACTTACAGAAATAAACTTTAACATGAAGTAGAATCTTAATGACTCTAAATTACATTTTACCACCGACTCTTTGGAAGAATGCAGAAATGTATAGATGCTCACTCATATCTTGGGTCTTTCCTCTCCTAAATTAATTCGTACTTTTAGTCATAATTAATGGAGTGCTGGCAGGGCAAGAAAAGAGGCACTTACAAAGTAGTTCTAAAAACGAGTTAGTGTTTTGAACAAATTAATGATAGAAATATAAGCCGAATCATTTTATCGTCAATATGAAAAAAATCTCCTGTGAAGACTATTATAATAATCGAAACTGGTAGAGAATAACATACAATTCTACAGCTGATGGCACAAGCGTAGCTGTTTGAAAATGTCTAACAGCTGTAGATAGTCATCTACGAAAAGTTTTGAAGAAAAGAGCGATAGGTCTCATAAAATCCAATTTTATCCACGTTTCTTTCAAATACCCGGGCTTTGCTTAACCCTGAGCAAGCCTCAAATCCTTTCCGGCCATCCTGATACAGATTTTCAGCGGTTTCCTCATGACACAGTTTCCTAACTGCGATATCTATGTGCATTCACCACATCTTCGTCAACATGCCACCTCCTAATCTTCCTTATATACGGTATGCCATTTACCTCAAGCACCCCAAATAACTGTCTGTCCAGAAGCAAAATCAAAAATGTATCAAGAAAATATTGTTTAGCTACGAGGGCGACATTACCCAGCATGATTGTCTTTCTTGTAGCATTGTTCGTAGCAACAGTACGTCGTTTTTAAATAGAACCATTGTGTACCGTGATTCGTCACTCCACAAAATATTTTCCACTGTTCAGTCGTCCAATGTCTACGCTCTTTACACCAAGCTAGGCTTCGTTTGGCATTTATCGGCGTGATGTGTGGCTTATGAGCAGCCGCTCGACCATGAAATCCGTTTTCGCACCTCCCGCCTAACTGTCATAGTACTTGCAGTGGATCCTAATGCAGTTTGGAATTCCTGTGTGATGGTCTGGACAGATGTCTGCCTATTACACGTTACGACCCTCTTCAACTGTCGGCGGTCTCTGTCTGTGAACAGACGAGGTCGGCCTGTACGCTTTTGTGCTGTACTTGTCCCTTCACGTTTCCACTTCACTATCACATCGGAAACAGTAGTCGTAAGGATGTTTAGGAGTGTGGAAATCTCGGCTACAGAGGTATGTCACAAGTGATACCCGATCACCTGACCACGTTCTATGTCCGTGAGTTCCGCGGAGCGCCCCATTCCTCTCTCTCACGATGTCTAATGACTACTGAGGTCGCTGATATGAAGTAGCTGGCATCAGGTGGCAGCACAATGCACCTAATATGAAAAATGTATATGTTTGGGGGCGTCTTGATACTTTTGATCAGATAGGGTATCATATTCTTTCGAATTTTAAGGTTTTGCTGGGACCGACTGTTTTGGCTTCAACTCTACTCATTGCGCATCCCACAGATGCTCTTGAACGATTCTAATCCTGGATTTTCTCCGCTTTCTTTGTGTCCGACAGTTATAGAACACGTTTGTTTGGGTTTAATATTGTTATGTATTGGTCTTCCTGCTGCTAGGCGTACGCCTAATACTGTCATACAACTGTCCCCCGAAAGACACCTTACAGTGTCGTGATAGGGTTGGAAAATAACAGCAAACCAGCTGCAGAATTAAAGATTTTATCAACCCTTTACCTTGGTTTCAACAAATATAAATTTGTCTTCTATAGAAGTAAAATGCAATCTTTTATTACGATTTTCAACCTAGCGCCTATATACACTGCCGGGAAAAAAATTATGTCACCGCTTTAGAGGTTTACAGTTCACTCAAGATTTATTGTTGGAACAGTGTATATGGAGTACTTGAGACGATTACATTTACAGATCTATAGTACAAACGGATCCGAGTACCTGGTATCGACCCATGCTGAAATACCCTTATTATTACGTGGTGCAGCAACGCAGGCGCCGACTCCGGCATGCAGGCGATCACGTAAATTGTGAATATTGTTCTGGGATACGTTATTCCATGCCCGCTCGACCCATTCACTTATATCTGTAAGAGTTGTTGGTTGACGTTGCTGGTCGTCTTGCAGAGCACGTTGAGCTTCAAGGGTAGTGCGTGGGCGAGTATTATTCTGTTGGAACACACATGACCTTCCTGTTGCAAGAACGGCGAAAGAACGGATCTAACAACATTCTGCTGTACCAAACGCTGTCCCGTTCACAAACCCGAAAGATGAACGAGAGTTGTAGCTTATCGCACGCCAGGCGTCTGGTGTAACGAGAGTTGTAGCTTATCGCACGCCAGGCGTCTGGTGTGGGGCCAGTGTAGCTTGGACGAACGCACTCTGTGGGTCAGTGCTCAGCAGGTCTACGTCGTACGCACAAACGACCATCACTCGCGTGCAGACAGAATCTGCTTTCATCGCTGAAGGCCACGGTGCGTCATTCCAGCTTGCAACTGACCCTCTGATGGCGTCTGTCGAGCTGCGCACGTCGATGCTGTGTCGTGAGTAGAAGACGGGCTAGATGTATGCGTGACCGTAGTCCTACTGCTAATAACTAGTTCGCAACAGTTCGTGTTGACACGTCTGGCCTTGAAAGCCCTCTTATCTGTGCTGTGATAGCTGTACCATCTGCACCCCTGCCCTTACAATACGAAGATCCGGCGGGCGTCTCTGCTGTGTGGACGTCCAGAACTTCGTCGACGGGTGTGAGAATGTTCACGGCACCACTGATACCAGCATCGTTGCACGCCCAACTTGTGTGGCAATCCTCCAGAAGGACCATCCCGTCTTTAGGAAGGCCACAATTTGACCTCTTTCAAACTCACTGAAATGCGTGTCGTGGCATGGTTGTCTGCTTGCTTCACACGTTTGCCCACACTGAGCTTTCTGACTATGAGCATTCTCTATTAAAGAGCAGGCAGCGGCGCGGGGTAGCCGTTCGGTCGCAGGCGTCTTATCATGGCATGGGTGTGTGTCGTCCTTAGCGTAAGTTAGTTTAAGTTAGATTAAATAGCGTGTAAGCTTAGGGACCGATGACCTTAGCAGTTTGGTCCAGTAAGACCTTACCACAAATTTCCAATTTCCAAAGAGCAGACACAGATGGCGCTCTGGTAGCTACTCCACTACGCTGCCTGATGGCGGACGATGTTGAAGCGATTTTCAGTACGTTTACAATCGCCCAGGTGACATGTGCCATCATCGGATCAAAATTGACGTCTTATTTGCAGGTACTAATCTTTTCCGGCAGCGTATGTGGGTGCAGCTTTGGATACCTGGGCAGGCAGCTTTTCCGCTCTAATGTTTTAGTTATATGTTCACCTGAAGATGTGGCCTTTAGCGCCACGAAACCGGTAATGATCCAGTAATGTAGGACTAAACACAGCTGAAGCGGCTTATTAATACCCAAGATGACAGATTTTAAACATGGCTGCACTTTAGCACCGGTGCACATAGAAACTCGATAGGATTGTAAAATAACAGCCAACCAGTTGCAGAATTAAAGTTTATTAATCCGTGGTTTCGACAAAAACAAATTTGCAAATTTGTTTTCTTCAAAAGGAAATTTGATCTTTTTTTTTACTATTTTCAACTTCATGCAACTTTGGATAGCTGGGCAGGCATACGGTGTGTAGTGGAGGGTACTTGTCGTACGACTCCCATTTCCGCTCTTCCCTACACCATTCATGAATAATGCCTGAGAGGGACGATTGTCGTTATATTCCATATGAGCTGTAATTTCTGTGATATTATCGTTTAGATCACTTCACAAGACGTATGTGGGAGGAAGAAATATGTTTTCCGACCGTACGTTCGCAGGATCTCGATAGTAAACTTCTCCGTGATGCATAACTCATTTCTCGTAGTGTTTGTCACTGCAGTTTCATCCCCGTAACCCCGTAGCGCTAATTACACTTCATTGGATCTTCTCTGTATCTTCTTCTAAACAAATATAGTAAACGCCCCAGACTGATGAGCAGTAAACAATAGAACGAGTTTTCTGCAAGTCACCTCCTTCGTGGTTGAATTACGTTTCGTTAAGATTTTTCCCATGAATTAAGCCTGGCATCTGCATTTCCCACAACTAGCTTTATGTGATTACTTCATTTCTTATTCTACCTACTCTGTTGCAATGTTACAGCGAACCAAGCAACCTCAATTAAATGAAGACGGTCATTCTTTCTCGTGCTGCAGCACGCTGGGCCTTATAACAACACCTTATCACACGAATTGTCCGTTAACTATGTCAGTCATTCATTGTTTCTGTTGTGCTGTTCACCAACAGCCCATCTGAGCAAGACCTCTTCTCATCTTGAGATATAAAAAAATATCCTATCACGCTATTTACTATGGAGGTATGGGTGGAGATGCTGAGACCTGGTTATTTGTTTATCTTTTTTACTCACAGGTGGGAAAGACGTTCCACAAAACGAAATCTTACACACTCCACATTGTGTGGTTAACGATATGGTGTAGAAACTTCACAACCACAAACATCGAAAGTTGAATGTAAGTGAGTTATTACACAAGTGAAGATAGGAAGTAAATAACTGGCTGCGGTGTTTGTTGATTCCCAATTATCAAAAATTTTCCTCAGTCGCAATCTTTGGCTACTATTACCTTCGGAACACAAATAACGAAGTAAAATGTGCCACTGTAGGAACTACCGTGACCTTGCAGAACTTACTTGTGTTTACTCCCTTTGTCTTTTAGATCAACCGTGCTGCTTATCTTATGGTCGGTGCTGATGTCCTGAATTGCTCATCTGCATCCCACATTACTTCTGTCGCAACCGAGAGACTGGAATCATTGTTTCGCGTGAACCTACATTACCCATTGCTAACCACTGCACAGCGGCTGTGCGCCTAACACAGCGTCTGAAGCTTCTTCAGTATTGTAGATGGACTAGGCGTTCTACCAACAACAAACAAAAGACGGCGGCGTGCGCCCGCCGGATGTCTGCCGGTTTGTTTATGTGGGACAAAGCGCTGCTTCCCTCCTGTTGCTTGCTCCGACTCGGTCAGGGCGCACCCCCTTTCACGCCAGTCGATGGCTTCTCCTGCTTCCTGCTCGCGCGCTGGCTTGCTTGCTTACGCCTTTCACAAGGGAGCCGGCTGATGACTTCCTCATTTCGTCAGCTGCGGCGCTCATTGCTCTGAATCACCTGTTCCTTCAGCATCACGGTTACGGTAAAATGTCTAATATAACTGTAGGACGATATCGAACAACCAAATGGCGTGTGTTGTCCAGTAGCCGGACTCGAGGAAGCGTTTACCTGCTGCTGAGGGCAACGGAAACAAATGGAGATACCTGTGTACGTAGGGCAAACTTTCTAATTATAAAGTTTTGTGGTCCTTATTATGGTTTTTAAAGTAAAATTATTGTAACGTATTATTACTTTGGAGGGAAATAACTTTAAGCCTCGGGGAAAGAAGCACTTTGAGGCGCAAGGTGGCCGCGTAAATTTGGTGTTAGTTTGAATTCGTTAAGATTAGCTTGCGGCGCTTAATTCTGTCACTAAAAACTAAACTAAACTAAACTCCTCCCGAACAGACCATGAAGGCACAACGGTACCGACCGGCCGCTGTGTCATCCTCAGCCATAGGCATCACTGGATGCGGATATGGAGGGGCATGTGGTCAGCACACCGCTCTCCCGGCCGTATGTCAGTTTCCGTGACCGGAGCCGCTACTTTTCAGTCAAGCGGCTCCTCAGTTTGCCTCACAAGGGCTGAATGCACCCCGCTTGCCAACAGCGCTCGGCAGACCGGATGGTCACCATCCAAATGCCCAGCCCGGCAGCTCTTAACTTCGGTGGTCTGACGGGAATGAGTGTTACCACTACGGCAAGGCCGTTGGCTTAATTCTGCCACTGACTTCTGAAAATACGTGTATTACTGAGTTGAAACTAAACTGGCAGCGCCATGTGCTCTTTGGTATACTACGAAGCTATCTGTTGTTTGTTTGGTGTACTATGCCTGGTGATGAAACATCAAAATGGTTCAAATGGCTCTGAGCACTATGGGACTTAACATCTGAGGTCATCAGTCCCCTAGAACTTAGAACTACTTAAACCTTACTAACCTAAGGACATCACACACATCCATGCCCGAGGCAGGATTCGAACCGGCGACCGTAGCAGGCGCGCGGTTCCGTACTGAAGCGCGTAGAACCGCTCGGCCACCGCCGCCGGCGATGAAGCATCCAAACAGCTAATCTGACAGTCGATTTTAGACAGAACTTTAAATTACGATATCATTATTTTCCATATTCCGATTTTGGTGGAATAGAGCATATATGTTGACCCGAGCTACACTCAAGTCTCGTTTGAAAACTCCATGAAAATTCGCCAGCAGACAAACAAACAGACACCACACTTTAAGATAAAACTTTAAATCACAATTTCTTCTTTTCTGTGACACAATTCTGATGAAATAAAGCCTAAACATTGCCCCAGTCTACGCTAAAGTTACCTGAGAAAACCCCAGTGAAAATCCGTCCAGCAGTTTTGGAGATTAGTGTGTTCAAACAGATACGAACGTTTTACAGTTTTCCACTGCCCAGTCACATTAACGTGACCACCCGTCCAGCAGTTTTGGAGATTAGTGTGTTCAAACAGATACGAACGTTTCACTGTTTTCCACTGCTCAGTCACATTAACGTGACCACCCGTCAGTTACAACCTGTAATCTATCCCACAAAAAGGAATGAATGAAATAATGAAGCGATTTTTTTATGTTAATTGTTCTTGAGGTGGGACACATCATGTTGACGACAGAACGAATATAATAATGACATGGAGAGGTAGAATTTTATATCCATTTAAATTATAAAAAATGAATGTATATATTATATTTATGTATGTTTGCTAACGTCTCCTCTAAACCACTGGACCGATGTAAACCAAACTTAGTATATATGTCATTTACTGTCTGGACTGATCATTGTGGGAGTAAGAACCACACGCCTATCAAAGGGCTGGGCTTAGGAGTGAAAAAGCAGTGCAGCCCACAACGCGACAATACCCATACTTTAGTCACACAATATTTGAGAATGAGAGCACTTGGAGACTTGCAACTAACTTTACACATAATTTCAAACCTCGCGGATGACCTCCACAAAATAATGAAAGCAATAAAGTTTGTCGCTTACTACATTTTCCCTGTTCATGCAGCAAAACTGCCGCATGGCGCATGACGCTTAAATGTATTACTTCTTTACTACTAACTGTACTGGTGACATATTTTGCAGACAATATCCACATATACAACTGAGTGTACCATAAAAATTACATCATTGTACGACAGTTAATACAGGAGATACGACGTTATAAACACTAAATGCGTATGAAACTACCGCATCGTGCAAGATATTTACATTTATTTCTTTGTTGTAAATAACTCTATTCGCAATACTTTTCCCGACAGTATCCTCATATGCCGCTGAATGTATCTACAAAAATATGTCATTATACACTCCTCGAAATTGAAATAAGAACACCGTGAATTCATTGTCCCAGGAAGGGGAAACTTTATTGACACATTCCTGGGGTCAGATACATCACATGATCACACTGACAGAACCACAGGCACATAGACACAGGCAACAGAGCATGCACAATGTCGGCACTAGTACAGTGTATATCCACCTTTCACAGCAATGCAGGCTGCTATTCTCCCATGGAGACGATCGTAGAGATGCTGGATGTAGTCCTGTGGAACGGCTTGCCATGCCATTTCCACCTGGCGCCTCAGTTGGACCAGCGTTCGTGCTGGACGTACAGACCGCGTGAGACGACGCTTCATCCAGTCCCAAACATGCTCAATGGGGGACAGATCCGGAGATCTTGCTGGCCAGGGTAGTTGACTTACACCTTCTAGAGCACGTTGGGTGGCACGGGATACATGCGGACGTGCATTGTCCTGTTGGAACAGCAAGTTGCCTTGCCGGTCTAGGAATGGTAGAACGATGGGTTCGATGACGGTTTGGATGTACCGTGCACTATTCAGTGTCCCCTCGACGATCACCAGTGGTGTACGGCCAGTGTAGGAGATCGCTCCCCACACCATGACGCCGGGTGTTGGCCCTGTGTGCCTCGGTCGTATGCAGTCCTGATTGTGGCGCTCACCTGCACGGCGCCAAACACGCATACGACCATCATTGGCACCAAGGCAGAAGCGACTCTCATCGCTGAAGACGACACGTCTCCATTCGTCCCTCCACTCACGCCTGTCGCGACACCACTGGAGGCGGGCTGCACGATGTTGGGGCGTGAGCGGAAGACGGCCTAACGGTGTGCGGGACCGTAGCCCAGCTTCATGGAGATTGTTGCGAATGGTCCTCGCCGATACCCCAGGAGCAACAGTGTCCCTAATTTGCTGGGAAGTGGCGGTGCGGCCCCCTACGGCACTGCGTAGGATCCTACGGTCTTGGCGTGCATCCGTGCGTCGCTGCGGTCCAGTCCCAGGTCGACGGGCACGTGCACCTTCCGCCGACCACTGGCGACAACATCGATGTACTGTGGAGACCTCACGCCCCACGTGTTGAGCAATTCGGCGGTACGTCCACCCGGCCTCCCGCATGCCCACTATACGCCCTCGCTCAAAGTCCGTCAACTGCACATACGGTTCACGTCCACGCTGTCGCGGCATGCTACCAGTGTTAAAGACTGCGATGGAGCTCCGTATGCCACGGCAAACTGGCTGACACTGACGGCGGCGGTGCACAAATGCTGCGCAGCTAGCGCCATTCGACGGCCAACACCGCGGTTCCTGGTGTGTCCGCTGTGCCGTGCGTGTGATCATTGCTTGTACAGCCCTCTCGCAGTGTCCGGAGCAAGTATGGTGGGTCTGACACACCGGTGTCAATGTGTTCTTTTTTCCATTTCCAGGAGTGTATAACATGTGCTTCAAGAGATATGACGACAAATACAGACATGCTTGAAAAATTGCCATATCATGCCTGGTGTTCTAATTTATTTTTTCTTAACTACTAACTCTATTTACAATACATTTCGCAGCTACCGTTCGATGTACCTGCAAAATTATATCATTGTACAGCACATAGTCCAGGAGATACGAAGTCATAAACTGAGTGAAAATAAAACTGTGGGGTGAAATTCGCTAGACATACAAGTGAAATACGTGTACAAATACGAATAAAATACGTTAAATATATGTGAAATATTCCTGACACGCTCGTATGCGAGCAAAGCTGCGGGTTAAGAGCTCATCCTAAACACGTGGAACGATTTCAGTCAAATTTGATACACAAGTTAGTTATAGTCTGGAAAGAAATACTGTAGGGGTAAGAACCGTAAAATATAAATTTTTACTGCCGGAAATGTCTCAGTTAATAAACGCCCCTCTGTTAATGACGGCTTTCGAAGCAGAAGACGCTACTCCACCGGTGTGTAGCTCGTAAGTAGATCCCACGAGACTGAATGGTCCCCCATTAAAAGAAAAAAAATTATTGGCAATATGGAGAATCAAACCTAGAACCTCCAAGCAATCGTCACGCTGGCTTTCAGTTACAGATAAATATAGATGGCGAAAATGAATTACAGCAAAACAGAACTGTCATTTCCAATCACCCCTGTCCCAGTAACACATCACGAAATTCATCCTATTTGCTCATCCTACGAGATGTAACACCTCCTTCCTTTCCGTCTGTATACTAGAGTTCCTCTCTTAATCATTCCTAAATACCTCCTTACCTAAGCTCTCCATAACCTTCGAATGAAACAATTACTCATTGCAGCTCTGCGTACTCGCCTTCAAATTGCGGACTAAAGCCCACAATCTTTCTTCAGAGCTCGCCGTATCTGAGTGGCACAGGTCCTACACATAAAATCACCCATCACCAGCTTCCTTCATCTGGATCGTAAACTATCACACCGTTCGGATGTTGTAAAAATCAAAATAGATGCCGTCATTTAAGATGAAAACTACAAATAGACCCTATATATAACACTTTTTTAAATTTCAAAATCATATACTTTATCAGACTCATACAGATTTTAAATCATGTTCCCATATATAGTAAAGCGCACTGCAGAAGATGGGGCGTCGTTGTATCATAGTCAGACCTCAGCAGTAAGGAACGAATAATATCTATTTACTTAATATATCAAATAGCTGTTTTACAATAGGGAGTAATGAGAAATCAGAATCACCGTCCAGTAGAACAATGCCCATTGTGGATTATAAATTTCGAGAAAATAATTACAATCGTTCACATTATTAGGGAAGTCTGTTAAATGGATCATACATTTTAATAGAACAGATGAAAAAATTCACAATGTGTGTGGTGACTGTAGAACTATATCCCTGGAAATAATTGCAACCATATGCATTACCAGGGAGATTATTGGAATGGATCATACATTTTAATAGAATGCACATTTGCCACGAATAAAGAACTGAATTTCGATAATAGATTTTTGCGACACTAGCTAGATATCGCTTATTTGAATGACATATATTTTCAGGGGTTTCGTGTAAGTAGCGAATAAACAAATTGACAATACTTATTGAATATATAACAGCATTGTCAGAAAATTGACTTTCCAGTGTTTCTAGAGTGTTCCCGTCAGCTGATCATTTTTGATAGCGTTTTCTTCGCCTACATACCACACACAATCGGAAGGTATACTCATGAAGTTTCTTAACTCGCTGACAGCGTATAGCTCTTCATGAACAAGCAACGTTTTTTCTGAACATGTCCTACGAATAATACAGAAAAAGTAGATTTTTCTATTTCTGTGTCTTTTTCGTCTCTGAGTTACATTCGTAAATGGGAGGGATAGCAGTAATTTAGTTTTGAGAGTCACTCGAAGACAGATCGGTCATGTTTTGTTGATGGAACTAAGTTGTTAGATAGGTGCTATTGAACGTGTGACGTAATCTGATTCCCCCCATCACTGTTGGAAAGTGCGAGACGTTCCTGAAATCTTACTGCTGGAGAGCCTTGATGACGTCGAAGGCTGTCTCCCGAGTCCTTTGTCGGTTTAATGGATCCTCAGCTGCGGCAATCATTAGTGTGAGATGGTACTGTACGTAGAAAAAAACGTCCAACCGTGTTATCAGCTAGCGAAAATGTGAGTGGAGAGGCAGAGAGTTATTATTTACCTGACTTGAACTCTAACATATGTACTGGAATTTCAGATAACGTGATTATAGCTCCACGGACAGCATTATCGGATTGTGATGGCCTGAGCGATACACAATGGACAGTCAATTTCCGAAGTTTGTCACACTTCGAGAATTCCTCGGATACAGCTTTACTTTTATCTTAGCGCTGGTGCTTCTGTGGTAGACTCTGGTGTTCTCAAAGCCCTTAAGCAAATGTAATTGGTGACCACGCGGTTCATAGAAATTACGCATTCAGGGAAGTATTGATTAATAGTGAATTTTTTCAGTGTGTTGATGATTTATGATTTAGGCCAGGTGGCCAGTAGTTAGCAGACAGAGTGGCAGTGAAAGCAGTCGATTCTGATAAAGGAAAGATGAAAAACAATAAAAGAATTGACTAGAAGTAATAACTTGCTACTGCTGCAGAACAATCCTGTCAGCTCCACAAGAATTACTAATCAGTTTTAGCTGAACACCCATCCCAACCAAGGAAAGCATCTCCCTGTCATCCTCAGTGTAAAGGTTCACAATCAATCTGACAAAACCAAAATTCTCGTTATGTCCTGTTTGCAACTGGCAGATAACACCGAAGACAAAAAAAAAAAAAAAAAAAAAAAAAAAAGTGTAGGGAAACTGTGCCGGGACGCGTAGGTTGCAGTAAATAGGCAGAGATGATGAGGCTGGCACAGTATAGATTAAACTGGAGAGTCACATAATACCAGTAGTTGTAATGAAAGCCTCCACAACCACATCAGCCTTTCGGTAGCCGCAGTGTTTTACCACACAGTGACATATCGATTACAAGAAAGCACATACTTCCTTCTCGTGTCAGTACACACGTCGTTTGATGAGCCTGTAAGAATGTGTACCTGGCTTACCTGACCAAAGTGCGGCGTTGTGTCGTGTACACTAGGCGACAATACGGAGTTGTCGCAGTCTGTTCGGAAGTCGAGAAACGCGGTACCAACACAGATTTTCCGTCTCTCTGAAAAGAAATCTCCATTTCATCAGTCTTTCTTTCTAAGTGCTTTGGCATTTTCTTGAGTCAGTAAGGTCGGCACGGGCAGGTTTATGAGCTACATCGTAAAACCGTTCCTCGAGTTTACGTTTCCTGTCACTATTTAGGTCTTTGTCGTAATCGCTCGCCTGTCCCGAAACGGGCACAGCGTGCTTCGTGACAGTGGGGAGAGGCCTTGCGAAAGACGGCTGTCAGCCAGGTGACTGTGCGAGCGGCGCGGGGGCGGCGGCGGTGGTGGCGGCGGCGGCGGCGGTGGAGCCCGTACAAATTACCGCAGCGGCGCCGCATGGCTGAGGACGCTCGCTGATTAATTATGCCCGCTGACGCTGACGCCAGCGGCGCAGCTCACGCGTTACGTAAGCCGCTGCCCGATCGCTGGCGAACGCCCCGACCGCACCACTGTCGCAAACCGATATGTCCCGGAATCCCTGAATCCCTGAAAGCGAACACATCACAGCAGTATCCGAAGTGGGTCACGCACCATAAATATCTTCCGATGTAGTGAAGTCATTCGAATTTAAAATTTCAGATACGAGGCAGGTTGAGAAAGTAACTATACAATGAACATTACGTGCTGTGGTTTTTTTGTTTTTTGAGGACTGGCAACAATGAGTGGTAGAGGGGGATCCCCCGACCAGAGCGAGCATCGCAGGAACACGTTAGTACGTAAACTCACGTTGCAGTGTTTAGTTGTGCGAAAGATGTCGGTAAGAAATACCGCCAAGTCCGCGCCACGTCTGTGATCCATTCGCAGAAGGAGTAACACCTACGGAAATTATTTCGCGAATCAGAACGGCTTACAGCGAAGTTGTTATGAACGGAACGAATGTGTTTAAGTGGTGTAGGGAGTTGAGTAGAGGTAGAAAAAATGTTCATGTCGAACAAAGGAATGGAAGACCTTCCATTTTGACTGATGGTACAAAAAAATTGAGGAAACTGCTCGTGAACACGGCCTGATTGACAGTGGATGAAATTTCTGCAATGTTTCCACAACTCTGTTAAACGAGATACTCACAGAAACGCTGGGACAACGGAAGTTGTGCACAAGATGCGTCCTAAAACTGCTGACAGAGCAACACAAGAAAAAATTCGGTCATAGGGCCCGTAAGTGTTTTGAGCGACTTGAATCGGAAGATGAGGATTTTCTGAGCTGTATTGTGAGTGGAGATGAAACGTGGGTGGCTCATGATACCCTGAGACAACAAGATGGGCGTCACAGTGCCGTCACACTAATTCTCCGCCTGCCATAAAATTCGAAACCACAATTTCGGGCAAGAAAACCATGGCCTCCATTGTTAGGACATTATATCATTTCGGTCGAATTTCTGCCTCAAACGGAGATCACCAATGCAAAATGATTCTTTAAGATCCTAAAAAAACTCACTAGAAACATTGAAAACAAAGGGAGGGAAACGATGACGAGATGAGTGTTGCCCGACAACGCCCGTCCTTGCACAGTCTTAGCCCTCGTGGCCCTCTTGGTGCCTTTACATTATCATTTTTTTCACCTTCCTGATGACACACACGACTGGAATTAAATTTTCAACCTACGAGCATGTGCAGACGGAGGTTCTGAAGTGGAAAAAGGAGTTGAAGGGAGAGTTCTTCGAGAAGGGCATAAAAATCTTGTGCCACTGCTCACCACGTGCATTTGACGGGATGGCGATTGCATGGGAAAATAGTCGAAAAGTGTATCAACAATACCCTGTATTTTTTTCAAATATACATCTTCTAAAAACATAATATTCTTGTTTTCTGAACATGCCTCGTATGTGCGGAATAGTGTGAAAACTATCTTACTACTAGTCTGACAAGTCATGCTAGTGAAGTTCTGATAAGAAGAATAGAAAATTGAAACCTAATGTACACTCCCGAGAATAAGAGGAGAACTAATCCGCACAGACGTTATAAACTTTTTAAATATTCTCTGCCAAACAAAAAAACTGAAACACCCACAATGGGAGGAGGATGCGAAATGAAACTTTACAGGTTGAGAATACGATGTTATTTCAGTAATTACAATAATTAGTCAAATTTACAAAGAACTTGGCAGTATGAGCCCATTGTGAGTATGACGTAGCACCCTCTCTGGCCTATATGCATAAAACGTTTCGGTGGGGAACGCCTACAACTGTTGTTACTGGTCCCTGATATCGTAAACGTTGGCACTGAGATGGAGGTGACGCCCAAGCTGGTCCCGCATACGTTTTTCCGGGGACAGCTGCCGACGCAAGTACCTCAGAATCACGCACGCACTTCATAGAGACACGAGCCAGGTGCGACGAGCGTTGTCCTGCTGAAAAGTGGAACCACGATGCTGTGCCGTTTGAGGACGCTGGTTGTTCGTGACTACGTTGTGCCTACAGAGTCCCCTCAGTCGCTACCAGCCGTGACCGGAAGCCGTACCCGAGGGCTCACCACACCATGATGCCAGAAGCAATTCCACTACGCCTCTCTAACACGCTGGAAGAATGAGACCTCTCCCAAGGTCAGCACCATACGCGCCAGCTATCGTCAAGCAGGGTAGTGCTGTACCGTGAGTCATCGCGAACATGTTTTGTCATCGTTCATCAGCAGTCCATGTTTCCCGGTCACGGCACCACTCGAAACGCAGCCGTTTGTGTTGTGGTGACAACGGTAGCCTAGGCATGGGACGGTAATTACCTTGTCTGGTTGCTGCTAATCACCTGCCGATGTTGCAGGAGCCCGTTACCTGTTCTCGAACGCAGGAGCTGATGTGAAGCAGTTACGATGTGCTTGGTGCACAATACGGCGATTCTCCCTCGTGATGGTCAGACGCGGTCCATTAGAACGTTGACGACGAGTATGCCTTGCTCTCACGTTCCCATGAAGTCTAACGTCGAGCCACTGCACCATTTTAAGTATAGGTATGACGCTGAAATGAGGCTGTAGTTTCGAATAAAGCAGCAATTTCAAACCATAGATCGCGGGAAATATTCCTGTTACTATATCTCTCGTACTCGGGACGCCAGAGACTACTTAACTCAAAAAAAAACTGTGTGCACAGCTCGGATCTGCACCGTAGATTTTTCGTGAAAACAACGGGATAAAATCACAAGTGTATTTTTTTTTCTTTCTTTCTTGACTCGTCAGTCTTCTGAGTGGTTTGATGCGGTCAGCCACGAATTCCTCTCCTGTGCCAACCTCTTCATCACAGAGTAGCACTTGCAACCTACGACCTCACTTGTTTGCTGGACTTATTCCAATATCTGTCTTCCTCTACAGTTTTTGCACTCTACAGCTCCCTCTAGTACCATGGAAGTCATTCCCTCATGCCTTAACAGATGTTCTATCATCTTGTCCCTTCTCCTTGGTCAGTGTTTTCCTCACATTCCTTTCCTCTCCGAATCTGCGCAGAGCCTCCTCATTTCTTACCTTATAAGTCCACCTAATTTTCAACATTCGTCTGCAGCACCACATCTCAAATGCTACAGTTCACATCTGTTCTGGTTTCCCCACAGACCATGATTCACTACTACACAATATTGTGCTTCAAACTACATTCTCAGAAATTTCTTCCTTAAATTAATGCCTTTGTTTGGTACTGGTAGACTTCTCTTGGCTGTGAATTCCCTTATTCCCAGTGCTTGTCTTCTTTTGATGTCCTCCTTGCTCCGTCAGTCATTGGTTATTTTGCTGCGGAGGTAGCAGAATTCCCTGACTTCACCTCCTTCGTGACCATCAATCCTGATGTTAAGTTTCTCGCTGTTCTCGTTTCTGACACTTCTCATTACTTTCGTCTTTCTTTTACTCTCGATTCATGTTCTGTACTCATTAGACTGCTCATTCCATTCAGCAGATCACGTAATTCTTCTTCACTTTCACTGAGGGTAGCAACGTCATCAGCGAATCGTATCATTGAAACCCTTCCCATCACTGCTTCTTCAAAGTACAGAGTGAACAGTAGGGGCGAAAGACTACATCCTTGTCTCACACCCTTTTTAATCCGAGCTCTTGGTTTTTGGTCGTCCACTCTTGTTATATTATCCGTCTCTCCCTATAGCTTACCCCTAGTTATATCAGGATTTCGAACATCGTGCACCACTTTACATTATCGAACGCTTTTTCTATGTCGACAAATCCTATTAACGTGTCTTGATTCTTCTTTAGTCTTGCTTCCATTATCAGCCGCAACGTCAGAATTGCCTCTCTGATGCCTTTACCTCTCCTAAAGCCAAACTGATCGTCACCTAACACATTATTCGTATTAATATGTAATTTAATTATCAAACTCTTAATACAGTGATTTCACAGAGACGTATAATGGGCGATCAATGAGTTTCCTATGAAGACCACACTAACTCCTTATTTGTATGTCGGTGCTTTTATACCCGCATCGGTGTAGCGCTGGTCTGCATATACACTGCATGAATGTTCTCAAACGGAAACTTTTGATTGTCCCTTACATGATAGTTACAGAGAAGATAAATCAAAAGTTTAGACTGTCGCTGACTGCTGTATACCCGATGGACCAACTACGTAATCGCTTTCAGCTTTTTTTCTATTTCCTCTTCAACGCTGACGTAGCTCTCGTATTCTCTCGGCACTAGACTTTTTAGACTTTTTGGCTTCGTGCCGACACCGTGTTTCCTCTGATATGCGTTTTCTGTAATTCCTTTCATATTTACGAGTCATTGAGACAACGTCTTTTAATATTTTATAATTTTCAATTTAATACAGACTGTCATGTATTCTGGAGAATACTTTTATTGCCTCACTTTGTTTGTTAGTTCACAGCCGAGTCAGTGTCCTAGGTAAACGCTTTTCCACGTCACACCAATTAATTACTTTATACAAAGCTAATTCGTAACAGTCACGCATATATGCCTACACTGGTACGATGATAAACAGGGAAAACGAATACTGTGCGATAAATACGTACAGTTATGATCTACTTCCTGTGGGCTCAACTACTGCTTATGCATTAGTAGTCTCGTAGTTATTACCGATTCAAATCTAACGGTATTTCGTCTTACAAGAAAGTTCGACTAACGAGCGAATAGTTTCTCACGTCAAAATTTCTCACAGTCAATGTTTTGCATATGCTTTCGCCGGCCGCGGTGGTCTCGCGGTTCTAGGTGCGCAGTCTGGAACCGTGCGACTGCTACGGTCGCAGGTTCGAATCCTGCCTCGGGCATGGATGTGTGTGATGTCCTTAGGTTAGTTAGGTTTATGTAGTTCTAAGTTCTAGGGGACTGATGACCACAACAGTTGAGTCCCATAGTGCTCAGAGCCATATGCTTTCGCACACATTCCAAGTATTACGATTTTTCCGTAATTATGACGAATTCTAGGCTAAAATTGCGATCTTATCCTAAAATTACAGAATTCGCTATTTGATTTATTTTGTTAGTTTGACAACACTATATTTTTCGTTGTATCATTTTGTGAACCTGTATTAGTTCAAAAGTAATTCGATACTCTTTCATAATCTGTTTAGCACAGACCATATAAAATACCTAAACACTTCCCTGCCACTGCGGTGCCTCGCTAACTTGACTACTGTCGGTGCGTGAACTTATGTTGCGATCTGGCGTACGTTCACGCTGTGACGTCACTGTCGAGTCCAAAGCAATAGCGTAGCACTTTTAGTCTCTTTCGGGCATGGGTAAACAAATGTAAAATTTAATGTAACTGCTTCTTTTAGAGACAGGGAAAGTCTGCCAGAGTATTCTTTTAAGGCGTCATTCTCGTGTCTTCACAACTGCGTTGCAAATCTTTTCAACACATCATTAGCAACTGCAACCACAGTTCCCAAACCACTAGCGATATACTCATTGTTGTATTCTGTGTTTGGGGAGCATTATACTTGTTATCGTTTGCAATGTGCATTCAGTTTTTTATGAGTAAATAAAGATAGTTTCAAGTCATGATTTTTTGTTTAAGAAAATTTCCGATTGTGTTATGTGATTAGTTTGAATGCGTTACGTAGGTAGTCCTGCTGCTTTCAGAAAATGTTTTGTTTTACTGAAAAACAGGTAAAATATACGGTATGTATTTATCGTACAATGTTCTTTTTATTTTCAATATTTTTGGAAAATTCTGGGGAGTTCCCTCAAACCTCCGACTCCAATTCTCTTGTCCCCATTTCTGATGACATCTCCGGATACATCGCCCTGTTCGACAGAAGGTAATAAACTGATCTGAATTCCGCCGACCGTCGTCCGAATTCTGTGCGTTCGTGAGTTGAGAATGGTTGCAGTGAGACAGCGCAAGTACTGACGTACTGATTTGAAAAGATTGGCGCTCTTCGGCCGATGTCGGTTGTCGACGGGACCGACCGATGTCGGTGCCACTGTGACCGTAGCCTAAAGACACTTTTGCACGATCGTCTTCCTTGTCTCAATTTACTAATCGAGATAAGCGACTCGACTGCAGTGCCCCTCGTGTTTTATTCCTCTACTGAGTCTCGTCTGTTTCTAAAGGTCCTTTTTCGTTTACACGGCAGCGCAAAATTGCGTGTTTTGAGTGCTGTCTGCTATGCACTTTGGCATCCGGATGGAGCGAGTGAGCGTATCAGGGACTACCCTTTTTACACCAAAAATGTAAATATAGTACAAAATGTAGGAAAAAACAAGGATAACAGAGTTTATTAATGACCAAAGCAGAACTCATAGAGGTTGTTCCTGTCACAGGTCATCTGATAAGTTCCATACTCTTCTGGGAACTGAAAGAATACGAAAATTCTCGTCCATGAATTTCAGAACATAAACATTTATTTGGTTCAACTGGATCTGAGTACTATGGGACTTAACTTCTGAGGTCATCACCCCCTAGAACTTAGAACTACTTAAACCTAACTAACCTAAGAAAATCACACACATCCATGCCCGAGGCAGGATTCGAACCTGCGACCGTAGCGGTCACGCGGTTCCAGACTGTAGCGCCTAGAAGCGCTCGGCCACCCAAGCCGGCAAAACATTTATTTGTTCAAGAAAATATATATTTGCAAACACAACAAACAGTATCTAGAACGCAACAAACGGCGCCTCTTTGCATTAGCCTTTGTATCTTCTTTTCTTGCTAAGTGTCCAATAACATCGAAAATTATTTTTATCGTTAATTAATCTGAGTTTCCTACTGTTGAAATAATTTTCCTTAAAATACGTTTAACTATTTAGTTCTTTCTGATTAATAGTGTAGACTTTTCTTTAAACAACCTAAATGCCTTTTTTCTTTCCGATATTTCGTCGCTCTTGTAGAACACCAGTAGTAAAAAATACCAATATCTTGAGTAACTTTTCATTGTGTCACGAAAACAAATGGTTCAAATGGCTCCAAGCACTATGGGACTTAACATCGGAGCTCATCAGTCCCCTAGACTTAGAACTACTTAAACCTGACTAACCTAAGAACATCACACACATCCATGTCCGAGGCAGGATTCGAACCTGCGACCGTAGCAGCATCGTGGCTCGGGACTGAAGCTCCTAGAACCACTCAGCCATAGCGGCAGGCATAAAAACAAAGCAGATAACACAATAAAGGTGAATAAGACACGAAAACCAAAATCCATTTCTGCAGTAGGAGTGGGCTCGGCCAGAATAGGTTAATTTCAGATGTTACCAGCTGCCCCCACAGTCTCCTGTTTCTGCACATGCGCAGAGTGCAGCGTACTCGGAAATTTGGAACTCTACACTCGGCACTCTCTATAGAACACTGACGTCGTACACACATCGCGTCGTCGTTGGTTGCTGATTTACTCCTAAGCACGAAAGGTCAGATTTAATCAGAATGTCGTTCATGTAAAACGGATTTTAGGCCGCCGCCTACTTTGCCTGTACGGCAGAGCTGACGTGAGAGAATTGGCTCTTCTACGTGTTGTCTACCGTTTTTCATCTGCTTATGGCGCTGTTAAGAGGCTCCACGCACGCAAGTGAAGTGCGGCTCTCATAGATGCCGTACAAGTAATATAGTTTCATGCCCGAGAATTTTCTGCGCGACGCACTACTTTTCGAGCGGACGCGGAGCACGGGTTTGCGATTTAGGTAAACGCCGGAGGCGTGAGATTTTCTTACAGCTCGCGGCCCGTATTAAGCGGCGCATTAAATATTCAGGGCGTAATGGCGGGCAGCACTTGGCGCGGTGTGCGGTGCGTCAGCCTGGAGCGGCGTTGGCACCTGCCACGCGGCCGGCCGCCTCCAGCATGCACTCGCTGCCACGCATTGACACGTGTCAGATTTGGCTCTCCAGCGCGCTGCCGCGGCCGCGCCGCACTCGCCTCCCCCGCCATCCCACACCTCACATCCACGCACCTCTCTCACGCACCCACCCACACACGCACACGACTACATGCGTCGCGCGCTCCGCTCGCGCTCTCGTCGTCGCAAAATTAATAATGAGGCGGGCCGTCGGTGGCGAGTGTAGTAGAGGCATAATTGCAGACGCTATGTCATTTGGAGAGCGCGGCTGGCCGCCAGGTGTGGCGGGCGTTGTGTGGGGAGGGGGGAGAGGAGGGGAAGGGGCGGCCGGTCGGTCGCGCTTGTCGCCTGTCGGCGCCGCTTGTCGCTTGTCGCGGCGTGTCGCGTGTCAGCGGCACACGCCGCCAGAGAGCGCGCCGGAAGGGGCGATACTTGCAGCCCGCCGCTCCGCCCATATTCTGCACGTCACGCCGGCCGCCGCGGCCGCTCCCGTCGTCGTCATCTCGTTGCGCCATCTGCTGACTAAAATCACTCCCGCGTTTCGACAAGTTCAGTAAAATTTATGGCGAGAACATTAGGTATTGTAGGGCTGTTAAGACAGAGACGATACCTGGCAGAGTTGGCTAGGTTGAGGCTGCTTTGCGAGTCTGTCGTGACCAGTGTCGTAACACGGTTTTGTTCAAGTTTAGAGGCGTTGATCCAGGAAGGGGAGGTTATGGGAGTGGGAGTCATAATCCCCTTTCCTCCTGTGGTGTGCGTACTGTAAGACCTTCGGTACACACACCATCAGATTATTTGACTTGTCGCTCTAACGAAGTAGGCGAGTGTCAGCAATATGTCTCGTGGTCTTATCGTGGCGTGTTTATCTTCTGCCCTTAGGCCAGACGATAGAAATGCCACTAGAAACGTATAGAATAGCAGATTGACGGTGACCAACTTTAAACAGAACTTGATTAATTTTCACACACATTTATTAAAATAATAACACGTATAAACCTTACTTAACTTGATTCTTGATGCTATTTACAACTGACAATCTGAAGTTCCTTTGGTCTTGGTACTTTAATCTTATTCTCACATATCTCTGATACTTCACAAAGTGTCTATACATTTATATTCATTGCTATGTACAGGAATATGGCAATCTTATTAGGCGCAGATAGAAACTTGACTATAGACGGTACTGACTAATGTAGACTGGTGCAGACTAGTGCAGACAAATGCATTCTGACTAATCGGAGGTCTGTACACCCGTTATAATACCTCGTGCGTTCAGGTATCACTGCGCGAGTGTGATCCGCGAGGAGAAAAGGTTCTACGTTAGCAGCAATCTCATTGGCTGCATTACATATTAATACGCGGATCGGCGGAAGCAGAATTTGGTCCGTCTTTATGGCAGCGCCATCTCGTAGTGCGGAGACGGACGAGCGCTGCGCCTGCGCTTTTGTGCTTAGCGGGGCGCGCTCTAGTGGGAAAGTTGTGTACGCGCTGACTACGCGGAACTATGTACACAAACACCTCCTTAATCCTCCACCACAAAAAAAAGAAACAGTACAACGCGTAGAATCTCCATTCCTTACCTTCTCAGTCCACCTAATTTTCAACGTTTTCTGTAGCACCACACCTCAAATGCTTCGATTCTCTTGTGTTCCGGTTTTCCCATAGTCTGTGTTTCACTACCATACAATGCTGTGCTCCAAACGAACATTCTCAGAAATTTCTTCTCAAATTAAGGCCTATGTTTGATACTAGTATACTTCTTTTGGACAGGAATGCCCTTTTCGCCACCGCTAGTCTGCTTTTGATGCCGTCCTCGCTCCTTCCGTCATTGGTTATTTTGCTGCCTAGATAGCAGAATTTCTGAACTTCATCTTCTTCGTGACCATCAATCCTGATGTTAAGATTCTCACTGTTCTCATTTCTGCTAATTCTCATTACGTTCGTCTATCTTCGATTTACTCTCGATTCATGTTCTGTACTCATTAGACTGCTCATTCCATTCAGCAGATCACGTAATTCTTCTTCACTTTCACTGAGGGTAGCAACGTCATCAGCGAATCGTATCATTGAAACCCTTCCCATCACTGCTTCTTCGAAGTACAGAGTGAACAGTAGGGGCGAAAGACTACATCCTTGTCTCACACCCTTTTTAATCCGAGCTCTTGGTTTTTGGTCGTCCACTCTTGTTATATTATCCGTCTCTCCCTATAGCTTACCCCTAGTTATATCAGGATTTCGAACATCGTGCACCACTTTACATTATCGAACGCTTTTTCTATGTCGACAAATCCTATTAACGTGTCTTGATTCTTCTTTAGTCTTGCTTCCATTATCAGCCGCAACGTCAGAATTGCCTCTCTGATGCCTTTACCTCTCCTAAAGCCAAATTGATCGTCACCTAACACATTATTCGTATTAATATGTAATTTAATTATCAAACTCTTAATACAGTGATTTCACAGAGACGTATAATGGTCGATCAATGAGTTTCCTATGAAGACCACACTAACTCCTTGTCTACATGTCGGTGCTTTTATACCCGCATCGGTGTAGCGCTGGTGTGCATATACGCTGCATGAATGTTCTCAAACGGAAAGTTTTTGATTGTCCCTTACATGATAGTTACAGAGTAGATAAATCAACGGTTTGGACTGTCACTGACAGCTGTATACCCGATGGACAAGCTTTGGGCTGTTTTTTTCTATTTTCCTTTCAACGCTGACGTAGCTCTCGTATGTTGTCAGCATCTTGGATGCATTAGCTGCCAAGGAACCATCCTTGCAATTCAGGGAAACCGCGGGAAATTTAAATCGAGATGGGCGGATGCTAGTTTGAACCGTCCTACTCCCGAAGGCGAATCCAGTGTGCTAATCACTGAGCTACCCCGCTCTGTGCACCCTGTTATAAAGCAGTATCTGTGAAAACATTTCTGAACTGGCCTAGCCTGTCCAGAGTCTCGATCTGAAACCAATGGAACACCTTTGGGATGAGTTAGAGCGTCGAATTCGCTGCTAAACCTACCGTCCGTCATCCGTGCTTTCTCTGGTTTCCACTCACGGGGGAGAATGGACTGCTATACTCCACAAACATTCACATACTTCACTGAAAATAGGCACAGCAGACTTCCAGGACGTATCAGGGCGAAGAGTGGACACACCACACCTTAATGCCCATAAATAGATTTCCGGGTACTTTTGATCAGATAATGCATAATAGTTTGTAAAAACTAAACTAAACTCCTCCCGAACAGGCCATGAAGGCCCAACAGCACCGATCGGCCGCCGTGTCATCCTCAGCCCATAGGCATCACTGGATGCGGATATGGAGGGGAGTGCGGTCAGCACACCGCTCTCCGGGCCGTATGTCAGTTTTCGAGACCGGAGCTACTTGTCAATCAGTTGCCCCACAAGGGCTGAGTGCACCCCGCTTGCCAACAGCGCTCGACAGACCGGATGGTCACCCATCCAAGTGCTAGCCCAACCCGACAGTGCTTAACTTCGGTGATCTGACGGGAACCGGTGTTATCACTGCCCCAAGGCCGTTGGCATAATAGTTTGTGGGTAGAAGTAATATCTTGTCCTACTCTTTCTTGACGTACGCTTTCGAAATCCCAACAGTAAAACTGTCTGTGATGCACAACACTCATCTTATAGCGGCTGTAAGAAGTCATTGAATTTGTTATTAACATTTCAAGTAATCGAATCCTAGGGGGCCAGCTGCCAGCTGCCAGCCAGTCGCAGCTATTTCTCGAGCTTCCATGTTCTACAGGAACATCCAGGGGCTTTTCAGGCTTGACTGTCTGCACACCTGCAACACTCCTCTTCCCACTGCCCCCTTCCTTTCCTTACCAACGACTATACATTTCTGTCAACCACATATGTAGCTACAGTTCTTCACAATAAAGTGAAACACCCATAAGACATGGTTTGACGTCAATTTAACTTCCTGCGCATACTCATCATCAGCATCGATGCAAATGATTACAGCTGCAGTTCTCTCTGAGAGGTAGAGTGGTCAGCAGATTGCATTAGTATGGTTCGTATTTTGTGCCTGATAAGGTATATCAGGAACATGAACTGCGTCAGATGTTGAGCGGTCTCTGTGAACGGCACACAGATGCCTTCTGTTCGTGTGAGACAGCGTTACCAGCGGCTGATAGAGTTTTAAAGGGGCCTCATTGTGGGTCTCCATTTGACTGGCTGTCGAATCATGCAGTATCTACATTTGTGGGGCATCCAGATGTCCCAGTGGCCCGATGTTGAACTATAAGCGAAGATGAGGGCAGGCATAATCGTCGTCAAGGTTCCAGTCGGCCACGTCTGATCACTTCAGGACAGGATCACCGTACTGTGTTCCAAACAATCATAAACCCAAGAACAAGTAATGGACTCCCTCCAACATTCTGTGTGATCTCGCATCATTGGTTGGCGACTAGCAGCAGCCGTGCTAAGGAATTACTATTCCATGCGTAGTCTGCCGTTAACGTCACAACAAAAATGGGTACCTCCGGAATGGTGCCATTACGGAGAAGTATAGACTGCTGAGGAACAGCGTCGTATTCTGTTCTGCGACGAATTTCGATTCTATATTCCACCAAATGACGATTGTCGACAAGTGTGGCGGCGACATGGGGGGAGAGATCCATTCTTCCACTGTTTCGGAAAAGCACAGCGAAATGTTTGGGGAGTCATCGACAGTGCCTTCAGGTCAGGGCTGGGTAATTCCGATGACCCAAAAGGTACGTCACGGACATCGTACGTCCTCATGTGCTACCTCTCATTCGACAATATCATTGCGAAATTTTTCAGCAGGAAAATACTCGTCGACACGTGGCACGAATATGTATGAACTGTTTGGGTGATGTTGATGTACCTCCGTGGCCAGCAACATCACCAGATAGAACATGTGGGGGAAAAGCTTAGACATCTACTCCGACCCAGTGTAAATACCCAGGATATCAAGAACCAGTAAGCTATTGGCTACCTTGCGTCAGGAGAGGATACAAAGGCTTTATCATTCACTTCGCTGCCGGATCAGTTGATGCTTCCAAGCCAGATAAGATGCAACGTTATACTACTACACTGAAGCGCCAAAAAGAAACTGGTGTAGGCTTGTGTATTCAAATACAGAGATATGTAAACAGACGGAATACGGCTCTGCGGTCGCCAATGCCTATATAAGACGACAAGCGTCTGGTGCAGTTGTTAGATCGGTTACTGCAGCTGGAATGGCAGGTTGTCAAGATTAAAGTGAGTTTGAATGTTGTGTTACAGTCGGCGCACGAGCGATGGGACACAGCATTTCCGTACTACCATTTCACGAGTGTACCGTGAATATCAGGAATACGGTAAAACATCAAATCTCCGACATCGCTGCGGTCGGAAAAAGATCCTGCAAGAACGGGACCAACAACGACTGAAGAGAATCGTTTAATGTGATGGAAGTGCGACCTTTCCGCAAACTGTTGCAGATTTCAGTGCTGGGCCATCAACAAGTGCCAGCGTGCGAACCATTCAACGAAACATGTTCGACATGGCCTCTCAGAGCCGAAGACCCACTCGTGTATCCTTAATAACTGCACGACATAAAGATTTACGCCTCGCCTGGGCCCGTCAACACCGACATAGGACTGTTGATAACGGGAAACATGTTGCCTGGTCGGACGAGGTCGTTTCAAATTGTATCGAGCGGGTGGACGTGTACGAGTATGGAGACAATCTCACGAATCCATGGACCCTGCATGTCAGCAGCTGACCGTTCAAGCTGGCGGATGCTCTGTAACGGAGTGAGGCGTGTGCAATTGGAGGGATATGGGGCCCCTGATACGTCTAGATACGACTCTGACAGGTGACACGTACGTAAGCATCCTGTGTGATCACCTGCGTCCATTCATGTCCGTTGTGCAGTCGGACGGACTTGGGCAATTCCAAAAGGACGATGCGACACTCCGTACGTCCAGAATTGCTACAGATTTGCTCCAGGAACACACTTCTCAGCTTAAACACTTCCGCTGGCCACCAAACTCCACAGACATGAACATTATTGAGCATATCTGGGATGTCTTGCAATGTGCTGTTAAGAGATCTGCATCCCCTCATACTCTTATGGATTTATGGACAGCCATGCAGGATTCATGGTGTCAGTCCCCTCCAGCACTACTTCAGACATTAGTCAAGTCTGTGGCACGTCGTGTTCGGCACTTCTGGGTGCTCGCGAGGATCCTACACGATAGTTGGCAAGTGTACGTTGTGTTGCAGCACTTCTGGGTGCTCGCGAGGACCCTACACAATATTGGGCAGGTGTACCTATTTCTTTGGCTCTTCAGTGTAAGTGGGCTCGTACTGCCAAGTTCGCTGTAAATTCGACAAAGTTTTCTTATTACTGAAATAACATCACATACCCCCTCGACGTATTTCGTTTCCTCTTTATCTTCTGGGTGCTTCCTTTTCTTTGTTGGACAGCGAATTTTGTTCCAGATATAGCAGGTACTCCTGAGAGCAGTTCTGAAAGTCGTAAAATAACCCGGAAATGGGACCGTGCACCGTTTAGGCCGTTTATTAGTATAGATGAATAACGAACGTACACGACGGGTAATGTCTACAGTCAGCGTCGAACTGGTACAGAAAACTGACGAAAATATTCTCCTTCAGCCCAGACTTTTCTGCGACTAATTTTCACACGTTCATCCACAAGAAAGATGTTTCCTGGCTCCCAGCGCTTTATATCTGAAGAACTTCAATGTGCTACGAGTATCACAGACTGGCTGTAGTATGCGGTTTCAGAATTTTCATGAGAAGGGCATCTGTCGATTCGTTAACAGATATGGTTCAAATGGCTCTGAGCACTATGGGACTTAACATCTGTGGTCATCAGTCCCCTAGAACTTAGAACTACTTAAACCTAACTAACCTAAGGACATCACACACATCCATGCCCGACGCAGGATTCGAACCTGCGACCGGAGCGGTCACGCGGTTCCAGACTGAAGCGCCTTTAACCGCACGGCCACACCGGCCGGCTACAGATATGGTAAATCATCAAAATCTGAGTGATGATTGTGTAGCTTTAAGATTGCTCCAATAAATTTTCTTGAGATGTTATGGTATTTAATTTAGAGGGTAGCGAAAGTTACTTTTCCGGGCAACTCTCCTAGGTTCGTAATAACCTGTTTGTGACACAGACTCTCAATTTAGTTCTCGTGGACTGTACTGCACATGCGCCAGGAGAAGCAGCAGAGGCGTGTAGTAGTATCAGCTGGTGTCGACGCTACAGCATGAACTACAAAGATTGGTTCAATTGTCCGCAGCTCGTGGTCGTGCGGTAGCGTTCTCGCTTCCCGCGCCCGGGTTCCCGGGTTCGATTCTCGTGATGACTGGGTGTTGTGTGATGTCCTTAGGTCAGTTAGGTTTAAGTAGTTCTAAGTTCTAGGGGACTGATGGCCATAGATGTTAAGTCCTATAGTGCTCAGAGCCATTTGAACCATTGGTTCAATTACTAACAATAAAACGGCTTATGTTCGCCTTATAAGACTCCGCTGCTCCCGCTACGCATGCGCACAGACCCTTTCCTCGCCGGTCGTTGTGGCCTAGTGATTCTAGGCGCTTCAGTCCGGAATCGCGCTGCTGCTACGGTCGCAGGTTCGAATCCTGCCTCGGGCTAAAAAATGGCTCTGAGCACTATGGGACTTAACTTTTGAGGTCATCAGTCCCCTAGAACTTAGAACTACTTAAACCTAACCTAAGGACAGCACACACATCCATGCCCGAGGCAGGATTCGAACCTGCGACCGTAGTGGTCACGAGGTTCCAAACTGAAGCGCTTAGAACCGCACGGCCACACCGGCCGGCTTCCTGCCTCGGGCATGAATGTGTGTGATGTCCTTAGGTTAGTCAGGTTTAAGTAGTTCTAAGTATAGGGGACTATTGACCTCAGATGTTAAGTCCCATAGGGTTTGGAGCCATTTTTTTAGACCCTTTCCTCTTTCCTCGTCTCTCGCCCCTCTGACAACAATCATCTCGTGGCGCGATCATAATATATTCATTGAGGGGAACATCTTCAAACATCAGCCTCTTTAATGGACTTTTTTTCGTAATTATTTACAGATTTCACTATGTTCCCTAAAACGCCTTATTACTCGTAACAAGCTCTCGAGTGAGAATTAGAGCATCACGACGGTGTAACCCAAGCCTCTCTTCAGCAGTGCGGATTTCATGGAGGTTCTGCGTCGAGAGGGGCACTCGCTAGCGGGAAAAGTCTTCTGGCGTGGGGCGACTCTGCTGAAAGAAGTGTAATCAGCTTGAAGCCGACCCCCGGAAATCTCCAGGAAAACAGCGGATCGCCTGGGGAAGTGGCGGACGCCGGCCGGCACCTGCTGCTTTCCGGGAGGCCTGGTGGGCTGTCTCCACTAAGTCGGCATCCCGGCCTAATCTCTAAGAACGCGTTTTCTAAGGGCACCACGAGCGCCAGCTATCCCCTAGGAAAGCAGCAACCGATCGGCAAGTTAGCATGCAAAGACGAGGCTCTCTGCACTTCGATTGCGTGCCTCGACTGGTAACACAGGAGTCTTTATGAGATCACTTTGTTGCTCGTCTGTCTGTTCGTCCGTTAAGATCCCTTTTTCTAAGGACGAAAACAGGTATCAAACTGAAATTTATGTCAAATACCAAAGTCTACGGTCCCTTAGAAAGAAATGAAACTTCTGCGTCAGGGGCGGCCACAGTTTGCCATACCGTGCACCGGCCTCGCTCGATCCTGTACCTGGTACAGCGCGAGATTTCATTTAGTATTGCGATGTGGCATTGACTGTCAGTATATCTCTCTTCAGTTCGGCAGAATCTTGGTATCAGTGCTTGTTAACCTTCGCTACTTGTTCGTGGTATGAAGAACGTTCACAGGCCCAATGGGCGCTTGCACAAAAAGCGGCAGTCTATGATCTATCGTCACAAGCCTTTAAATGAATGGGAATGACAAAAGAGTGGAATGAGAATGCTCAATATTTTCGAAATGTGATCAGAAAACACGGTGAATGAATTTTTTTAGCAGCAACTGCTCACCCTACAACAATTTGATGTAATTTGTCCGATAGCCTGATCCGTTGAGCTAAGCAACGTCAAATTGGAGCACGTTATCACTTGTCAGTCAGCGTCCAGAGACGCTAGAATGAAGTGTTTACCATGTCTGTCGCGCATCATAGATTTCAAACAACTCTTGAACATTAAATTCTGTTTTCAAGTGAAAAAACAGTACCAAAGAGTCTCATGAGATGGTGAATTTGGTGTAAGACAATACTGCTGTGACTTCGAAGACTGTTTGCAAGTAGTAGAGTAGTTTGAGCGATTTAAAAGCGGAGATGAGTCGACAGAAGACGAGCAATATTTGGGAACTCCTTTAACCTCAAAAGCAGAAGAAAATCACAGAAAAGTGGCAAAAATTTTTCGTTCCAACAGGTGAATAACTATTCTAGAACTTACTGCAGAACTTAGCATCTCGTACGGGTCCATGCCAAGCACTTTAACCAACAGATTGCAGATGAGGCGAGTGAGTACAAAATCTGTTTCCAGCATTTGAATGATGAACAGACGGAAAATCGCGTATTAATTTTCACAGTGTTGAAGGATAGTCTTCATTCAGATTTCTGCACAATTTCAGTGCAGTAATGTGTTCACTGAAAATTTGTGTGTGTGTGTGTGTGTGTGTGTGTGTGTGTGTGTGTGTAAGTATAATCTAACTTCTGCACCATTTGAGTGCAGTAATGTGTTCATTGTAAATAAGTATTACAGTAGTTGTATTACATGTTTCTTACCTTATAAATAAATATAAAACTTTTTTATTTTAAATTCAGTGCAATAGTATTTGTAAAATGACTCTTAGTGTTCATTAAAAAATGACGATCATTCCACTTGGGACCTGTGGAATGGTACATTAGCTTATTTGTTTTAGTTTAAATATTTGTCATGTATTGTTGTTTTTCTGACATGTTCCACATCCTGGAGGACCTCCTCACTACGGATCAATTGGAATGAAAGTAAATCTAATCTAATCTAATCTAATCCGGACTTCATGTCCAAAATTGTAACAGGAGACAAAACTTGGGTCTATGGGTATGACACTAAGACGAAAATTTAGAGTTCCCAGTAGAAAACCAGTGAATCTTTTTTTTTTTTTTTTGCCGATATTGAGGGCATAGAGCGATCAGAGTTCGTTCCAAGGGGAACTCCATCACGACAACGCGCCGTGCCGCACTTCGCTTTTGATTCGCGGGTTTCTGGCCGGAAAGAGTGTTCCTGTCTGTCGTAATCCGCCTTACTCAGATTTAGCACCATGCTACTTCTGGCTTCTCCCAAACACTACAACCGTCCTTAAGAAAACCGTTTTGACACCGTTCTTGACATTGAGAGGGCCATGGCAGAGTAGCTGAATACTCTTCCAAAAGAAGCCTTCCAGTTATGCTTCCAGTCATGGATTCACCGTTGGGATAAGTGTATTGCTAGCCAAGTACTGTAATTTGGAGGATTTTAAATCAAATTCCATATGAGCTTATTACTTGGTTTCTAATGAAATTACTCATATTCACCGTACTTTTTGATCGCATCTCAAATTATTCACTCCCATATGGACGGGTACTGCAAATTTGTTATGAAATGACATTAAGATACAATGCAGAAAGAATTTAAAGATTTTGTTGGCGATGAAAGAGCAAAAAATTATAACGATCGGCAGACGGGATTCATTGTTCTGTAAATGAAGAAGCATTATGCTAGCTCTGAAAACATGGAGCACAAGAAGAAACCGGTGGTGCGAATATTAAAATTTCTGGAGTCGGACGCATTATTCCACTGTCAGTTGCGACAGTTTTCGATGGACATGTCTTAGAGTTCGGAGACTTTATGTATTACTGCAAAGTACGTTGGTTAAGTCAAGGGGTAGGCCTGGGACGATTTTTCGATTTAAAACCCCCTATTATTGGATTTATTTAGGAAAAGGAGTGCAGGAACGAAAATTAGAACGTCCGAAATGGATTGCAGACATCGCTTTTTAAATGGATTTGACTGCACAGTGCCGTAGTAAGGCACTGCAAGGTCAGACATAACTTGTTTTTTATTTGATGGGGATGCATTTAAAAGGAAAATCGCGTTGTAGAAGGGACAAATTCTGATAAACACAGGCCATTGCCCTCAGCTCACTGGCGTTAAATTAAACGCGCGGTCTGAAGAATACGTTGTGGCTTTGGAAAGAATTACAAGGACAATGTCAATCTTACATCTGTTTTCGAGACCCTTTGCCGTTTCACTTGAAAGTACGGCTGTGCATGTACAGATATAACTGAATGATCTGCAATGTAATTGCCGGCTGTAGTGGCCGAGCGGTTCTAGGCGCTACAGTCTGGAACCGCGCGACCGCTACGGTCGCAGGTTGGAATCCTGCCTCGGGCATGGATGTGTGTGATGTCCTTTGGTTAGTTAGGTTTAAGTAGTTCTAAGTTCTAGGGGACTGATGACCTCAGCAGTTAAGTCCCATAGTGCTCAGAGCCACTTGAACCATTTTTTTGCAATGTAATTCCCGTTTTAGAAACAAATCCTTTTACTATACAACGGCACAGAACGTCTGCACTTTTTCCCTCAGGTAGAGTGTCCACGTCTCCAAAATGTGGTTGCAAACTTGCTACAATATTTCGATCAATATATGTGTGTGAGAGACCTTTTTAGATTACGAAACTGCATAATTCACGATTACCTGATAATATGAGTGTCAAAATCTGTGAAATTGTTTGTGTCTATCTCTATGCTGGCAGTTACCAGATAAAAATTAGATTGTCTTCAGCGCGCCAAAAATAATTAAATAATACAGAAAACTAGTTTTATTTGCGACCTATGTTATTGTGAAATGTGAAATATAAAAGCAAGTCATATGCGATGAGGCTTCATTGCCACTTTAATGTGGCGCATTCGTGCCACCCCTCCTCTTCACACTCGTACAGCGTACCAGGGCGGCAGGGGAAATTTACAGCCACGATGAGTCTATGGCCCTCGATACAGAGCGAGGGTCGCGAGCCGAAATCTCAGCAAGCCCTGTTCTAAGTCAGTGAGTCAAAAGGTACGGCTATTTACATAACATATTTTGTTACTCGCAATGTCATAAAATACGGATAGGATTCTTGATTTCTTGCCGGAAAGCCACAGTAGGTAGTAAATGACGGCAAGTCATTCGAGTAAACCTGAAGAGAAATCTTGCGTTCCCCAAGGAAGTGTTATAGGCCCTGTGCTGTTCCTAATCTATATAAACAATTTAGGAGACAATCTGAGCAGCACTTTTAGATTGTGTGGTGATGATGCTGTCATTTACCGTCTAGTAAACTCATCAGAAGATCAAAACAACTCCAAAATGACTTAGATACGATAAATTTATGGTGCGAAAAGTGGCAGTTTTATCTGAATAAAGAAAAGAGTGAGATCATCCACATCAGTACGAAAAGAAATATGTTAACTTTTGGTTACACGATAAATCACTCAAATTTAAATGCTGTCATTTCAGCCTAAGATTTAGGAACTACTATTATGAACAACTTAATTTGGGACGATCACATAGATAATGTTGTGAAGAAGGCAAATCAAAGACTGCTTTTTATTGGCAGAATTCTTAGAAGATGCAACGGGCCTACTAAAGAGACTGTTTACACCATGCTTTCCGTTCTCTGCTAGAGTAAAGCGACGCGGTATGGGATCCTTACCAGATAGGATCAACGGAGGACATCGAAAAAATCGAAAGAAGGAAAGCTCGTTTTATATTGTCGCGAAGTAGGGGAGAGAATGTCACAGATATAGTAAGAGAGTTGGGGTGGAGTTCATTAAAACACAGGTGTGTTTTTTGTTTTTTCGGTTATTTGTGGTGAGATCTTTCTACGAAATTTCAGTCTCCATCTTCCTCCTCTGAATGCGAAATATTTTACTGTCGCCAATCTACATAAGGAGACATGATCATCGTCATAAAATAAGAGAAATCAGAGCTCGTACAGAAAGATTTCAGCGTTCATTTTTCCCACACGCTGTTAGCGAGTGAAACAGAGAAATAGTTTGAAGATGGTTTGCTCTGTCAGGCAATTAAATGTAAATTGCAAAGAAGTAATGCAAAGAAGTCATCTAGATGTAGAAATGCAGAGAAAAACTTTGTACGCTAGGATTTGCTTGTTACCCATCGGTAGTTAGTGAGCAAAGATATTTCCGTGGAAATTTTCACATCAACTGTCCACAAAAGTATAGCTAGATTGTACAATAAATTCGAGGAGGATGGATTTTGTGCGGTTGAAAACGTTCGGGCCAACCGGACGTGTCAGAACAGACGGTGGACCGCGCGAGGGACGATGATGTGAAGTCCCACAAAACCTACCTGTTGAGCTACCGCCATTGTAACCCAACCGCCATGTTGGCTGCACGAGCCCTGTGCTTCGGTAGATATGGTAAATGTAGTTTTTAATTTCGTGTTAGGTTTTCGCTATTACTGTGTTAGCTACAAGGCTTACGCTGACACTGTGAATGGAGCAGTGGGTAGATTTATACGACCACAGGTCCGTATTTGGTTTCAGATTACTGGGAGCTATGTTCCAGCGTGTCACAACTTTGTGTTGTAGAGTGAGTTTCAGTATTCCAAGAAAGTACCGTTATGTTTTCAGTTCCAAAGGTACTTCGTTTTTAATAATAGAGTATTTTATTTGGTGATTGTTTGCTTTCAGAATGATCGATAATGACTGTGTGTCAAAATTGCAGTCAGAATAAATAAAATGTTTTTAAAAAGGGAATGACTTCATTCAATAATTACACTTAAGGCAGTGGAACCAGTCCTCTTCAAAATTCTGGGTAATATCAAATACTACACTGGAATTCTATAAGCATTTTAATATGTCAGTGAAAGTTTAATGCAGCTGTTTCTGTTCTTGGTTGCTACGTTGCAGCGATTTACGTGACGTTTGTCAAGCGTGGTGTTTATTAACTTTCGTTTGTATGGCAGTATACCGCAACAAATACCATACGACGTTTTTTTCACGTTATTTGCTATTATCTTTGGAGGTAAAACTTACATTTGACAATTTTTTCAACCTCTAACTTGAGTTCAATACTTTGGAGTACAACGTTCGTAATTTCATCGTATACGTATATACTTTTGTCATTTCAAAGGCTGAATTTACAATAAAATACATCTAAAAATTAAAAGATGACGTAGTGAATTCAATGAACTATAGAAAATATATTGGGGAGATGACCACCATGTTATCAAATAAGAAATAAAAGGGCTAAAACTCTATCTCTTGTTACTATCATGCTATAGAAACGAAACGTTCTCGGAAACAATCTGGCTACGGAGAACTTCTACTTATTACCTCACCAATGTGAGCATTGGTGTTTCTGTGATGGGCAGCAGTAAGACACGAGGGCGTACTGAAAAGTAATGGGTCCGAACTTCTTATTCTGTACTCAGTATCGGTTGAGATATTACATGTCATGCATATTACTCGCTCTACTTTCCCGCTATGTTGACGCAAGATGCAACCGTCTTCTGCTAAAGGGCTCCGAATTGTAACATGTAACATGGTGGTGTGTACCGTAAGTACGCCTGTACGCGAGAAACAGTATGCTGTAATCGAGATCTTAACCACGGAAGACCGAAAGCACAAATTCTAAAAGTTCGTCCTCACATGGGGCACCCGCTCATTCAGCATGGCAATGCCAAATCACACATGAGCGTTACGACATCTGCAATAATCCGACTCCCTGGATTCGTTATCACCGATCGTCCTCCATACAGTCCTGATGCGGACCCATCCTATTTTCGTCTGTTTCCCAAACTTACAGAACTCCTTCGAGAACTTCACTTTTATAGTGACGAAGCGGTGCAGGCAAAAGTTTAGTTATGGCTCCGTCAACGAACTCAAACATTATACAGTGACGGTATCAACAAAGTGGTCTCTCGTTTGGAGAAATGTGTTCGTCACCGTGGTGGCTATGTTGGGAAACAAATATGTAGACATGAAGAATAAAGATGTAGAATAAATTGGTTTTATTTAAAAAGCCTTAGGAGTTTTCACATAAAAAATTCAGAGGCATCGCTTTTCACCACGACCTCGTGGTTTTACGAAGCCAAACCAAGAACTCGTTTCCGTTATTTAGTGAAAGGTAAATATACGATTGCTGCCCTGTAACTGAGAACTTCCTGCCTATAAATCTCGAGGTACTCCATTAACAATCTTCTCTGTCTACAACTATGCTATGCCGGCCGAAGTGGCCGTGCGGTTCTAGGCGCTGCAGTCTGGAACCGCGAGACCGCTATGGTTGCAAGTTCGAATCCTGCCTCGGGCATGGATGTGTGTAATGTCCTTAGGATAGTTAGGTTTAACTAGTTCTAAGTTCTAGGGGACTGATGACCTCAGAAGTTGAGTCCCATATTGCTCAGAGTCATTTGAACCATTTTATAACTATGCCATGAGAAGCACTCTTCGGCCATCACTCATACGGTGTCTTCTTGTGGAGTACTGTTGCAACTATAAACGAAGTTCTGACTCTCAGTCTCTCTGATTGACTTATGACCCAGCAGTATGTACATGCAGCTGCAATGGAGCACCATAAATAGCTGCCCCTTCGTGGTCAGTGCCACATGTAGTATCAACAGAAACTACAGTTTCTATTGTGTACCATGATGCGATCAAATAACGAGGTTTGAACCAGTCAGCATCTGTGCTATCGTGCTCACTTAGTACTCGTGTAACGCTAGAACAAGTTTGTATTAGCGAAACGTCCACGCACACTGGGATACCATTTGGTGAATAACCAGACTATCGCAGATAAACAAAGGCAAGTTCGTAAGATGACTTGTGGGGTGCAGTGGGGCGGCACTGCAGGATAAATTGGCTGCCATGGCTTTCGAAACCCTGTCTGCGGAGGGAAGAAGAAGCGGGGTGGATCAGGCAGCCTATTTCCGGAAATGACAAGGGGACGTCTCTGGACGGGGAGGAGCTGGACACGGGAGAATAACAGGGAAGGCTATCTCTGCGCGGACGGCAAGCAGATTGAGTCCTTTGCATGCCCGGACACACGCCGGCCGCACAAATCCCGACTGCTCTTGGTCTGCATACGTGCCGCGCCTGCGATCGCGCCCTGGAAAGCGTCTGTCTTGCTAAACAGCAGTTTTGTCTAGCTTAACGCTCCAGCACCGTCCCACGTGCAGTCCGGTCCAAAAATGCCGTCGTGGTCATTAATCAGACATAAGGTATTGTGCCCATAGCACGGAGGTAGTACATACCTCTACATGCTGAATCCGACTACACCGATACACTTTCTGAGGTTGTACAGGGCATTTTCTGACTACAGGAAACATATTCGTAAGTGTGAATATCAACCACTATCGGCTATATATTGGAATGACGACAGTGAAACCGGAATTCCTGCTTTACGCGTGCAGTCGCCTTAACCGTTTCGGCTATCCGTGCACGAATCACGACCAGACTCCAAAGTTTTCCATATGTCGTCGTCCAGGTGTCACAACCTGCACTAATACGTTACGTATATTCTCGTCCACGCAAGAAACATTTATTGAGAGTCAAGGGCCTGGAATTGGCAAATAAATCCGAAATATCAGTGCCTGTGTTATTAAGAAGTACGATGCTGGCAGGAATTTTCACTGTCAATACAGCCGACGGTAGTTCATATTCCCAATTTCGAATACATTTTCTGTATATCTTGACGGCTGTAGTCATTAGGGTACCTGAAGGAATATCTCACTGTACTTCTTAATAACACAGGCAATGCTGTTTCGTATTTTCTGACTCTTTTGGTATAAGGAATCCATGTGGTTTCTGGTAATACGTTACATGGTAGTAATGTAATTATGAATTATTCGGTCTGTTTGCAGCTATCTTGTTTCCCTGAAAATAATTTCGCAAATTTGCAGAAGTTGGTAATATGCAATCACTAAAACGTAAAACACAAAAACACAGAATACTGCAACACAGAGATTTTCCGTTCATTCTGCTCAGCACACAGTCATACTTGGTGCATCTATGGGTTAGAAGTGAATTCTTCCTCCTTCCTCACATGAAGAAACCATTGAGTGACTTCAGAATCACGTGTTTCGATGTGTAACGTTTCCTGAACGACAAATTGCAGATTTCTATAACCTAGGTCTGCTCAAATTCATTCATTCATGACCATTATCATTTATTGCACACAAACAGGACATTTAGGTTCTTGGAAGAAGAAATAAATATACAAATACATAAACATAAAACATAACGAAATAATCGACACATCCAGCCCCAGAATCGTGAGTAAATAGAATTGTAACATGTCAAAAATTAATTACATATGTTGCCAATTTACTTCTGTGACAGACATCCTCAGTGCTGGCTGTAGGATGCTCTTCCATTGTCTGTGTGCGGTACACGCCCATATCTCACAACCACACTATATCACCGGTCGCACTAGTGACATGTACAGCTGTATCTTGCTCTCCTGGGATATTATGTTTGACATGTATTGGTGGTTTAAAACATAGTGCACCCTGAAATATTTAATAATCGGGCCTTCTGACGGTTGCTCGCGTCGTTACCGTACGATATTCCGACGGCGTAACTTATAACTTCTTCAGATGCTCCCGGAGCGCTTAGCATCATCCAAGCACAAATACTGAACCAGAACCACCCAAGGACCAATCTCAAGGGCACCTGAGAAAGACAGCGAGCTACGCCGTCGAAATATCGTGTGAGAACGACGTGAGCAACCGCCGGAAGACCCGATGATTCAACATGTCGACAAATCGGTGGGAAACCCTGAAGAGTTACATCTGTAGCACGTCCTGTTCGCATTCGTTATTCTTTGTCGAATTTCCTTCTCAGCCCCACACTTATTCGACAGTACAATACTTGAATGTTTCGACTCTTTCAAAATTATGATCGTGTATACTGATGGCGTCCGTATCTTTTTGTTGACGAGAGACTGCCATGTATTCTGTCTTCTCATCGTTCACCGGTAAATCTAGTGTGCTCCTTTCTAGCATAAATCGATATGTATCACCTCTTTCAGAGTTTCGCCCACAGCCACACCGTCATCTGCAAATGCATGGTTGGAAACAATGTGTTTTTAGAGAGATGGTAATTAAAATTTGTGACTGCGTTTCGTAAAAATGCGTCTCTGAGCGTTCACAGTGTTCAGACTAAGAAGTTCTTTCTAAATGTAGTAGTGCTTTGACCATATTCATGACGTATCTCTATTGAGTTAAAATTTTGAGAAGCTCACTCCAACTTACATTAATGATAGCGGAACTCTTAACCCTTTTAAGTGGGTATTTTTCGTGTGCGCTCCTCTATCTAAGTGGATAATTTCCTCTATCTCTGCCTGGCGTAGTCGAGACACGTGCCTTACTCGCTCACCTGTACATTAGTTTATTGACTGTAGTTTACGGACCAAAGCTAAAATGAATTAACGTAGACTAGACGGTATTAAAGAAGAGAATGATATTACATTTTCAGATAATTACAGGTCGTTTTCAGAGTGAAATATTTTAAAACTTGGTTCTGCACATAGAGGAACTTCTCATTCTGCACACCAATAAGATGTCTCTTTTCGAAGGCCTCTTCTCCTTCAGTATGCTGGAAAAATGTTCTGGAAAATGTCTGGCTATAAGACCAGCCGATATGAGTATTCAAGTTGTGTGTCCAGTTGATGACCCTTCTGGGGAAGATACAACAGATTGTTTCCACAGACTAATAAAAACGTCCAGTCAGCTTACTTTCATGCCATGATTTTTTAAAAGTTTTTTTATAGTACATCGCATTGAAGCATGCAACGTCCAATAAACGTCGAAAACTTCTTTGTTAATATTTTTTCATTCTGCTCCTCGCCATTAGGTTGCTTTGGAATTGTGATTTGTTCCTGTCCACGGCTCCAGTGTTCTTGCTAAGGTCTGAACTTTTGGACCACGCCATACTTTGAATTTTTCCCCTAGTTTATCCTTTGTCATCAAGTCAAGCAACTCTTTTTTTGTTTTGCCTCATTGTACCGACAGCAACCATGTTGTTACTTGTTATATTGCAACCAAATCTGGACTAGTGTACCAGTTGTCGAGGTAAATACAGTAAAATATGAGCAAATCGTGAGCGGACTTGAAAATAATTCGAGTATATACTTTCTCTTTAGGCCAATGACTGTCACAAAATGTCTCCTTGCCAGCATAAACAATATAATCTCTTATATATCCAGAAGAACTATCTCACAGTGCAGAAGATACAGCGTCTGACAAAAAAGTTTAGTACTCAGAAGCGGAGGAGGAAACGAAATGGAACTTTACTGGTTCAGAAGGTTCGTGATGTTATTTCAGTGATTACAGAATCCAGTCAAACTTACAAAGAACTTGGCAGTATGAGTCCACTTAAAAAATGACGTTACGTCCCCTTTGGACTGATTCGTGTGGGAGGTACGCAATAATGCCATTGTATTCTCTCCTGAGGCAAGATGGCAAACAACCGTTTTAACCGGTCTGCGATATCCTGGATGCCGGCGCTGGAACGTAGTAGACGTCCGAGCTGGTCCCACTCATGTTCTATCGGAGACGGATATGGTGATCTCGCTGGAGACGGAACTACCTCAACACGGCGCAGAGGGTTCATGGAGACATGTGCTAAGTATAGACGAGCGTTGTCCTGTTGAAATATGGCACGACGATCCTGTCGCTTGAGGGGATGCACATCCAGAAGTAGGATGCCCACGACGTACCGTTGTGCCGTCGGAGTCACTACAGACCGTGAAGTCATACCCGATGGCTTTCCACAACATGAAGCTAAGAATAACACTGCTGTGCATCTCCAAAACAATGAAAGTATGAGACCTTTCCCATGTCGCCGCCATACTCGCCGACTTTTGTCATCCAAGGTACTACAGAACCACAGAACGCAATGTTGCGCCATTAATCAGCGTCCTAGGCTTCTTGGTTACGGCACCACTCCAAACGCAGCCGTTTGTGTTGTGGTGTTAAATGCAGCATACGAATGCGACGATAATCCTCTATTTGGCTGCTGCTAGTCTCCGACTACTCGGGCGGGATGACACAGAATGCTGACCAGAGCTCATTACTTGTTCTCGAATAGCAGGTACATTGTGAAGGGTTCCTCTATTGTAGTTGGTCAGACGTGGCCGGCTGGAATCTTGTCGACGAGTATGCCTGCACTCAAGTTCCCATGCAGTCCCAAACAGGGCCGCTTCCACATCCGAATGCCCCACAAGACCACATATTAAACGATTCGACCAGCAAGCATTTAGAGATAGATAATGAGAAACTTTTCTAACTGTGTTAGGTACTGATAGCGCTGTCTCGTACGAGTACGTGACATCTCCGAGACCTTCTCAGTGATCACACAACATCTGACGTATTTCACGCCCCTTGTAAACCCTACCAGGCCTGGTAGGATCTCACTCTTCAGTTATTTCATTTATTACATATTTAGGAACCTCTTGCGCAGTGTCCCAGAAACAGGTCGTACATTTTACAATTTTTCGTACCGTAACTCATGTTGTTCCTTATTCAAAGCAAAAATTGTTTTCAGCAATGAAAATCGAAGTAATAATAGTGAGTTACAAAGCAAAATTAAATTAGTTAATGGAAATGGGGAGTTTTAAATACGATTGTTGGTAATTTGTTGAAACTGAAGGAAGTTTAAAGATAATAGGAATGATTGGAGGTGAGTTGTAGAGGCCTGGTGACAACACTAAACATCTAAACACCGACCGCACTAATGTACTTTGGTGGTCGCTCTACCTGTCACAGAGAATCGCATATCTAAATCATTTATATACCCGTTGATGGTGTGTACGTGCATGAAGTTACATTGACATCTGACCATAATTCCAGAGTTCTTCACTTTTTTGCCAGGCAGTGTGCATCATCCTGACTAAAGGGAGGCACCATCTGGTGAAGGTAGAAATGATAAGATTATAAAACCTGCCGGCCTGAAACTCGTCTTTCCCGTTAGCTACACGTCACAGAATGTTGCGCGCGGAAATTTCCGTCGAACGCGGTGAGAACCAGTAGGCCATGCTCGGATATATCCGACATACCTACTTAAAGGAGTAACAAGGTGTTATATAGGGTATTCTTATTAACGTTCAAAACCCGCAGAAGCGACGTAGATGACGCTGAGACGAGTAATTTAATATAAGACACATCGAGGCGCAAATGTCGGGAAGTACCTCAGGAGTGGATCACAAAAGTTCAACATATACGTCACCAGATGACCTACCTCAGCACATGTGCAGCATTTGAGCCTGTCAGTCTGTCACACCTGATCATCCTAACCCGAGTAAAAGCAATCGGGGGGGGGGGGGGGCTTAGGATTCGTGTCTTGCGTCTGGCACGCACTTACTTTCTTTTTTTTGCATTGCTTTAGACAGTTATATAGCTACATTGTGGTAAGATTTATTATTATATTCGCCAGTCTCGCGGTCTCTGCTGGTTAATCGCAAACTACAATATAATAAAAATCTATCGCATTGCGTCACAGGTAAATGAATATAAGCTTCCGAACTGCGTCGCTACCAGTAATTGGCCTACAGACAAAGTTTGTAAACGAAAACAGAAGGGACGAAATGAAAGAAACACACAATAAAAGCAGCTTTTGCTTGGTGCCGGCCGGGGTGGCCGAGTGGTTGTAGGCGCTACACTCTGGAACCGTTAGTTAGGTTTAAGTAGTTCTAAGTTCTAGGGGACTGTTGACATTAGAAGTTAAGTCCCATACTGCTCAGAGCCATTTGAATTTTTTTTTTTTTTTTTTTTTTTTTGCTTGGTTACTGCGAGAAAAATAATTTTGTAACTTCTGAGTTTACAACAGGTCACATTTACAAAAGGTATTCGAAATTTGCACAGGTTGCTTGAATGCAAATATTGCATCGCTTAGTCACCCCTTCACGTTCGGTGAGGTACGTCATCTGGTGAAGTCACATATCCAGCATTTGTCATCCACTTTTGGGGTGCTTCCATAAATTTTCGGCCCAATGTGTCTTTTATTAAATTACTTGTCTTATCGTCATCTACCCCGCTTCGGTTTTTTTAACGTTAATAAGAATCACACTGTAGATTTTCTTGCCGGAAGACAACCTTGTAGTTAGGGCAACGACAGCTATTAACAACCGTGTCAGCTTCATTTAGTCCTTTATTACTGAATCACTACCTGTTTCGTGGCGTTAAAGTCACTTCTTCAGGTGAACATATTACTAAAACATTAGAGTGGAAAAGCCCGAAACCTTTTTACCCTACATTCGTTGTACGTCAGAACAAAACACCGCTAAAAGGCGGTATGTCATAGAATAAAACAGTCGGATTCCAATATAGAGGATGGGTCCGCTTCTCCAATCTAAAACTGAGCGAGGTGGCGCAGTGGTTAGCACACTGGACTCACATTCGGGAGGACGACGGTTCAATCCCGCGTCCGGCCATCCTGATTTAGGTTTTCCGTGATTTCCCTAAATCGCTTCAGGCAAATGCCGGGATGGTTCCTTAGAAAGGGCACGGCCGACTTCCTTCCCCATTCTTCCCTAATCCGAGGTTGTGCTCCGTCTCTAATGACCTCGTTGTCGACGGGACGTTAAACACTAATCTCCTCCTCCTCCAATCTAAACGGAATCGCGAACAGCGGACGCGGCTGCGTACTGAGTACGAACGGGGCCGCGTCCCCTGTTCGCAATTCCGTATAGATCGGAGAAGCGGACCTGTCCACTATATTGGAATCTGCCCTATGACATTTTTGTTCTGAGGGACAACGAATGTTGGGTAAAAGATTCGGAGCTTTTCCGCTCTTATATTTTAAGAATTTTTTCACCTGAGGATGTGGATTTTAGTGCCACGGAATCGGTATGATCGAGTAATGAAGAACTAAATACAGCTGAAGCGGTTATTAATACACAGGATTTTCTTGTCTGTGTGTGTGTGTGTGTGTGTGTGTGTGTGTGTGTGTGTGTGTGTGTGTATGTGTGTGTTTGTGTCGTAACTATGACCCCTAATGCCACAAATAAAATTTTATTGTCAATGTATATGTCAGTATGGGAATGATAACCGCAATTTATATTATACGGCAGCATCGAGAACGACCCATTTTAGAATAGTGACCTAGCAGAGGAAGAGTTGTAATGAGCGGAAAACCGCGACACGTTGACGAGCAGGTGGGGCGGCGGGCACCGCCGGCAGCCGGCAGCCGGCAGCCGGGTTGCAGGTCGGCATGGCGCGAGGTCCGGCCAGTCAAGACGCGGAGGGGCGCTGCCCCTGGCGAGCTGCAGCCCGCCCTACCGCCGCCGCCGCCGCCGCCGCCGCCGCCGCCGACCGTCGTCCACTCAGATCAATAAACGACTCCCTCCACTCGAGTGGCCGATTCTCGGCACAATATTAGGGCCGGGCCCGGCACTTGTTGGCTTTGCTGCGCACCGCCGGCCGCCTCCCCTGCCGGCGAAAAAGTCGACGCCGTGCCTCTGCCGCACGGCGCGCTGTCCTCGGCCGCCGACTCGCATTTTCAGCGTCTCTTCTTTGCTGCCACTCCTCGCACCGGCTGTGTTCACCCGAGAGGCCATTGCGGAGAATTTCTTTTGGGACCGATCCCAAAATGTCGCTATTATTTCGCACCGCATTGAAGCTGTCGAAAAAATACACTACTGGCCATTAATATTGCTACACCAAGAAGAAATGCAGATGATAAACGGGTATTCATTGGACCAATACATTATACTAGAACTGACATGTGATTACGTTTTCACGCAATCCGGGTGCGTAGATCCTGAGAAATCAGTACCCCGAACAACCACCTCTGGCCGTAGTAACGGCCTTGATACGCCTGGGCATTGAGTCAAACAGAGCTTGGATGGCGTGTACAGGTACAGCTGCCGATGCAGCTTCAACACGATACCACAGTTCATTAAGAGTAGTGACTGGCGTATTGTTACGAGCCAGTTGCTCGGCCACCATTGACCCGACGTTTTCAATTGATGAGAGATCTGGAGAATGTACTGGCCAGGGCAGCAGTCGGACATTTTATGTATCCAGAAAGGCCCGTACGGGACCTGCTACATGCGGTCATGCATTATCCTGCTGAAATGTAGGGTTTCGCAGGGATCGAATGAAGGGTAGAGCCACGGGTCGAACACATCTGAAATGTAACGTCCACTGTTCAAAGTGCCGTCAATGCGAACAAGAGGTGACCGAGACGTGGCACCCCATACCATCACACCGGGTGGTACGCCAGTATGGCGATGACGAATACACATTTCCAATGTGCATTCACCGCGATGTCACCAAACACGGATGCGACCATCATGATGCTGTAAACAGAACCTGGATTCATCTGAAAAAATTACGTTTTGCCATTCGTGCATCCAGATTCGTCGTTGAGTACACCATCGCAGGCGCTCCTGTCTGTGATGCAGCGTCAAGGCTAACCGCAGCCATGGTCTGAGAGCTGATAGTCCATGCTGCTGCAAACGTCGTCGAACTGTTCGTGCAGATGTTTGTTGTCTTGCAAAGTCCCCATCTGTTGACTCAGGGATCGAGACGTGGCTGCACGATCCGTTACAGCCACGCGGATATGCGGATAAGATCCCTATCATCTCGACTGCTAGTGATACGAGGCCGTTGGGATCCAGCACGGCGTTGCGTATTACCCTCCTGAACCCACCGATTCCATATTCTGCTAACAATCATTGGATCTCGACCAACGCGAGCAGCAATGTCACGATACGATAAACCGCAATCGCGATAGGCTACAGTCCTACCTTTATCAAAGTCAGAAACGTGATGGTACGCATTTCTCTTCTTTACACGAGGCATCACAACAACGTTTCGCCAGGCAACGCCGGTCAACTGCTGTTTGTGTATGAGAAATCGGTTGGAAACTTTCCTCATGTCAGCACGTTGTAGGTGTCGCCACCGGCACCAAACTTGTATGTATGCTCTGGAAAGCTAATCATTTGCATATCACAGCATCTTCTTCCTGTCGGTTAAATTTCGCGTCTGTAGCACGTCATCTTCGTGGTGTAGCAATTTTAAAGGCCAGTAGTGTATATGTGCTGACGGACTCACGGGCGTCCACGACTCGTACCGATCAGCTGCTGTGGTATAAACCAAAGGTCGTCAGTCTTCGGCTCGCGGGCCACATGCAGTCCGAATCAAGTGTTCGTGCGGTCCTCGATTGCCAGCCGTATTTTTATAATAACATGCACCTAGCAACTACAGCATAATTCAAAAATGTCAACTAACGTTAATAACTTCTTAATAGTGTACATTTCCTGCACAATGACGAACAAAAATACTTACAGACACAGTAACATTTTAAGATGTGCTGAATGTTAATTGAGGTTGGCGATTTAGGTCGTGGACTCGCATTCAGGAAAATGACGGTTCAAACCCACGTCCGGCCATCCTGATTCACGTTTTTCGTTGTTTCCCTAAATCGCTTAAGGCAAATACCAGGATGTTTCGTTCTAAAGGGCACGGCCACTTTCCTTCTCCCTCCTTCCCTTATCTGAGCTTGTGCTCCGTCTCTAATGACCTCGTTGTCGACGGGAGTCGGCCGCGGTGGTCGAGCGGTTCTAGGCACTTCAGCCCGGAACCGCGCGACTGTTATGGTCTCTGGTTCGAATCCTGCCTCGGGCATGGATGTCTGTGATGTCCTTAGGTTAGTTAGGTTTAAGTAGTTCTAAGTTCTAGGGGACTGATGACCTCATATGTTAAGTCCCATAGAGCTCAGAGCCATTTGAACCATTTTGTCGACGGGGCATTAAACACTAATTCCTCCTTCTCGATTTTGGTCGTGAGTTAAGTAAAGTTTGCCTCCTTCGTCAGAGGCAGAGTGATATGTAGAGCGGCCATTCCAAAATTAAAGAAGTGAGAGGGGAAAATATTTTGTTGTTTGTCTTTCTATGTTGACAACTAAGGTATGTGCGCAGCTAGCACCGATCAGCTACTATGGTATAAATGTCAAACGGAAATAAATTGGATTTGTGACTCCGCATTATAGAGACGGTCATCGTCAAATGTGATACATGCTTGTAGCAAGTAATATGAAATCAAATTAATTGCACTGCGCATTATAGAGACGGTCATCTTCAAATGTGATACATGCTTGTAGCAAGTAATATGAAATCAAATTAATGCCACTGTAATACAATGCAATCACAAAAAAAAGACATTCAAAACTTTTAGTAAACATTTGTCGTCGTGTTTCGTATTGCAGCCACTGTTATTAATTAAAACAACATACTAATTTATGTAGATTACCAGTTAATAACAAGTGATAAAAGTGCGCACCCCAATAGCAGTTAGTCATTTTCAAAAAAACACGTATAATACAACAGATAAAACTGACTTCTAAACATTTGTTAATTACAAGGCTATCATCCGTCATTCTATCCCGTCGTGACCATCTTGAATTAATTACGTTACATTTTTTGAAACAGTTCCTGGCCTGTTATATTTGGCCTAATACAAAAAACGGTCTGCTGCAGCCACTTGGCATTCTTTCAGTTACTGGGGCGCGAAGATTATCAGAAAAAATACCTAGAAATCAGAACAATAAACATGGGATCCAGTTTCGACGGCACTGGCCACAGTACCCGCTTACATGCGGTAAATTCGTCACTGTGAAAGCCTTCAGAAAAATAATATATTTCCAATATATTAGAAATGTTTGATTGATATCTTATAATATGCAGATTCAAAATGTGTGAGTAATAAGCTTCTACCAATAACCATGGTTTCGTCAAAATTGTAAATCTCTCGCTCCGCCCGCCCCTCCACCTCGCATTCTTTACTTGGCAGCCAGAGATGTCGCCCTACAACATCGCTCTTAACTCTTAAGCACAAAAGTTTGACGGCCACTGGTATAAACTTAGACACGGAATTCGCGCGGATTCTTGAATGCATATTACCAAGGTGATCATCTTCAAATCCGTCACATATTTGCAGAAAGGAATATAAATTAAGGCTCTTGTAATACAACGCAATAAGTAGAAGAAAATAATTCACGTGATTTAATAAAATCTGTGATCATGTGTCACATATCATTATGTATTTAAATTTATGTACAATTACTGTTATTAATCAATTAGTCATCTGCTCACACTGACATCAAACAGTTCTTCGTCATGCAGTGACAGTGACACATCGTTGGAGTCGCTGAGGGCGGCAGTGATCTGGAACAGAGAACAGTCCGCACGAAGTGTTCCGAATGATGCTGACTCTTAATGATCAGTAATGGGACCGGCAGCCAGTTTATCGCGACCTTACAATAGCTAGTCAGTTGTGGGCTCATAACATACTAAGTTAGGTTGGTTACCAATTAATAACAAGACTGGTATATATGCGGTCCGAGGTGCCGCGTCGCGATGTCAGTATTGCCTCGTGAGCAAAAACGTTTGACGATCCTTGGTCTATATGCTTGCATACGAAACTTGATGTCTCTTGTCTTCGTGGTCTTGATCGAACCTACCAGTAAGAAATCTGGCAGCAAGCCTATGAGACGGCCGGAGTGGCCGTGCGGTTCTAGGCGCTACAGTCTGGAGCCGAGCGACCGCTAGGGTCGCGGGTTAGAATCCTGCCTCGGGCATGGATGTGTGTGATGTCCTTAGGTTAGTTAGGTTTAATTAGTTCTAAGTTCTAGGCGACTGATGACCTCAGAAGTTAAGTCGCATAGTGCTCAGAGCCATTTGAACCATTTTTTGAGCAAGCCTATGAACTGCTTCGATGCGTTCATTTAATCCGTCATGGTGGGGACCCCGAACACTCGAGTAGTACTTACCAATGGGTCACATCACTTTCCTAGAACTCTTCCAGTAGACCTAAGTCGACCATTCACCTTCTTTACTACAGCCTCACGTGGTCGTTCCATTCCGTGTCGCTTCGCAGTGCTACGCCTAGATATTTAATCGATGCGCCTGTGTCGAGCTGCATACCACTAATGTTGTGTTCGTATATTACAACATCGCTGCTCATCCTATACATTAAATTGATGATGTATAGAGAGAATAAAAGCGGTTATGTCACGCTAGCCTAGATGCTCCAGACTATACCGATGTTTCAAATGAACTCTCGCTACCCGGGACAACACGTTGAGCTCTTTTACTTAAAATGTTTTCAAGCCACTCACATGTCTGAGGATCTCTTCCGTGGCTTGTCTCTTGCCCTTCATCCGTGGTTTGCAGGATATCGTGTTAGAGAAGATGAGTTTCGCACGAGCGTCGCTTTGTAAATCCGGGTTGATTTGTCAAGCCTTACTCTCTCAATGAAACTTCCTATATTTGAACGTAGACAATTTTCAAGAATGGCGCAGCAAACCAAAGTTTTGGACATAGTCTGTAATATTCCGGGTCTCTTCTTTTACTGTTCTTACCTGGGAATTACCTGCGCACTTTTTCTGTTCCTCGTAACTTTGCGCTGGCGATACGTGCTAGGTAAGTATGAGGCTAATTCCGGAGATTACTATCTTTAAAACCGAATCAGTAGGGGGAGGAGGAGGAGAGTAGTGTTCAACGTTCCGTCGACAACAATGTCATTAGAGACGGAGCACGAGCTCGGATTAGGGAAAGACGGGTAAGGAAGTCGGCCGTGCGCTTTCAGAGGAACCATACCGGCATTTACCTGAAGCGATTTAGGTAAATCATGGAAAACCTACCTCAGGATGGCTAGACGTGGGTCTGAACCATTGTCCTCCCGGGTGTGAGTCCAGTGTGCTAACCACTCCGCCACCTAGCTCGGTAAACCGAAACAGAATTCTATCAGGACCTGACGACTTATTTGTTTTCAATTTTTTCCTTTGATATTCATCGCCGGGGACACCTATTTCCGTGTGCTCCATCCGAGAGTTCTTACACTCGCCAGTGTAGCAGTGCAGGCATCTACATTTACATATGTTTGTCACAAGCGAAAGGACTACCAAACCCCTCTTTCCCTCTCCCCCACCACCCACCCCGGCCCCCCATATTCCATTCGCGGCTGGAGCGCGGGCGGAACAACTGTCGGTAACCGTTCGTATGAAATCGAATTTGTCTGATTTTCCAGTCATGTTCATTTCGCGAGATGTACGTGACAAGAACTAATATATTGTCTGTCCCTTCTTGGCAAGTACGGTCTCTGAATTTCAATAGTAAAGTTTTGAGCTTCGCGCAATGCCCTTCTTGTAGCGTCCGCCATCGCAATTGGATGAGCAACTCTGTAACAGCTCCCGTTCTTTTTAAAAGAATCCGTGACGACATATGATGCTTGTCTTTGAATCTTGTTTGCCTCCTCTTTTAATCCTATCAGATAAGGATCCCAAATTTCCAAGCAATACTAAAGAATCTGTCGAATTCCTCTGCGAATTACATTTTCTTTGAATACAGAAGGTGCGAAGCTACACTTCGTATTACATATTTCGGTATCGTAGCCCTATACTCAGTCGCTAATTCATGTATACAGCCGTCGAGCGGAAATCATCATTGATCACAGATAGACTAATGATGGTGCCAGATTCCAGTTCGACGGCGTCTACATGAATGAGGGTTTGATAATGCGACTACGACCCCGAAACTATTAGCAAATATCTTCTGTTTCCGAAGCAAATACATTATCGGATTATGACCAATACACAGCTCCCCTTCAAAAATAATATGGAAGATAGTAGATCATTTCAGACACCTCTTCCAGATATTTTCATGTGATTCATGGCTAGTCATATAACAGGACAATAATAAGTCTTTGCGCCTATTCAACTGCAGTAAGTTACATTTATCTAGTAATACTGGATAATACCTTCATCTGTCTCATTAACTGTATTTAATTCGAATGAGCGATTTCGAAATTATACGGTTTCACCTTCAGACGTACTTGAAGCAGTGTAGTTGAACCGGAACATTGAAGTACCTAAAAGTGATCCAAAACATATCGACACCGAAAACCAGCGGTATTACTGAAAGCATAAAATGTGTCAATGAAGGCCGACCTTACTGTAACCGGATTTTCGTGTCTTTCCAACGAAGACAAAATTTTTTCTGTTACAGTTCATAAAGTAGTTTGTGGGGTGTAGATGTACAAAGTAATGACAAGACTATGTACGACAGCATATTCCGCGAACAGCGTCATTGAGTTTCCGATGTTTCCACTAGAGTTTCTTCTTCGTCTTCTTCTTCTTCTCCAGTAACAGGCCTGGAGGACCCAGTATTTGGCCTAGTGGCCTGTAACCATTCCGTGTCTTTGCTGGTTTTCTTACATCTCTTCTACCTCTGGATTAGTTTTCAAGATTTTTCGGAGGATGCGACAGGTCTTCATCCGTAGTTCACGGTCTTTCACAGATGTTCGGTAGTTCTGTATGGTGTTGAGAATTTGTTTCACTTGGAAATTCCTTAGGATGTGATCAGACATTTTCCTGTCGCATAGTGTGTAGCTAGCTGTTCGTGTTATGTGTAGCTAGGTAACTTTTGTGAAGTTTATGATTTTGTGTTACGTACTGTATTCTTTAACGTTGCTGAAGTTGTATCCTAGGTATCCGAAAACTGATGATCTAGGGTTGTATTTTGTATTGAAATTTTGGCTCTCTTGTGGTCTTTCCAGATGAAGGCCGTAACTTTGGTGTTACTAAGGGAGACCTCCGTGTTGTACATATTTGCTGTTGTGAGCTAGTTATCAGCTAGATCGTTTTTATGTATATCATGAGCAACAACTGCACTACAGCATTTCTTCGGGGTACACCCAAACATCTGACGCCCAAAGATCCATCCTGCTGAGTTATATCTACGAGAAAGTACTCAATCTTGTCACAAAACTGGCCAGGCTTGCTGTAGGGTTATATTTTCCACAAGGCGACTGTGCGTTACTTTATCGGATGCCTTCCGGAAGTCAAAGAACACAGCATCAACCTGAGCGCTATTATCTACTGCTACCCGGATCTCAATAACGGCAAGAGCGGATAGTATTTCACTAGAAGTCTGTTTGGGGAATCAATTTTGATTTCCAGACAGTAGATTTTCGGTCACAAAAAAGGCCATGATGTGTGAGCATAAATCGTGTTCTACTGTATATTCTACAATGGATTGACGTTAGTAATACAGTTATGCGTGTCTGTCTGGGAACTCACACATAAAAAAAGGAACAACCTGGTAGTACTTTCCAGTCGCTTAGAAGGATTGGTTACTGCAGCGACCTAAGATAAAATGCTGCTAGGAAGGAGCGACTTCTTTCGCATATTATACATGGAGCTGTACAAGTATCCCAGCGGACCTCGTCATCTTTCTTCATTTGAAAAACTTCCGCCAAGTTTCAGTTTCACGATCACTTATCTCAACATCTGTTCAAAATGGTTCAAATGGCTCTGAGCACTATGGGACTCAACTGCTGTGGTCATCAGTCCCCTAGAACTTAGAACTACTTAAACCTAACTAACCTAAGGACAGCACACACATCCATGCCCGAGGCAGGATTCGAACCTGCGAACGTAGCAGTAGCACGGTTCCGGACTGCGCGCCTAGAACCGCGAGACCACCGCGGCGGGCTCTCAACATCTGTAACTTTGGCATTAGTACGATAGTAGGAACCATATTACTATCTTATGCACTGAAACTATTTCACAAGATCGAATTTAGTACTTCTACCCTTTCTGTGCGATTCTCCGTTTCGGTACGTGATCATTGAAAGATTGGATGGATGATTTTCATCGGTTCACTGACTATACACTGCAAATTATAATAATCCTGCTGTGTCTAGACGATTCGAAACCCCGTGCTGATACATTTGTAACACCTGCTTACATTTCTGACCCTATATGTCTTCCTCATATCAACAACATCAACGTCGTGAAGTCTGTAAAGGTTTGAGACCTTCAAACTGGCTGATCACAGCCGGCGAGTTCTTTGCGGCAGGGTGATAAGAAATTTTTCCACGGTACCAAATAAGCTTCTTGGGTAATGGGGCATATGTAGAAGAATAAGGAAGATGTTTACGCGAGTGAGTATCGAAAAAAGTATCCGTGATTCCGAAGGTTGTTCTCCGGTTCGAAGTAGCATTTCGCCCATTAGGGGTTCAGTGTTCTTCCACGTTATTATGGAATTTCACGAAATATTTTCTACCTGAAGTTCTCATTCTTGTCTTGCGCCACATTCTTAGATTACCATCTCGTCACACATCTACTTCTGGAGCCGGAAAATTTTGGATTCTGGTCAAATTTGGCAGATGAAATCCACGCTGTAAGTTTTGTGTATGTGTTGCAGTTAGGGGTCATATCCGCAAGCAGGTGAGCCGACGTCTGGTAGGAATGCGGGGCCGCTGCCTATATGCGCTGAGTGTCAGTAAGCTGAATACACAAACCACGCCAATCACGTCCACGTAATAACTGGATCCGCTCTCAACGCACACTGAGAAATACGGGAGACCGCGAACTGTATTCGCTGGTGGCATGACAGCTATGAGGATTGGCGCGCAAACACTAATTACGTCAGTAGCCGGCAAATGACTGTCAAATCACCGAAGGTCGTATTCTTCATTGTGTCGTTATGAATGCACATATTCATTACGTTCGATTGACCGACAACATGTGCTAAGAATGACGGTTTAAAAATAACTCTATAACTTGTTCTTATGGTCACTGCTCTTCCTCGTACAGTTGAACTTTGTCGAACGCTATCGCGCATTCCTAGATTCCTTGCAATAATTAGATCTGCTGCTACTAGTTTTTTCTTTAACTCGCTACTGCGGCTTGTTCAGACGAATTGCTATTCATATCAACTTTCCCTGTAGATATTCCGTATCTCTCTTCGTCCAGCTGGATATAGCTCGGCTGCAAACGAACAGTATTTAAAGTAATGCCGTGCAAGTATTTCGTAAGGTAAATTAATATTTCATTATTCTTCAGAGCGTATGCTGCAACAACCTAATAAGTGATAACGTATTTCCGTCCGGACTCGAATTCTGCATTTTGCGTCTCTCTGGCTACTTTCTGTCAATAGACACGGTTATGACACTACTTAACTGTAGCATCATCTACTGACGACGACGAGTACGTGCGCCGTTGGTGTATTGCACACATTCGGTGGCAGAACTCTTCGCAACCGCAGAGAGCCTTGACAGGCAGTATTTCGTTTAGAAAATGGAAGGTACTGAAAAAAAGTAATATTTTCGCAACTTGAGAAATGTAAGGTATATTTGATTAATTCTACTTATTGCTTCTACATTACCATGGAAAGAAAAACTCAAACTATGTCTCCGAAATAATTGCTGGTGTCGCCAAGTTAACACCAAGTAGGAGTTGTTAGTTTAAATCTGAGAGAAATGTTGTTGGTGTTGAGACAGCAACCAACCACAAATTTATTTTCAGTTCCTTTATTCAAAAGGTACCGTGACCGGTTTCGAATCATTACGATTCATCTTCAGACGGTTTACATGCTTTCATTAGAATCTGTAAAAAAACGCACCAAATGTTCTAATGAAATAAATTTGTGGCTGGTTGCTGTCTCAACACCATCAACATTTGTCTTCAAATAACAGCCACGGTCTCATCATATGACAAAATTGCATAAATCTGAGAGGTTTGAAAGATTTGGTGAAGATGTAAGGTTGTTTACTTTAGACCCTGCTTTCGGTTTTTCCACTTCTGTATAGATATCGTTCTTACTATAGCTATTATATGTCCGCCACAGGAGAGATTTTTTATTCACCATTGTGCAAGATACAGCTGAGAAATTTACAATATACAAAGTTAATGTCCGTATGTTGGTGAAGATGATATAGGCGTACTTGTTGTGAAATCATTTGAGATTGCTGGTTTACTTCGACGAGTGCTCAATGTTCGCTTCAGTTTCTTTGATATACGTAAAAATCTTCATTGAGTGGGGTTAACGATAAGTGTTTTGCATTATAGAGTGTTCTTCGAAAGTGGAAGCTTCCAGAGAATCATCCATCTGTTGTTCTTTTTCCTTTCATATTGTGTTCAAATTTCAGTGCATTATTTTTTTCGAATTTTAAATCAACAAGACTCTCTCTCGTTATCTTTTATTGATATTACAGGATTGCTATTTTACGGCACCCTGATATTGTGGTTCTGCATTTGCTGCTAAACAATACTATCCATTTTTTTACCAGGCGAAACTATTGCGAAGGACAATTTAAAACAGTTCATTTCTTTGTAGGCTAGAATTGCAAAATTGTCGTCTTTAGCTTCTTGAAGGAATCTTTACACTATTCAGTATAAGCATTTTTATCACTGGTCGTATATACTCAAAATCTCAGTGATTTAAAGCACGAGGCATGAATGCATAAGGAAAATGAAACTCTCTGCATACATTTTGTCTGATGCTGCATTTCACAAGTTAACGAGTAGTTAGTAGAAAAAAATTTCTCAGCCACCGCCTTTTGAAATGTATGCACAACATTTTGATCACTATTAAGAAGGGACTTCTACTGGTACCTGCGACCAGAAGCGATCCGCTAAATTCTTTTTAAAGGAGTGAAACAAATTGGATTCATTTTACATTACGAATTATCTAGGAAAATTTTTTGCTAGTTGACCGTCACTTAGATTTGTGCTGCTGATACTAAATTTCTGCCTCGCTTGATTTTTGTATAAGTCCATTGGGAAGAAGAGAGGTATCCACAGTAGCAGATATGTTCGGCTCTTAAGCTATGCTGTTCGCTGTTCTAAGGAAGGGATCATTTCTATAACCAGTACAGAATAGTGACCCGGACCTCTCGCGAGCGTTACTTGGCATTTGAGCGGCTGTAAGAAAACAGCGCTCCGGTCTTGCAACTAACTCGACAGTCGCCGTTCGGTCAAGCAGTGGCTCGATTCGTAATTAAGCTTAATTAACTCGCTTGCTGGCACAGGGAGTAGCGGCCAACTCTGGCCGCTAATATAAGGCTTCCCAGAGAACACGCTTCATTAATTAGTCGCGACCCGTGGTCGGTAATGTCCTAGAAACTAGATTACCGTTCCTGTATCGCAATGGCCGACGGATGCGCACTACACGAAGGAACTGTCTAGGTGTAGACCAACTTGCTTTCAGCTATGATTCGCGAAGAAGATGATTTTTTAGCTGATGAATCATACAGAGTAATCCTTGCCAATTAATTGAAGAGAAATCGAGTAGATGAGGAGAATATCCATCAGTACTATGGACTTCCTGAGAGCAGTCTACGACTCGCGTCAGGAAGATGTGAAAAATTTGCGGGAGCTATAAGTATCTCAAATGTAAGCTTGTTGTAAGAGAATATTTCCGCATAGGCACCGACTGTTGCCATACTTCTAGCAGCTGAACGTATCCAATAGAGTGCAAGTCTCCAAACAATGGTTAGTTCCCATGATACTTAGTCTACAAAAATTGAATATTGGCACTGCGGTCTTCTGTCGGCACAATATGGGCCGCATTCCCCACCTTAGTCTATTCTGTGCAAGTCTCTTCATCTCCCTATAACTACAACTTGCATCCTTTTGAAAAAAAATACACTGTAATCAAGCCTTGGTCTCCCTTTACAATTTGTACCCTCAACAATTCCTTCTAGTTCCAAACTAACTATTTATAGACGCCTCGGGATGTGTCCTGTAAAACTATCCCCTATTTTTAATCAAGAGCCGGCCGGAGTGGCCTTGCGGTTCTAGGCGCTACAGTCTGGAACCGAGCGACCGCTACGGTCGCAGGTTCGAATCCTGCATCGAGTATGGATGTGTGTGATGTCCTTCGGTTAGTTAGGTTTAATTAGTTCTAAGTTCGAGGCGACTGATGACCTCAGTAGTTAAGTCGCATAGTGCTCAGAGCCATTTGAACCATTTAATCAAGATGTGCCATAAATTTCTTTGTGATACTGTAGAAGCATGTTAAGAACTTAGTGGACAAATAAAGTATCTACGAGGTGAAGAGATGTTAGAGAAAAAAGAATAGGGAAGAGTTCTTCTGGGTCTAACTGCAGTAAGGACAAGCCATTGGCGAGTCTGAGAGGGCATGAGGGACTCAGTAAGTTGACGTTAGGAGGAATGATGGATAGTAAAACTCTAGAACCAAACAAAGAATCGAATGTATAATGCAGATTAGTCTGAATGTTGAATGTACAAATGAACAGTTTCACACAAAACAGGTAGAGACAGGGGACGCTACGGAACTATTCAGAAAAGAAACTAAGTACCCATGTCTCATGGACAAGACGATAAATGAAGATACTTTCGACTCTTATTCATACAAATTCTGGAACAACCGTCAACATGATCCACTATTAATTTAACCTCCAGCATATTCTAAAGGCAAAGACAGTTCCTCCGTGGATATACACTAACAAAAAAAAAAACGCAGCTTACAAATTCTGGAACAGCCGTCAACATTATCCACTATTAATTTAACCTCCAGCATATTCTAAAGGCAAAGACAGTTCCTCCGTGGATATACACTAACAAAAAAAATCGCAGCACCAAAAAAATAATTAATATAGAGTAATGAAATTTAGGGAATATATTCGTCCGGAGCCCGGTCTTTTTGCGACCGCACATTCTCATGAGCGCTGGTACCAACAAATATGTATAGTGGCTACATTTCTGCCAAGTCTTTCTGCATTAGCATGGTAGGAAAATCCAGCTTCTCGTAGCCCTGTGACACGACCTCGTTCAAACTCAGTGAGGTATCGATAATGGCGTCTTTGTCGTCTTAAAGGCATAATTGACTAACGTCAACTCACCACGGTCTATCTTAAGGACAACTAACGCTCACGAGCGTTACAGCGCGTATTTAAAGCAAACCTGATCTGCATCCTCATACTTGCTCTACTAGAGGCCTCTAATGCGTCTGTCGCGGATTTCGACTAGACAGTATATTTCAGATGTAGAAACATGCCTGTCGGCTTTCTTTTACGTCGCACAACTCCCTCTTGCTAGTGAGATTTTTTTCCGTCAGTTAACTGCATATTCCGGTTTCGAGCCGATTTGACAATTCAGTTTTCCCGTGAAAATCGAAGAGACAAACTCGATTGTAAAAAAAATAAAAAATAAAATAAAATAAAACAAAACTGTGTTTCATGCATTTGTTAAAATGTTTATTTCCTACAGAATTACATTTATAGATTTTCTTGCATGACAGATTTCATCTGTATTAAATGGTCATCTTTAGATCAATGTGCACCATAGTAGTATTAGCCTCATCGAGAATCATGCAGTGTTACTATTTAGCAGTTACTCGTTATTAATTAGTAACGATGCATGATTCTCAGCAAGGCTAAGGCTAGTATTTTCACCGTTAGCTGACGAGGAACGTTTGGCACTGTTGAAATGGATAAAATAGCAGGCGGCTCTACACAATTAAAATATCATACTTTATGCGATATTGTTAGATACAATGTTGTTAGATACACGTGTTATGGAGCGTAGTCGTATTAAATCAGGCAATTCTGAGGGAATTAGATTAGGAAATGATGCACTAAAAGTAACAGAAGAGTTTCTCTATTTGGACAGCAAAATAAATGAAGACGGCAGAAACAAAGAGGATATAAAATATTGGTTGACAGTAGGAAGGAAAGAGTTTCTGAAGTAGAGAACGTCCTTAACGTCAAATTTGAATTTTAATGTTTGGAAGTGTTTTCTGGAAGTTTATTATCTATGGCGTAGCCTCGTACAAAGGTGGAATACAGACGATAAAAAGTACAGAAAATATGAGAATAGAAGCAGATGTAACGTGATTTTAGAGAAGGAAAGTGAAGATAGTTTTAGATAGAATAATTGATGAAGGGCTATTGACTCCAGTTGGCGAGAAAATATGTTTAAAGCAAAATTTGACAAAAGGAACGTCTAGATTGATAAAAAAATATCCTGTGGCATGAAGGAATCGTCAACCAGCAGGTCGTGGTCTTGTGGTCGGCGTTGCTGACTCTCGATGACGGGATCTTGCGTTCGCTTTATTAATTTACAACTGCTTAAATTAAATCTGTGTTAACAATATTACTATGCTAAAACGCCCGCATACAAAAATCTAAATTCTACTCTGAAATTTCATGCCTAATCACTCTATACGTAAGATGATTGACTTAACTACCCCTCAATATGTGTTTCCTCATGTTCCCTTTATTTAGGTTTCATTATGTATCGTAGTCTCTCTGTCAAATTCTTAATAATGCTAAAATTTTAAGTCATATTATATCCATAATGTATTTTTCATTTCCATTGCCCCTGTGATAAATGTCGGTGTCACCCTTCCCACATGCAATAAGATCCTCCAAACTATGAAATGAAGTACTGCAAAAATCAAAATATACTACAGATTTCCCTGCAGACTAGCTACAGTGTAGACTACCAACTTACTCTCATACATTTGTGTTGTATAAAAATCTTTGAGCTAGCAAGACAAAATTTATTATTTGTTGGTATTAATTGTCAAACAAAAAACGCATACACTCGAAAACTTGACGTAAAGACTGAAAGCATTCACAAAACAGACACTTGGAAAGATATCCTAAAATCAAAAACAAAACGAACTGTAAACATCGAAAGGATATTCAACGAAAATGTAGGAGAAGAGGAAAGCTTAAAAGTAAATCTGAAATGAAAAATAATGTCAGGTTTCTTAATAATTATATATATACTGAAATATATGGAACTGAATATATATGGAAAAGAGCAGCAAACAAACGAGAAATGTGGAGGAAGATTGTTGAAGAAGCCAAGGCTCACCAAGGGCTGTAGTATATATATATATATATATATACGAGGTGCATTCAAGTTCTAAGGCCTCCGATTTTTTTTCCTCCAGACTGGATAGAGATAGAAACATGCGCATTGTTTTAAAATGAGGCCGCGTTCATTGTCAATACGTCCCAGAGATGGCAGCACCGTACGGCAGATGGAATTTTACCGCCAGCGGCGAGAATGAGAACTGTTTTAAATACTTAAAATGGCGACATTTTCCTTACTTGAACAGCGTGCAATCATTCGTTTTCTGAATTTGCGTGGTGTGAAACCGATTGAAATTCATCGACAGTTGAAGGAGACATGTGGTGATGGAGTTATGGATGTGTCGAAAGTGTGTTCATGGGTGCGACAGTTTAATGAAGGCAGAACATCGTGTGACAACAAACCAAAACAACCTCGGGCTCGCACAAGCTGGTCTGACGACATGATCAAGAAAGTGGAGAGAATTGTTTTGGGGGATCGCCGAATGACTGTTGAACAGATCGCCTCCAGAGCTGGCATTTCTGTGGGTTCTGTGCACACAATCCTGCATGACGACCTGAAAATGCGAAAAGTGTCATCCAGTTGGGTGCCACGAATGCTGACGGACGACCACATGGCTGCCCGTGTGGCATGTTGCCAAGCAATGTTGACGGGCAACCACAGCATGAATGGGGACTTTCTTTTCGTCGGTTGTGACAATGGATGAGACGTGGATGCCATTTTTCAATCCAGAAATAAAGCGCCAGTCAGCTCAATGGAAGCACACAGATTCACCGCCACCAAAAAAATTTCGGGTAACCGCCAGTGCTGAAAAAATGATGGTGTCCATGTTCTGGGACAGCGAGGGCGTAATCCTTACCCATTGCGTTTGATTGTTAAGGAAAAAAGAGTGTTGTATAAAAGTTTTATGATTGTTGAAGAAAAAAAGGTTTTTTCCTCCGCTCAGGACTAGATGTGTGTTTTATCCTCATCTTCGACACGCAAGTCTCCGAAGAGGCGTCAATAAAAACTGGGTCTCTCGGCCAACAATGCCATTCGAAAATTTCATTTTTTTTTCAAGTAGTCGTCGGTTTGATAATAGTGGCAAGTGTGAAGGGAGGGGGGATTGTAGAGGAGAGCCAAAAAGACCACAGTAAGAGGAGAGCCAAAAAGTCTTGAACACAATAAGCAGGTTGAGACTGATAGGTAACGGTGATTATACAGAGACAAAGAGGCGCACGATAGACTAGCGTGGTGAGTTGCATCAAACCAGTTTTCGGACTGAAGACTGCAGCAACAAGTATATTTAGAACCATATGGAAATCTAGAGGAAAAAAAGACGAAAGTAGTGGGGTGGTGGCAGAAGTGTGAGGAGCGAGTGTTGCTGCTGACGCGTATGCTAGCAACGGAGGGGGACCGTGCCAGGGCGCCCCATTCATCAAGTAAGCCTCGCGCGCGACCTACCGCAGTCCACCGCATTTTCTCCCGCCGCGAGATCCACTCGCCCCGAGCTTTAATACGGGGATTACTCAGCAAATATGAGGGCTCCGCGCTCCCAACACATGCGTCTTAATCCGCAGACCTACCGAGCAAAACGCGTGATTGTCGGCGGGATGTTGTTGCTTCCGTGAACTGTCCTTATTCACTTGTCTCGTAGTTGTTACGAGTACTTGTGATATGCTACACAAGCAGACTGTCTGAAATGTGTTTTGATTCAGTTATTACCAATTATGTCCCGAGAGGGTGAGATAATGCAACTCATCGCAATGTCGGTGAACCACCAGCACTAACTGCGTGAATGGTTAAAGCTTTAGTTCCACCCGAATTCCCTCAGTTCGTTTCCAGACGATTTAAGGATGAGACCAACTTCATGTTTTTCTATCAAGAGAGGTGATACAGTGGTACGACACTGGACTCACGTTCTGGAGAAAGGCACTTTAAATTCCCGTAAGGCATTCCCGATTTGTCTTCCGTGGGTTCTTCAAGTCGCTTGAAGCGAATGCGGGATGGCTACTTGCAAAACGCACAGCCGATTTCCGTCCCCATCTACACGCATCAACAAAAGTGTTGCATCACCTCGATATGTCGTGCAGGTGTGTTGCTATTGTGAATGTTGCAGTATCCATCTGAAAGTCACCCCTGCCTTTGTAAACATACGCACAGTTACCTACGGTCAGAATGCCGCACTCGGATGGATTGTAACCAGAGTTGCTCTCTACGAGAACTACGGTTCGGTGGTTTTGGTATAGTACATAAATGACGTAATAACCGGTAGGTTTACCGGTAGTCTAGTACCTAGGGAAAGAGACAAAACTAAATGTTTGAGAGAGAAACTGCGAGCTGACGACATCTCTTTGATCTTTGTTTTGCACATTATTAGAACAGCACATCGTTCGGTGTTAGTTCATTGTGAATTTTATGGCCTCACAAACATTTTGTAAGTAATAGAAATTAGTTGGTCGCGTAACTTCTGCGCTTTTATGTACCCAAAGCAATTAATTTTTATCAAGTACAGTTTACATGCACAAATATTAAAAAACATGTGTGATTATTGCCGTTATTTTGTACTCTAGAACGTTCTTCATCATGACCAAAGGCCAGAGTTTCCTGCTATTATTAATAAGTGTGAAATTTGTTCATAAATAACAGAACATGTTTTATATAAGCTCGACGAAGTACTTAAGCGAAGTTTAAGTTTTCGTTTTATTTATTTATTTACTATCAATCCGAAAGTCACCCCTGCCTTTGTATACATACGTACAGTTACCTACGGAAAATTGCATTTTCTAGCACCATACGATAAACGTGTATTATTTTATATTTTTACTACAACATCCCTGTGTTTCACTTTACAAATTATAGGATAAAACCTGAATTAAACATTGATAATTAGAGTTTTCCCGTACATAATGTTTATTATTTAAGTAACAGAGAGGAAGACAACTACGTAGAACAAAAATGTCCCCTCTATACCCTTATTCAGTTTCCAGACGATTCACAGCTTCTGCTTACTAGTGCAGTTTATTGATGCTACGACTTTTGAGTGGAGCTGAATGCTCCAGAACTGAACTCAGCGTTCGAAGCGGCTACAAGACGTCATTTATCGCATCGAACCGTTAGGAGACGATTGCATGATGCGAATCTCCGTTCCCGACAACCATAGTAAGCACCACGTCAGACACCACAATTCCATGGTCTCCGTTACATGAGGACAAAAAATCTCACGAAAAGGACGCCCCAGGATTGGTGTCAGCTGTTGTTTACTGACGATCCCCGGATTTGTTTGTACCCTGACGCGCGCAGACAACATGTCTGGAGACAACCGGGTAATATCGACCGCCACCAGCTTTGTGTTTCACACGTGTAACAAGATGGTGATGCAATGATTTTCTGGGATGGTGTTACATGGGGCTACGGTACACTTCTCGTGCTTGTTGAGGGCAGTATAACTGCTCTACGGTACAGGAACGAGATTCTGCAACAAACAGAGCGGCCGTATCGCCAACATTTTGGTGAAAATTTATTCCTGATGGATGATACCTCGCGTGCTCACCATGCTGTTCTCGTGGACACGTTCCTTCAGCATGCTAGAACACCAGAACGTAGTGGGTTCCTGTTCACCGGAGATGAACCCAATCGAACATGAATGGAATCGATTGAAACGAGTTCTTTTTGGACGTCGACAGCGACCACTTACTTTGCTCGACTTACGCAGAATCGCCTCCAAAATCGCCAGTAAAAGAGTGGGACAATTTGGATCAGGGCTAGCTTGATGGTCTCATCGATGATATACCGCGAGGGATTCAAGCCTGCATCTAAGCAAAGGGTGCTCCACCACATATTGAGATGCTGTACAAAACTTCCCATGGGAACAGACTATTTTGCCGTTACTTTTTTTTTTACGTGATGGTCTGGACACATTGCAAATGAATGTGTACGGATGCCTCAGAGCCAGTTTTTGTTTTCCGTGCCATGATTTGAATTTTAATATTTCCATGTTGAAAGATTAGCACAATCGTTATTACAGTTCGAAACTGTATGTATGGCTTAAGGCCGTGTAACTCAGGGCGCGCAAATAACTCAGACTATATTCATCCAGTATTTGAGAATGAGGGCTCTAAGCGGCTTCTAACTTTACACATAATTTTATGCCTTTACGAAACTCTTTCCCACTGACATCCCTCACAAAATGATGAAGGGAAAGAAGTTTGTCGCTTACTACATTTTCGCTGTCCATGCAGTAGTACGACTAACGCTATGCGCAACACGTTTTGCGGGCAGTATCGGCCTATACCGCCGAACGTACCTACAAAATTATATCATTGTACGAGATGCAATTCGGAAAATGTGACGTTTTGTACATGGGAGTTCGATTCTTTGAAGAATTGCGGGTAGGGATTTACTCGTACTTTTCTAATCCAAGCATCTGCTGTGTTTCTAATTACCTCGTCATCGAAATGACATTAAACCCTAATTTCTTTCACATTTTACTGATAGTGCACTGCATAAAAAGAAGAGGAACACAACAGAAGAGAAGCTAGTGCTGTGGCGAATGGCTAGAGACACAGCAGCTGTTTCATGAGGTGTTTAGGTTCGAAATCTATCCGTGTATCTTAGAATAAATAACCATAATTTTTCTAAATCGCTTCAGACAAATGGTATGGTAGCCTAGCTACGGATAGTTCTCTACTATCCTTGTTTCCAACAGCTACCGCATCACGTACGAGGATGTTTTTTCATATTGCTGAATCTGTGTACGTAAATAACGTGCGAGAAAAATATGATGCTTAAATATTGCTGGCCTGGCCATACTGCAGTCCACGCCTTGGTGGTATACACAACAGTAAAAACGTAGGCACACATGCAAAGCGTATTTTATAAACTAATGAAACATTGAAAATACATCTAATTGACTCTATAATTAATGATGCAATTGTTCGTTTAGATCGGTGTAGCATTCCGCGCAATTAGCATACATGAATATTTGACGGTAATTCGCTTTAAAGTAATTCGCCGATTGGCGTGTTGTTGGCTCTGGGCGTCTCGGCGGCAGCGTTGTGTCCCGCAGGCATCCGTCCCGTGTGCGATGCGGCTGTCACCTAGACCCTCCCTCTCCCCCACTGCCCAGCGCCCCCCCCCCCCCCCCTTCTGCCGCTGTCTTTGTGTGGGAGCGATGGAAACGCCAAGATGGACTCGGTCGGCATAATGTAGTTTGGCCCGGCCTTTGGGGAGATTTCAGTTGTGATTGGAACGCGGACGGTCGGGCACGGTCCGGCAGTTGTGTATCAGACAATTTCGCATCCCCCCAAACCCTCTAGCGCCCCCTCACCCGCTATTTCATCTGTTTCGGCGCACAGCTCGGCGGGCGACATGGCTTGGAGGGATGTCACGACAGACGAGGGCGTGGTGCCTCTGCGGGACGACTACGAAACAGAGAACTTCCAAATACTGTGGCCAATGAGAGCCAGTAGGGGTCAATTTGCTGCGCAGCGAGGTGTCAGTACGTGAAACGTGTTGAGGAATGGTGAAAGAAACGACGCACATGCAGGTATTCATCTTCTTCTCAGGCTGAAGGTTGGTGGTCACACAGTTCGTATTCCGAAATAAATTTCGCCACACTGTTACTGTTGTTGTGGTCTCCGGTCTAAAGAATAGTTCGATGCTGGTCTCCACCTTACTCTGTCTTGTGCAAACCTCTCCTTACCTGCATAATTGCTGCAACCTATATTCACTTCAACTTGTTTACTATAGTCAAGCATTTGTCTCCCATAATTTTTAACTACCACACTCTCTCCATTACCAAATTAGCTATTCCTTAATGCCTCAGAATGAGTCACTTCTTTTATTCGAGTTTTGCCGCTATTTTCTCCGCAGTTTTTTCAGGACCTTTTCATGAAATATTCTACCAACCCAGTCAACGGCCTTGCCGCAGTGGTAACAATGGTTTCTGTCAGATCACCGAAGTCAAGCGCTGTTGGGCTCGGCTGACACCGGCGTCCAGGTCTGCCCAGTGCTGTTGGCGTGCGGGATTCACTCAGCCCTTTTGAGGCCAGTTTTTCTCTGCCTCGTGATGACTGGGTGTTGTGTGATGTCCTTAGGTTAGTTAGGTTTAAGTAGTTCTAAGTTCTAGGGGGCTGATGACCAAAGATGTTAAGTCCCATAGTGCTCAGAGCCATTTGAACCATTTTTTGAGGCCAGTTGAGGAGGTACTTGACTGAGAAGTACGGGCTACGGTCACGAAAACGACAACGGTCGGGAGAGCTCACCACATGCCACCCCGTGCCTGCAGCCAATAACGCCAGTAGGCTGAGGATGACACGACGGTTGGTCGGTACCGTTGGGCCTTGCGAGGCTTGTTCGGATGGAATAGAGTAGTAGTATTCTATTAACACATCCAATCTGAAGCATTTCTTTTGTAACACCACGTTTCAGACACGTTTATTTTCCACTTGTCTACTGCTTATATGGACCACGTTGCACATCGATATAAGAGTTCACTCAAGATAGATGCTTTAGAAAAAAAAAGTTCTGGACAGTTAAATTTATATTCAATTTTAATAGTCTTTTTCAGAAAAGCTTTTCTTTCGATTGCCAGTCCATGTTTTATATCCTCCACTTCGTCTATTGTTAGTTACTTTGCTGCATAAATAGCAAAGGTGGTCTACTGCTTTTTGTGTATCACATCCTAACCTAATTACCACAACATTTCTTATTATAATTTGACTGTATTCCATTAACATTCATTTACTTTTACTGATGTTCATCCTACGACCTCTTTTTCAAGACACGATCCATACTATTCAACTGACCTGCAAAGTGGTTTGCCGTCTCTGGTAGAAGTGCACTACAGTAGGCTAACCTTAAGTTTGTTTGTTTTATTCCTGAACTTTAACTCTTTTCCCAACCCCTATGAACAGTCGTGCGTGTGAAAGCGCCGCTTCCGGGACAGGGAGGTGGGCCAGCCCCGAATCGAATTCACGCGGCGCCACCTTGGACCAGAATCCTGAAGACCTGGCCAAGTTTTCAAAACTTTTCCAATATGACCAGAAATGTGTGCAGTGCGGTTTCTGACCCTTCTTGTAACGATTTTTATATGAAAATTGAACAATTCAAAGTGGCGGATCCAGTATGGTGATAGGAATTTGGAAAAAATTAATGACGTGGACAAAAAATGTTTTCGTTGAACAGGCATAATTTTGATGGTAAACTCTATTACAAAACTGCCTCTATTACCGTCTTTATAACAGAAAATATGTATCAGTAAAAAAAAAACTGGAAGTTTTCCGTGTTTTCTTCCTCTTGTACTACTTGTTCTTCATCTTCATTTGCTTCTTCATGTTCTTCGTCACCGATATCTATATTCTCTTCATCATCCGCAGCATCTGATTCCTCGTAAGCCACTGGCGCAATCAAACAAAAGGCAACAGCTTCCAACGACAAAGTTTTCACTTTCCTCGGAAATGGTTTCCGCAAAGAAGAAATAGAGAGATCGGTTGTTTTCAGAAGTCACCGGAACACATCATCCGTATTTTTCACACGACAAGACTTTCAAGAAAGCTTAGGCGATATTGCCTTATTAACTTGTTTGTTGATGCCTGCGCATCTTTCAACAACTGATCTACATCTACATCTACATCTACATCCATACTCCGCAGGCCACCTGACGGTGCGTGGCGGAGGGTACCTTGAGTACCTCTATCGGTTCTCCCATCTATTCCATTCTCGTATTGTTCGTGGAAAGAAGGATTGTCGGTATGCCTCTGTGTGGGCTCTAATCTCTCTGATTTTATCCTCATGGTCTCTTCGCGAGATATACGTAGGAGGGAGCAATATACTGCTTGACTCTTCGGTGAAGGTATGTTCTCGAAACTTTGACAAAAGCCCGTACCGAGCTACTGAGCGTCTCTCCTGCAGAGTCTTCCACTGGAGTTTATCTATCATCTCCGTAACGCTTTCGCGATTACTAAATGATCCTGTAACGAAGCGTGCTGCTCTCCGTTGGATCTTCTCTATATCTTCTATCAATCCTACCTGGTACGGATCCCACACTGCTGAGCAGTATTCAAGCAGTGGGCGAACAAGCGTACTGTAACCTACTTCCATTGTTTTCGGATTGCATTTCCTTAGGATTCTTCCAATGAATCTCAGTCTGGCATCTGCTTTACCGACGATCAACATTATATGATCATTCCATTTTAAATCACTCCTAATGCGTACTCCCAGATAATTTATGGTATCAACTGCTTCCAGTTGCTGACCTGCTATTTTGTAGCTAAATGATAAAGGATCTATCTTTCTGTGTATTCGCAGCACATTACACTTGTCTACACTGAGATTCAATTGCCATTCCCTGCACCATGCGTCAATTCGCTGCAGATCCTCCTGCATTTCAGTACAATTTTCCATTGTTACAACCTCTCGATACACCACAGCATCATCCGCAAAAAGCCTCAGTGAACTTCCGATGTCATCCACAAGGTCATTTATGTATATTGTGAATAGCAATGGTCCTATGACACTCCCCTGCGAAAAGTATAGAAACAATTCCGTTCAGCCCGTGGATGAACAGTCTGTGGGCTCCTCTTAGCATATTGTATCATGATTACTCTTTGACATAACGCCTGGCTGCTGCAATCACGTAGCTTTGAAATTTTTCGACGTCAAGGTTCTATTTTGCAACTGTCACTTAAAAAATGGCTGAAAGCCGGAGTTACGGCTAGTAGCTTGATTTTATGGCACATAAGCGAAGATAATAGTACATACTTACGCATGCAATGAAAAAAAGAGGTAATGTAGTGGAATCTAAACCTTACCTTTTTTCGCCCGCGTTTTGCGATTTTCTTGTTTTCATTCCGGTAAGAAGTTGATTAAATAAAAAATAAATATTCGTAAATAAGTAAATGCCTCGTGGAACAGCCTCCGTTTATAAAAATATGGTCTGATGTCGCTGAACAAAAATATTTCATCCGAACGACGCAATACTTTTCCACCCGGCTAACTCTGAGCGCGGTTCACAAATAAATGCTGCGTCGGATCTGAAATTCAACCTTTGGCCGCTGCTAAGGCCGAGATTCAATAGTCCCAACATAACTCTAGGCAACCTGATAACAGAAGCTTCTTAACTCTGAACTTTGTTTTATTTATGGCCACTTTTCGGGATTCTCACCTAATGTGCGACGGATTAATGACGAGAGCTGGTGTGCCGGCCAGCCTCGATGTTGTTTTCAGGCGGTTTCCCGCATCCCACTAGGTGAATATCGGGCTGATCCCAAGTTCCGCGTCAGTTACAAGATTCGCAACCATTTCGAAAACTTTCACACACTTTCACATAAGTGACACAACACGCAGACAGTTGCCCCGACGTGGGGAACGGGGGGAGGATAGTGGGGCGATGACGGCCACCTATTAAATTATCCATGATAAATGCTTTCTTAACCGTGCCGACGCTGCACAGGTGTGGCACAAAGGCCGAAAAAAGGAGCACTTTAATTCCTTCCCCATATGTCTTAACTTTCTTTCCTTTACTGTTTTCTCTATTTACAGGTGCAGTAATACAAGAAATCGGCAGCAGCCGCGTTTGCTCCGTTCTCAGTTACATCCTCCCTTTCATTTCCTTAGGCCCTATTAGCTGCAGTCTGATTTCTGTACAAGTTGTAGATAACATTTCGCTCCCTGTATTTTATCCATGATTATTTCAGAATTCCATAGAGCGTACCACTCATATGTGTCAACGGATTTTTTTAAAATCTAAGGTAGCCTTAAATGTGTGTTCTTTATCCAACCTGTTTCCTAAGATAAGCCAATTCAGAATGTCTGTACAGTGATTCCATATGATGCAAACCGTAGTCCTGAATGCATTTTCCAGGGTTTAGATGCATACAAATTTTGAAGTTTGTACAATTTATCACAAAGAAACTGTTTCAAATTCTTGAGAGATGATACAGAAGGGCACTAGGTCATTAATTTTGTTTTCCTTTCAATACTGACTTTAGTAGCTCCCTAACATAGTTCTAGTTCTTATAGCGAGCAGGCTAGAAATGTCGTTTCAACTCACCCTTGGAGTTAATAAAGGCCATCTTCGCATCTGAATAGCGGTATTATGATCTTGGAAGACTCTGTACTCTTCTTTTTTGTTTGTTTATATTAACATGAGCAGCTTAGTTCCTTCAGGTCTTCTTTTACTTTAGACCAGTGTTCTGCAAACGCCTACATTACTGTGTAATTAAATCATGGTCACGACTACAATATCGTAAGTAATAATAATAACGATGATAATAATAATAATAATAGTAGATTCGTTGGAATGGTTCATGGATCGTGTTTTGTAGCCCGAAACTGAGTGATTTCTCAGTGGTATCCAAGTCATAGAGACAGGGACATGGAATTGAGAGACTGCCATGTACATGAATTGTCAGTTAGCAGGCAAATCACTTGAGAGTCTTAGTATGACGAAAAGAAAGGTAATTCACGACTGTTTCTAAATATGGTAATTGCCTGCAAGTCAGGACCGAACTGATCGTATGATGAAAAGATGGTTTGTATAACGGAATTTTCGAATACTCAAAGCTAATGAGAATTTTAGGGACAAGCCACAATTCGCTTACTCTCATTGTTCCAGGCTGAAGAAACACTGATCGTTCGGACTTGCATACACTCTAAGGATATTGTTACCATCATTGCACTTAAAATATTCTTCAACATTTCGCTGAAACTTTACAAATTTTCTAGAAATAACTGCGTATAGCATCAAATGCTGTAAGAAATGTCAGCAAATTTTCTATGGTGCCACATGTTTCTCCTGTAATCGGCTGATCTAAACAATCGTTTTATGAGAAAATTGAATTTACAGTTGAGTTAGGGACGGAGGGCTCTATAAATTTTTTAGACTAGTTCTGATTGTAAAATAAAGTATTTCAGTATTTACCACTGATGCTCCCATTTATCCAAAATATATTGACAATAATAAGGTCGTGGTGCACATGGTTCCCAATGAAATTATACAAAAAAAATTACAGAGACTTTTAAATAGTTACTTGCGTTATTTGTCTAGTTTGATGATTGCCTCTCTTGAAGCACTGGTTTTGTGTATTCTTCAGTATCTTATTGTCCGCCCCTGGTAGCTGAGAGGTTAGCCAGCACGGTAGCTCAGCGTGTTCGGTCAGAGAGCTGGTTGGCCTCTGTAATAAAAAACTGAGTGGAAGGATCAACAACGAACTTCAACGGATGTCATGGGACGTCCGCAGCGACCAAATACAACGATCAGCCAAGGAAAAAAAAAAAAAGTGGTCAGCGTGACAGACTGTCAATCCTATGGGCCCGGGTTCGATTCCCGGCTGGGTCGGAGATTTTCTCCGTTCAGGGTCTGTGTGTTGTGTTGTCCTAATCATCGTCATTTCATCCCCATCGACGCGCAAGTCGCCGAAGTGGCGTCAAATCGAAAGACTTGCACCAGGCGACCGGTCTACCCGACGGGAGGCCTTCGTCATACGACATTATTATTATTAGTATCTTATTTTCCACTGATCACTAATTTTAACAGACATGCCCTTCCAAAAGCTCGTTGAAGTAAAGGCTCGAATGCTGGGGAAATCTAAAGATATCTGATTGTCCTGTAGTAGAATTAAGAAAAAATTAATAGGGTCTGTTAGGTTTCTATCTTATTTTCCACACTGACAACTAATTTTAACAGACATGCTCTTCCAAAAAGTCGCTGAAGTAAAGGCTCGAATGCTGGGGAAATCTAAAAACATCTGATTGTCCTATGATAGAATTAAGAAAAAATTAATAGGGTCTGTTGGATTTCTAAGAACAATCACCAGCGAAGATATGAAATGGTCACTTCGTGCGTATGAACCAAGGAATTCTTCCCCAAACTATTTCTAACATTGAAATTCCATGAATACAATTTAATTTGAGAGAATGTTTATCTGCGAAGTCCTGACGAACGGTAGGAAATGCGACAAGCTAACTACCCTTAAAGCGGTCTAATAGTGGTAATCACATCATTCACACTCTGCCCGCATGGTAAGTGATTACTAAGGTTGACTTTCGTTTTGCGATGATTTGCGTCTCCCACCTTCAATTTGCTAACCAACGTGTCAGAGACTGTAAGTGGGTGAGTATTCAGATAACTGAAAGTCAAAACAAACAAAGGAAAAACATCGTTAGGGAAAATGCACCACAAGACTACGTTTCGTTCCCCTACATCGTTTTTCGTACAACGCTAATATTCTCTTATATTCGTATGAATACTGAATATGACAATTTTGAAACTCAGATTTCGCACTCAGGAGAAGCGATATGCCTAAATGCAGAAGTTCACCGCAACAGAGTCCCGCGACTTCTGCTTGACGAAGTGGCGGGATGCTCTTTTGCAGGCAATTTTCCCCAGTCCCAGCGCGCAGACATTCCTGCCTGTGAATCGCTTGCTGCCCCTTCCAGCCCACCTCTCGCTTCTCGACTGGATACATTAGGGAGTCAAGTCATTAATATTTTTGTAGCCCTAATTATCAGAATAAAACTTCCCTTCACCGCCGCGTCCCTCCTTCTTCACACTTCCCTGTTATATCGCGTCTTTTAATTAACAGTTCCCTCTCTCTTTGCTCTTTTTTTTGTCTTTTATTTTTAATAAAACGCCTGTCACTGCAAAGCACAGTGCTGGTTTCACCTTTAAGTGGGAGCAGCACAGAGGGAACAGTGCTGCGTGTGTATTTTCCTGTGTGTTTTAAAGCGTCTTTGTTAACATTAATCAAGCAGCTTGGCTAATTAGTTTGGTTAAATTTAGTAATTATGCTAGGCCATAAAGGCGGGGTACGAGGCAAGAAGGGTGAATAGACGGCGTCACGCCTTACGTCACGAGGGGCGCCGAGGAGGAGCTTTGGGCGGCGACCAACAGATGGCGCGCACGGCGTGGCGGTTCGCTCAAATTCCACGTGGCCCGAGGCGCAAAGCGAGGGAAAACGGCGTAACGCAAAGCAGTGGTTTTCACGCGTACACCGTGCACCGCAACAATGGTGTATTCAGTAGTCCCCTGTACAAACCGATGATGGTTAATTATAACGACCCGACTACGGTATGAAACCTTTAAGTAACAAAATGTATTATCCACCACCACGCATTACGTTTCGCCAACACTGGAATATACCAATATAATCCCGGTATATATAAATTCACATGTAACAACTGTAGTAACTTTCCCATTGGTCAAACAAAAGAAGAAATTAACGCCGGATTTAAAGAACACATTTAGAAACAAAAGACATCAATCGAGCTTCTTTATCCACAAGGACTACTAAATGAGCATACAGAATTTAGACACAAATAGGCTGTTACCTCAAATACCGTACTGAACTTTTAGAACACGAAAATGGATAAATCTGAAACCAAAGATAATTGCGACGAAGTTCAGTTAATAAAATAATATCGCTGTTCACCTGTCCATCAGCATAATCTTTGCAAACATATTACGTTGTAAGAGTAGAACTGTCAAACTACCATCAAACCATAATTAAGAATTATTTCCGTATATTTACGTCATTTACAATATAATTAAAACACCGACAGTTTTAAGGCAGTTCTCTAACGACGTAATATAGATGTCACAGCATTGTAGACACGAGTACAATATAGTCACTTTAATATAAATGACATTCACACTTATATAAGTATGCAGATACTTGACAATGGCGATAAATGCCGAGAAAGTCTGTCGTTAATAAAGATTAATTGTTATAAGCATGTATTCTGTTGCATATTTCTAATAATCATGTCATTATCTGACATATATTATGCTGCTGCCCCTGAAGAAGAAAATACGTCATTACGCCCTCTTTGTGAACAGTATGTATATCTTAGTTCATCATGAGTTATGGGGTTGTGAATATTCATACCAATGAATCAGGGACACAGATTCTTCGGTGAAACATTTCGAAAAAATCTACATGAAATTATCAACACTGTCAGCTTCTCCCAGTAAACATGTACCCTCAGGAGAAAGACATTTCTGGGACGACTGGGGTTCACAAATAACTTTAGACCATGCATATAACTCCATATTTGCAGCCAATTCACTCTTCAAGAACAGGCAGTCTACCGTACTTGCTGCATCTCTACTAGACGTTTCACGCACAGGTCCACTTGACAGTGTTACCCAGTTACTGCAACACTGTTTGAAACTGTAGAAATGGCAGCTACATCATTTGCATCACAATCTCCTCCATGTTCCAAAGCTTCTGCGTGCTCCTCTGTAACCTCTTGCCAGCTGTTCACTATTCTGTCAGTATTCTGATATGTTGTCCCGAGTAGACAAGACGGGTTGCTCATGCAACTGCTTGGATCTGAAGATGATCCGAGTGATCGAAGCATGTAATCGAATTACAAACGTGTGCAACTGAGACGGAGCAATAAATGAGAATTATCTTAAATATCTACTCGTATACAGCTGCAGAATTCTGTCAAGGTGATTATGTCGGCTGTAGTGAAAATCATTCCTTGCCTGATTTTTGACTTTACCATTGCGACGCAGTCCGCCTGAATGCATAACTACAGATATTTATACATATATCAAAAAAGTTTGCATCATCTCGGTTCCGAGAGTTCCGGAACCCATACAGAAAATTGGAATATAGATCAACATAAACATCATTTCCGCCCTTTTTATTGCTGATGAAAACCCCACGTTGCATATTGTACCACCATTAACCGAGATCTTCAGGGGTGGTAATCCAGAATGCTGTACACACCGGCACCTCTAATACCTAGCAGCACGTCCTCTTGCATTGATGTATGACTATATTCTTCGTACCATACCATCCACAAGTTCATCAAGGCACTGTTGGTCCAGATTGCCCCACTCCTCATCGGAGATTCGGTATGGATCCTTCAGAGTGGCTGGTGGGTCACGTCGTCCTTAAATAGCCCTTTTCAATCTATCGCAGGCATGTTCGATAGGTTCATGTCTGGAGAACATGCTGGCCACTGTAGTCGCGCGATGTCGTTATCCTAAAGGAAGTCAGTCGCAAGATGTGCACGATGGGGGCGCGAATTGTCTTCCATGTAGACGAATGCCTCGCAAATATGCTGCCGATATGGCTGCGCTATCGGTCGGAGGATGGCATTTACGTATCGTACAGCCGTCACGGCGCCTTCCGTGACGACCAGCGGCGTACGTCGGCCTCACATAATGCCACCCCAAAACAGCAGGGACAGTGTTCAAATGGTTCTGAGCACTATGGGACTAAACATCTGAGGTCATCAGTCCCCTAGAACTTAGAACTACTTAAACCTAACTAACCGAAGGACATCACACACATCCATGGGACAGTGTGTCTAAGGCGTCCAGCCGACCGGGTTGCCTCCAAACACGTGTCCGACGATTGTCTGGTTGAAGGCATATGCCTGAGCGGTCCATTCGGCATGTTGTTGAGCCCATCTGAACCGCGCTGTATGGTGTCGTAGTTGCAAAGATGGACATCTCCGTGGACGCCGGGAGTGAAGTTCCGCATCATGCAGCCTATTGCGCACAGTTTGAGTCGTAAAACGACGTCTTGCGGCTGTACGAAAGGCATTACTCAACACGTTTGCGTTGCTGTCAGGGTTCCTCTGAGCCATAATCCACTGCAGTAGTAGCCCTTGGGCGGTCTGAGCGAGGCATGTCATGACAGTTCCTGTCTCTCTGTATCTCCTCATGTACGAGCAACATCGCTTTGGTTCACTCCGAGTCGCCCGGACACTTCCTTTGTTGAGAACCCTTCCCGGTACAAAGCAAAAATGCGGACGCGATCGAACAGCGGTATTGTCCGTCTAGGCATGATTGAGCTAGAGACAATATGAGCCGTGTACCGTGTACCTCCTTCCTGGTGGAATGACTGGAACTGATCGGTTGTCGGACCGCTTCGTCTAATAGGGTCTGCTCATGCATGCTTGTTTACATCTTTGAGCGGGTTTAGTGACATCTCTGGAACAGTCAAACGGACTGAATCTGGATTCAATATCCACATTCAACGTCTATCTTCAAGAGTTCTGGGAACCGGTGTGATGCAAAACTTTTTTGTTTTTTTGAAGTGTGTAGTAATGGTCGCCCGCCTCCTGTATGACTTTCTCACATTTGTATTACTGAAATTACATCCTCGAAAATCTTAGAATCCCCATAACCCATATCTTTTCAGTATCAATGTCGATAACAGGCAAAAACGATCGAGATTCACGATTCCCGGTCAAGTTTGAACGGAACCCTCAGTGTGCTATTCTCACTCGCATCTGGCCAATCAATGTTCTTTCGTATTAGGAAAAGTTGATTATCTGATGCGAACTTGTTCAGATTTCAACATTTTTGCAATCCTTAAATTTCCAGAATCAATAGTTTTCAAAAATGTAGCGATAAAAATTCTTTCAAAAGCACTTCTTCAACAGCAATATTTTGCTTAACGATTTTTTTATTGGTTTTACTAAATCTGATTACTTTATTCCTCACTCAACAGCATCTTGAAGGAGCGAATTATCAGTGGCACAAACTTTATTCAAAACAGCAACAGAGCCCATGAACGAAATTGTGTTTCTAGAAAATAAATAATATTTTACAGTTCTGTAATCAATAAACGTCAGAAGAATATAATTCTTCTATATTTGATTTATCAGGCGACACAGCTATGAACATTAAAACGCGGCAGCCAGTTACACATGCGCTAATAACTATGTCTCTGCTTATGATGGTAGCTGAGTCTTCAGTAATAACGTAGGTGGTGAGATGTGCTGCTGCAGGGAACAATATAAAATTGATTATACCTTCTTGAATATGAGTAGTTTATGTTATGCTCCGACGTGTGTACTTGGAGATTAACATGGCGCCAAATGCAGTGAGCGGTAATGTTGTTAGTAATGATGCAGGACAGGCCATGAAAAGTGGAAATATACAATTGGGCAACAGCAGCAGCAACAAAAGCGGCGAAATGTATTTGGCAAAGCACTGAGCGCCGACTAGTCAGAAGTTGCTACTGGAAGAGAAGCACAGCAACCATTTCTTCTGCGGTTGCGTTATTCGGGTTGTTTCCGCGTATACTATATTATGAGTATTGCTAAAACTAAGTTTTCCCTTGCCGAGTTCAACACCGTCGATATCATCGGAGAAGAACTACATATTTGTAATAGTCTTGGAAATCCACCATCAGCTCTGCAGTACATACATTGTGTACAACTGAGCACAAATGATTGCGTTGTGTTATCAATTATCAGTGGCTTCTGGGATGCCAGAGAAATTTATTTATTCGTTCACAGAAGACAAATGTTCCCAGTAAGACTCTAAAACACCACCACTTGTGAAGTAATCGACGTGGGTTTTGACAGTAATGCTAAAAACTAAAATTCATTGGGAAAAATGAAATGTAGAATTTGTCAATAGTTATAACAAAACCAACAGACTTAAAAAGATAGTTGGACTTATTTAGTGAAGACAGATAGATTTGGAAAGAATCGTATTCCCCGGGACGACAGTTGACTGCATCGGTATTTGATAACAAAGATTACATATAAATGTTATATGTCCATAGAAAGAAAATGTAAGCCATTATTGTAGCGACAGAAGAAAATTATGGTTTGAATACTGCTGATATAAACAATATTCCCTCTGTGTGTGTGTGTGTGTGTGTGTGTGTGTGTGTGTGTGTGTTTGTTTGTTAGAGAGAGAGAGAGAGAGAGGACGCGATGTGTATGTCTGTCAGTAAGTAAGTGAAGAAATGCTCTTTTATGTTGCAGTCAACCTTTTTATTTATTATCAACGGCAGAGGCAGGCAGCTTATCAACTTGTTTTTGTTTCAGGGACACTCTGGTTATGGTGCCCGTTCATCTGACCATTCGCCGTACCTGCATTCAATCAACGAGGTCAGTAATCATCAGCTCTAACATAAGAATTTTCTTGCACATTTTGTCTAAGTTCGATATATTTCCCGTACCCATTTTCAACCTGCACACAAAGTCCTTTACCTTCTTCAGGCATTTCAATCCTTATATGTTGTATGTTAACCGGGGACCTAGAAACGATTGAGAGGCTCCGTCCCCGCCGCAGCCGCAGTGGTCCACAACCCCACGACGACTACCGCAGTCCACTTCACCCCTCCGTCGCCCCACACCGGACCCGGGGTAATTGTGCGCTTCGGCCCCAGGTGGACCCCCCAGGGAACGTCTCACACCAGACGAGTGTAACCCCTATGTTTGCGTGGTAGAGTAATGATGGTGTACGTGTACGTGGAGAACTTGTTTGCGCAGCAATCGCCGACATAGTGTAACTAAGGTGGAATTAGGGGAACCAGCCCGCATTCGTCGAGGCAGATGGAAAACCGCCTAAAAACCATCCACCGGACCTCGACACAAGTCTGCCGCGCGGATTCGTGCCAGGGACCAGGCGCTCCTTCCCGCTCCGAAAAGCCGTGCGTTAGACCGCTCGGCTAACCGGGCGGGCCTTTCATTCCTTTCTTCCAGTCGCCTTTATATTTAACAGCTCCGTTTAGCACAATAAATTCTGAATCGTTCTTCAGACATATATCAAGTACGAAATGGCCACTGAAAACAATTGACTATGGATGAAGAGCTATTTATGTAAATTTTAAAACAGCTTGCCTGAAACTTAGGATTTCGACGTCATGTAGAATGCTTGCGAGATACCAGAACTTGAGAACTGACACTGTAGATGTGAATTCGAATAATTAAAAACGCGGGGTATTTTAGGGTGAAACTGTGGTCGTATGGACCAATTTGGAAGGGAAACATTACATAAACTTGTGCAACATTCGCAGTGGCACTGAATTTTTTTAACGTTAACTGTTAAGAAAAAGTAGCATTAATGGTTCACACTATCACCTCTTAAAATATGTTCGTTCCCTGTAGAAGCACCCTGTGCAGATATTTACAGAAGGCATTCATATTATTCATAGTTGCTTGTGAGTCGCGAAAGTAAATCATGACTGCAGTCGATATTCATTTAAAACTGTTGCTCACGAAAGTGACGAGGATGGACGCTCATGTACATTTAGTTCCTAAGGTGAATCAAACTATAAAGCTAAAAGTCACTCATACTCAAAACGTCTCTGGTAATTCGTTTCAGTTTTTTTCTGTTTTACTTACTCGGTTGTGACACAATACCGGGATCGTCAGATATGCGAATGCTAGTCTGTATGTCGAGATTGGAGTAGCAAAGAATCATTATAAAATGCGCAGTAAGTATTTTCATTTCCGAAGCGACATGGGGTATAACGTGGTGTTATCTAATAACACTAAAATCAGTATAGCTTTATTACGTTACTATTTTATGGTTGCTTTACATTATACTTGTCGTCCATTATTTCTAAAAACTGCTGTCCTTTACCAATTGAAACAGTGGTACACGTAAATGCTGCATTCGACATAAATAACTTTATTTCGAACCGTGCACCATGATTCTTCAATTTCTGGTCGTTCATCATCAAATGATTTACGAGTATTTTCTATACTATATAACCTGCCTCTTTCAAATGATAACCGATATCGCTGTGGCAGCTTAATAAAATCACGGTTGGAGTGGCGTTATTACTGGAGAAGCGTCTTCCGTCTCGATACTGGACGGACGCAATGTGAAGTTGCTGCAGTACATCGAAATGTACTGATTTGCGTACGGTATTAGGTACCTGTCCCGCAACTTTTGTCCTGTCCGGATAGCTCTGCAGCGCTGAAGATGACCTATTTCTGCACGATCTAAAATAAGCTAAGAAGTGGCAGTCATAAATGGGTTCGGCTATTCTCGGGCCGCGGCCAATTCACTCAACTTGTTTCAAATTCCTGCCTCGTTTGCCGCTGTGCATCGTTGTCTTAGTGCGTCTGAGCAATCCTCATGTTTTTATACAGCGTTTCTCCCATATCCTATATCATTTTCTCTATTCAAGGACATGTAATAACGTCAGAAAGATTGAAACCATTATTTCTTAAGTACTTTCAAAGTAAGCCAAACCACTGCTAATTCTTTAGTAATCAATACCTTCACTACGCGATAACAGTGGTGATGTCACTGGTGACAGTGCCACTAAAGCTGAGTAACTAAACATTGTTTCCCGAAACTCCGCAGCATAAATCACGCCTTGAAAGTTAACACTTAATCAAAATCAAATGCAAAATGATTTAGACAAGATATCTGCATAGTGCGAAGAGCAGAAGTTGACTCTAAATAATGAAAAGTGTGAAGTTATCATTATGAGTACTAAAAGAAGTCCGCTAATTACACGATAAATCACATAAATCTAAGGGCTGTACCTTCAACTAAATACTTATGGATTCAGAATGAGATTTTCACTCTGCAGCGGAGTGTGCGCTGATATGAAACTTCCTGGCAGATTAAAACTGTGTGCCCGACCGAGACTCGAACTCGGGACCTTTGCCTTTCGCGGTCAAGTGCTCTACCAACTGAGCTACCGAAGCACGACTCACGCCCGGTACTCACAGCCTTACTTCTGCCAGTATCTCGTCTCCTACCTCCCAAACTTTACAGAAGCTCTCCTGCGAAACTTGCAGAACTAGCACTCCTGAAAGAAAGGATATAGCGGAGACATGGCTTAGCCACAGCCTGGGGGATGTTTCCAGAATGAGATTTTCACTCTGCAGCGGAGTGTGCGCTGATATGAAACTTCCTGGCAGATTAAAACTGTGTGCCCGACCGAGACTCGAACTCGGGACCTTTGCCTTTCGCGGGCAAGTGCTCTACCAACTGAGCTACCGAAGCACGACTCACGCCCGGTACTCACAGCCTTACTTCTGCCAGTATCTCGTCTCCTACCTCCCAAACTTTACAGAAGCTCTCCTGCGAAACTTGCAGAACTAGCACTCCTGAAAGAAAGGATATAGCGGAGACATGGCTTAGCCACAGCCTGGGGGATGTTTCCAGAATGAGATTTTCACTCTGCAGCGGAGTGTGCGCTGATATGAAACTTCCTGGCAGATTAAAACTGTGTGCCCGACCGAGACTCGAACTCGGGACCTTTGCCTTTCGCGGGCAAGTGCTCTACCAACTGAGCTACCGAAGCACGACTCACGCCCGGTACTCACAGCCTTACTTCTGCCAGTATCTCGTCTCCTACCTCCCAAACTTTACAGAAGCTCTCCTGCGAAACTTGCAGAACTAGCACTCCTGAAAGAAAGGATATAGCGGAGACATGGCTTAGCCACAGCCTGGGGGATGTTTCCAGAATGAGATTTTCACTCTGCAGCGGAGTGTGCGCTGATATGAAACTTCCTGGCAGATTAAAACTGTGTGCCCGACCGAGACTCGAACTCGGGACCTTTGCCTTTCGCGGGCAAGTGCTCTACCAACTGAGCTACCGAAGCACGACTCACGCCCGGTACTCACAGCCTTACTTCTGCCAGTATCTCGTCTCCTACCTCCCAAACTTTACAGAAGCTCTCCTGCGAAACTTGCAGAACTAGCACTCCTGAAAGAAAGGATATAGCGGAGACATGGCTTAGCCACAGCCTGGGGGATGTTTCCAGAATGAGATTTTCACTCTGCAGCGGAGTGTGCGCTGATATGAAACTTCCTGGCAGATTAAAACTGTGTGCCCGACCGAGACTCGAACTCGGGACCTTTGCCTTTCGCGGGCAAGTGCTCTACCAACTGAGCTACCGAAGCACGACTCACGCCCGGTACTCACAGCCTTACTTCTGCCAGTATCTCGTCTCCTACCTCCCAAACTTTACAGAAGCTCTCCTGCGAAACTTGCAGAACTAGCACTCCTGAAAGAAAGGATATAGCGGAGACATGGCTTAGCCACAGCCTGGGGGATGTTTCCAGAATGAGATTTTCACTCTGCAGCGGAGTGTGCGCTGATATGAAACTTCCTGGCAGATTAAAACTGTGTGCCCGACCGAGACTCGAACTCGGGACCTTTGCCTTTCGCGGGCAAGTGCTCTACCAACTGAGCTACCGAAGCACGACTCACGCCCGGTACTCACAGCCTTACTTCTGCCAGTATCTCGTCTCCTACCTCCCAAACTTTACAGAAGCTCTCCTGCGAAACTTGCAGAACTTACTTATGGATTACTGTTACGACTGATTCAAATTGGAACGATCATATAGATAATATTGTGAGGAAAGCAAACCAAAGACTACGATTTATTGACAGAACTCTTAGAAAGTGCTGCAGATCTATTAAAGGGACTGCTTACACCACGCTTGTGCGCCCTTTCTGTGCCGTGTGTGGTCCGCTTCAGATGGGACTGACGGAGTACATGGAAAAAGTTCAAAGAAGGGCAGCTCGTTTTGTATTCTTTTGAAACAGGAGAGAGGGTGCCACGGATATGATACATGAATTGTGTTGGCAATCGTTAAAACAAAGGCGTTTTTCGTTTCGGCAGGATCTTCTACTGAAATTTCAATCACCGACTCCTCCGATTACGAAAATATTTTTTTGGCGCCCACTTACATAGGGAGAAATGATCATCAGAATAAGAGAAATCAAGGCTCGCACAGAAAGAGTTAACGTTCATTTCTCCCATTCGCCTTTCGAGAGTGGAACATGCAGAAATAGCTTGAAGGAGGTGTCAGGCACTTAATTAGGAATTGTGGAGTAATCATGTAGATGTAGATGTTGAATTGAAGACACTGTCTTGGGGAAACTGAGACCAATAGTTACATGCTGCGTCCACCCACTTGGATAACTGCGTTTTGCAGCATTAAACTGGAAATTTACATTTATCAAATTGAAACCAGTCATCAAAAATTGTAGTAGACCAGATGGTATTTACTTTCATTACAATGCTAATGCTCCCTGATAAATAATCTAAAGGCGATCTTTAGACTTTTGTGAAGTGCTCACTACCGTTTGAACCCAATTGCCAGCCGGTGTGGCCGTGCGGTTAAAGGCGCTTCAGTCTGGAACCGCGTGACCGCTACGGTCGCAGGTTCGAATCCTGCCTCGGGCATGGATGTGTGTGATGTCCTTAGGTTAGTTAGGTTTAATTAGTTCTAAGTTCTAGGCGACTGATGACCTCAGAAGTTAAGTCGCATAGTGCTCAGAGCCATTTGAACCATTTTGAACCCAACTGATGAATTTTCTGAGAACAATTGCAGTAACATGATGTTTGCCACTGGTAAGTGGAAGCTTTGCTACCGATTATGTTGTAATAACGTTTTTTGAGGTTCACACCCATTACGGTAAGGCATTTTTGAAATTACAAGACGTCTTAAATACTGTGAAGAAATGTTGTATGCAGTGGAATGAAAGAACATTTGTTTAAAATGAGTAAAACATTAAATGTTGAAAATGAGTAATTGTTAAGGAGAGCAGTACAAATATGTGTTAATGCAATCATATGTTACGTTTCATTGTGATGTTTCTCCATGAGTTTTCTTGGGAGGTGTAATAGTAGTGATTACATGCTCCTGTTCTTTACTTAGTTTAGTGTACCGAGGCGCATGAATGGCTGCGATGAATGTTTGCGCTGGGGTACCGTTGTGTTTGTATTGTTAAGGGTGAGAACGGAAATGAAATGTAGAGCCGTGAAAGAAAAAAATCGATGTCGTCTGTTTCGAATAGCAGTGAGAGTACTGCTGAACATAACATCCCCATCTTTCAGACGCATCATTGTAAACGGTGTCACATGGTTTCAGTCGAAGAGATGTTGTGAAGAGTTGTGGGATTTAATAAAGGATTAGCACAGACATTCTGATATTCAAGAACTAATGCCAATTCGTTTCCTCCAACTGCGACCAGCTACTTCGCTGTCGAGCGACAATGCAGTAAGTGCGCGTTAGCGATCTCTAACACGTAGCGAGTTTAGAGATTAAATTTACACAGTCGTGGATGTGACATCGATTTTCACTGTCATCATAAAATTTGACCTAGCGGTCATCATGGATAAGATTTGTTACGTAAGAAGAGAACCATAATTGACTAGGAACGATGCTGACGCGATGCTGTGCTCTTTAAATTGTGGTGTAATATCGTTTCAAATTTTCAGTGCAAAAGCTTACCACTCGGTAATATCATAGAAAGCGTAAAAACAATAATTACCTACGCCTCTAGGCAAGAACAGTGCATTCAGCGTGTGGCAGAAGAGAGATGCTGCCCCTCTACCAAGAAAAAAAATTTCCTTGAGACTGAAAATGCCACGTGGGCCTGGACTTTGAAAACTTCCGCTAGCGTTGTACAACATTCAATCGCGGTGGTTTTTCCTCGTTTTAACAACCAATAAAAAAATGATAAAAATCTGAATACATATGAATACTAGCTGCTTGACAGCAAAATAATATGTTCATGCCCCATGCAAACTAAACTCTCTGAGTTAAATACATTGTAGGTAGTACATTAAAAGTGGTAGCATTAGTCCATTTGGAGATTAATAAATACAGTGTTCCTATAGTTTTGCGCTTTACTTCTTAAGAAATTGTGCTTTGTTCCCTCCACATTTCCCTCTTCCACAACCGCCCTGCCGCAGCCTCCCGACAGCCCCTCAAGATCTTGGGCACACTCTAGCCTCCCAGCGTAGCTGGAAGAAGGGCTGGGCATAATAAGAACTCGCGCATCGTAATAGCTTAGCAGAAGGGGAACTGACACGGAAAAAGTATCCACAGCATCTCGACCATCAAAACATCATGTTTGACAGTGTTCGTGGGAGAATTACGTGTTCCCACATGAGGATATGTACAGCGTTGTCGAAATGATAGTTTTGATGATCCAAGTTTTATGGTGGGGGGAGCACAACGATGAATGGGCGTACTGACTTCCAAACCTTTGAACACGATACACTAAACGGTCAATGTTATTGTGGTACTGTTCTCCTGGTGAGATTGGCCCTGACTTCATCTTTAAAGCACCTCATCGAACAGCGCAAAGAGATGGTCTCTTGGAACGAGATGATATTCCGCGAATGTTCTCGCCAACCCATTCCCCCGTCTTACACCACTACGAGCTATTGTGGTATGCATTTGGAATACGTATTGCAGTACACCAGCGACCATCCAGCAGTTGACAACTGTGCTGATGGAGGAATGGAACGCCCTGCCACAAGAGCCTTATCAACTTTTTGGCCAACATGGGAGCATGTTGCAGAGTATGCACTGCCACCTATGCTGTCCACATACCATATTAAGAACCGTGCCCCGCCTTTTGTAATTTTCACGGGACCATCATGAATCTCGGCGCCTTCAGTGTAATTCTCTTCGAATAAGAGTGTCATTTCAGTTCGTGTCATTACGTATTCCTGTCAGTTACCTTCTGCACTGTACTGTAACTGTTGTTTCTATGTATGGTCCAAGTTTCATCGAGCTACGTTACTTGGCAGAACATATGTGGAAGTAGACTTAAGTTTGACAAATCTGTGTATTGTTCTATTTAAAACTTGTGAAAATCGACCGTCTCTCTCTGTTATAGATACATTTTAAAACCATAGATAAAGAGACTACTGGAGCTGATAGAATCGTCTCGAATCTTTTTTTTTTTTTTTTTTTTTTTTTTAAGAAGCCTCGGTACTTCACGATATCAATGCTTTTGTTTCGATACTTTTATGAGTATGAAATTAAGCATGAGTAAAGTATCGATACTTTTCGTTGGTGGATACCGTGTCTCTAAGCGGAGGGAAGTTCTCGTGTGCTGAACGGTAGCCGCCTCTAAGTGGGACTAGGCTGACGATGTGTTACAGTTGTCAGCTGCAAATGCGGCGCACAAGGGTCTACTGTGCGGGTGCGTGCAGCTAGTCTCCAACGTCTGAAAGGCACGATGTCTCTCTGGCAGGAGACCGTGACGAAGGTAATGGTTCGCGAAACACTCGCAGCTAACGGCACAGAACTGTTGCCTGTTGACGTGCGACAAAGGTATAAGTTCATAACACAGTCTCCCATAGTTTGTAGCCTTAAGGTAGTAATTGAACGCGTATTCAACAAGAAAGAACAAACAACACAGGTAGTTATAAAAGCTAAGTCAACACAGGTAGTTACGAAAGCTAAGTACAGGATGGAGCGAGCAAATTTCGCAATCTCCATAGTCGGCAGCACAATACCATTACCTTCCGAATTTACCGCCTTGTAAAATAGGTAATAGCATAAAGCTCAGTAATATGGCTTCTACATTTAAATATATACTCCACCAGCCACTGTGCAGCGCATGTTTGAGGGTATATAGTACCAATACTTTGTGCTGAATTTGCGAATGGCTCCGAGGAAGAATGTATATATAGGCTGCACCAAGCATTTACGATAAAAATTATTGCGTTCTAGAGAATCCTAAAGTGAGTATTTTGAGATCAGATTCTAATAATAGGAAACGAATGTTAGTTTTTCGTTTACATAAACAATTTAGGTATTACAGTAACAATTTCAGCTCATAGCGGTTGTTCGAAGCGACAACCGCCACTATCAGTGTATGATTTATAACGTAAACCATTTACAGTACTCAATCGTGTGAGTTATCAATCACTAGCACACATCGTTTACTGATGATGCAGCAATTACACACCTACCACATTCTCCACTCATTCGTCTTGGGCATTCTACAGTCCAGTACCACCTATTTAAAATTAACAGTCCGACCAATTCTTTTCGAGAATCTCGGCCAGCTCACTGTGGGCTGAGCGATTGAGTTTCTCTTAAGTTTTTATGCAAGGTGAGTTATGCAAGGTGAGAAATGTCTACAGCGCAACTTTTCTCCAAACAATAGTTCCTCCATCTGCATATACATCTGCGCCCGCAAGCCATCTTACGGTGTGTGGCTAACGGTACTTGGGTAATACTGTCTCCACCCCCACTCCCTCATCTTGCCTGTTCCAGTTGTGAATAGTTCGTGAGAAGAACGATTGTTAGTAAGCCTTTGTATGAGCTCGACTCTCTCTCATTTTACCTTCGTCATATTTTCGCGAATTATATGCGGGAAGGAGCAGTATATTGGTTGACTCTTCTAGGAAGGTATGTTCTCGAAAAAGTAAACGCCTCTCTTGCAACCTCTGTCACTTGAGTTGGCTGAGCACCTCCGTGACGCTTTCGCTCTTACCAACAACGCGGTCCAGTTCACATTAGTGTGACCACCGCCTATGTTCGACGTCACTCACTGACAGCAGGAAGCAGCACTAGCCGCGAAGGGTATATAAAGCGTGTCGAGGGGACGTGGAAAACAGTGCAGTCATTGTCATGCGGAAACGGAGCGATATGTCTGACGTCTAGAAGGGCATGATCAATGGCTTTCTAGCCAACGGTGAAAGCACTTCCGAAACGGCTAAGTTTTTAAACTATTCGTTGGTCGTCTTGGTTAATGTGTACCGTGCGTGGCAAAATGGCGCTATCCAAAACAGGCGCTGAGGCAACGCTGGTGCACCACGGGCCGTAGATGACAACCGTGGCCAACGGAGGCATACATATTTACGGGCGCACAGCAGTGCAACTGTTCACCAACTGACCGCCCTGATGAAACAAGGGATTACCAACAGTATCTCCTCAATAACAGGTCACCGCACGTTGCTGCGTATGGACCTCTGCAACAGGCGCCTGGTTCATCTGTCCATGGTGGCCGCTGTTCGTTGGCGTCAAACGCTGGAATTTGCATTTCCGGTAAATGGTGACAAGTGCCCTTTCCAGACGAATCACTTATTATGCTCCATGTGACAGATGGCCTTTGACATGTACGGCGTGAAACGTCTGACAGCAAACGTTCTGGAGCCAAGAGGGAGCTTTACAGTCTGGGGAATGTTTTCGTGGGAGTCCTTGGGTGATTTCGTCATTTTGGAAGGCGCAATGGACCAACACAAGTGTGCATCTATCCTTAGAAACAATTTCCACCACTACGTGCAGTTTCTTTTTTCTCGGTACGATGGTATCTGACAGAAGAACAATGTAAAGTGTCACACAGCTCGCAGCGTACGTGCTTGGTTCGAAGAGCACCAATATGAATTTACCATATTCGCCTGGCCACCAAGCTCCACTGATTTAAACCTAGTCGGGAATCTGTGGGACCATCTCGATCGGGCTTTTCACGCCTTGGATCCTCAGGCGAGAAACCTAGTGTATCTGGCCGGACTCGGCAGGGCTACACGTCACTGTCCGTACCTTGTAGAACCTCGTTGACTCTCTTCCTGCACGTTTTACGGTTATTGAGGCTTTTCACAGGTGGTCACATTTATGTGACTGGACGGCAGAAGCCTATAATGAAACGTGCTGCTCTCCTTCGGGTCTTTTCTATTTGCTCTATGAATCTTATCTTGTACGGATTCGAGACTGACGATTAATAATCAAATACTGCTCGAACGAGGCTTTTGCAAGCTTCTTCCTTTTGTGGACAGACTGCACTTCCTGAGAATTCTTCCAATGAATATCAGTCTGGCATCGTGATGGACCGTAAAGTAAACGCATAGCTCCAATTTATTTTACAGGTCTGTCTTGATTACACAAACTTTTGCACTTCACCATTACCGGTTTCGTCTACTGCCATCTTCAGATCATAAAATATTCTGACGTAGTATCAACGTCAAACTAAACATGTAGGTACATCACTCTGTGATGCAGCACCATCATTTAATAACATTTGGCCATCAGGTTGCTATTAAGTTATTCATCCACATATCATTTACAAATGGGATTAGACAGGTCGTCTTAAGTGAAAAAAAGAAGCAATTTAAAAATAAATTATGACTTATGCATTCAGTAGCATTATCTTACATCAAAAATTACCTTAGAATTCTTCATTTGTATCACATCACTGGTCACTACTCACATTACACACAAACACAATCTACACTGTATTGTGCACGCGCGCACCCACCCACACACACACACACACACACACACACACACACACACACACACACACACACACACATCAGGACCTTGGTGATACTGACGCTATTCCATTGAATTCTTCCTGTTGACCACTGTGCCAGACTCAAAAATTTGAGTCAGCACCTCACCACAATCAATGAGATGCTGAGCGGCGCCAGAAAATGGGAAACGGTTAGAACTGTCCATCAAAGATCCTGGATATAGGATTTTGCAGTAAAAATCATTAGATTATGACACATTACTGTACACGGGCAGTTGTTTATTGTTAAATAATGGAAACTTTTTATAATTCCGCGCTCTGTGTTAACTAAGTACTCCTTAACTTTGTTGTATGAATTTGGATTTTAGTTGTTCCTTTAATATCTTTGGGCAACTTATTGTACAATTTTTTCCCTTGTAGAAAATGTTGTTTTGTGTCTTTTTTTGTTTATTCTTGGTAAATGTAAATTTAGTCTGGCTTTTGTTCCGTGGTCGCGAATGCTACTGATTGTGAAATAGTAGCTGATGTTCTTCGTAATATGCATAACCCATTGAAAAATGTGCTCACATCGTGCTGTTGCAGATAGAACCCCCAGCTATGCAAACATATCTTTACAGGGAGATCGGTTACTGTTTTCGATTATTATTCTAATGGTCCTTTTGCGTACCCAGAATGAATTTTCACAATGCAGCGGGGTGTTCGCTGATGTTAATTGTCCTGGAGGATTGAAACTGTGTGTCCTAGCGGACTCGAGGAATCCCTCAGACAGTGGCTAAGACAAGTTTCAGCATTATCCTTTCTTCTACGAGTGCTAGTCCAGTAAGGTTTGTGGGAGAACTTCTCTGAAGTTTGAAAGGCGGGAGATGAGGTATCGGCAGAAGTAAAGCTGTGAAGGCCGGTGTTGAATCGTGCATGGATAACAGAACCAAAAATGAAATTCAAACTTCTGTCTCAAATAACAAAATATATAAAAGAGGAAAGAACGACGACAAAATCATGCCACTCTCTCTGTTGCATGTCAAAAATTCGACGAGCTCCGTAAGTCGGCTGGGAAGAAAACAGTTGCATCCGGGCAAACGGAAACGGACCACCCGACCCACCGGATGAAGCTTTCTTCGACTGCTCAGTATACAGTAATGATAACCTTACTGACTATGTGTATTACAGGCACACTTTTTTTATTAAATGTGACAACTTCAGTAGTGAACGTAAATGTCAGGAAATGAAATGTTTCAAAAATATCACTCTGCATCTGAGGAGCTATTTTGTGAGTGATTGTTTCTGACTGGTAAGCAACTTACTTAGGGTGCTACACTGATTACATGTACTTACAGATGATGGCATGAATATTTCAAGTATTAAGATATGCCATCACTCGAGTGGGACGAAAATCGTAGATGTGATTTATATTTTCAGACAAACAAATGATTACAGTTTCCGAAAACCTGGATGATTTATTGAAGAGAAAGAGCTTCACAGACTGAGCAAATCAGTAACGCACTGGTCTACTTCTGGCCCTATCCAAGCAGTTATTCGGCTTGGCATTGTTTTATAGAGTTGTTGGATGTCCATCTGAGGGATATCGTACCAAATTCTGTCCAATTGGCGAATTAAATAGTCAAAACCCAGAGCTGGCTGTAGGACCGTGCCCATAATGCTCCAAACATTCTCAATTAGAGAGAGATCCACCGACCGTGCTGGCCGAGGTAGGGTTTGGAAAGCACTAATATAGGCAGTAAAAACTCTCACCGTGTGCCGGCGTCCATTTCCTTGCTGAAATGTAAGCCCAGGATGGCTTGCCATGAAGGGCAACAAAACACGGCGTAGGTTATCGTCGACGAACCGCTATGCTGTAAGGGGTCCTGCTATGATAAGAAATGGCACCCTAGATCATCACCGCTGGTTGTTGGACCGTATGGAGGGTGTCAGTCAGGTTGGTATCCCACCTCTGCCCGGAGCGTATCCACACACGACTTCACTGGTCATGAGGGCCCATTTCGAACTCATCACTGAAAACAGTTCTACTCCAGGCATTGAGATTCCAGCCCGTAGACGTGTCTGGAGACGTCCCGGACACGGTGGGATACCAACCTGACTGCCGCCCTCATTACGGACCGACAACTACGAGTGATGGGCTAGTATGCCACTACTTTTATATAAAGATCCCTTTCGTTGTCATCTGCAGTACGTCAACGATATTCTACGACCAATTTGGTGCCCTTCATGGCGAGCCATCCTGGGCTTACATTTCAACAAGGTAATGCCCGCCCGCACAAGACAAGAGTTTCTACTGCTCAACTTCGTGCTTGCTGAACCCTACCTTGGCCAGCACGGTCGCCGGATCTCTCCCCTACTGAGCGCGTTTGGAGAATTATGGGCAGGGCGCTCCAACCAGCTCGGGATTTTGACGATGTAATGCGCCAGTTGGGCAGAATTTGGGACGATATCTCTCAGGACGGCATCCAACAACTGTGTCAGTCAATGCAAAGCCGAATAACTGCTTGCATAAGGGCCGGAGGTGAACAAACACGTTATTGACTTGCTCAGTTTACGAAGCTATTTCTCTTGAATAAATCATTTGTTTGCCTGTACATGTATATCACATCTTCTGATTTCCGTCCCATTCGGATAATTCCTTCGTGGTGAGTCTTTTTTTTTTTTTAGTATATCTCGCAATTGTTTAGGAACTCTGGTGCACTGTGGAACTGAGATATTTCGTAGCCTGGGAGACCTTTCTTATTCATCCTGAAAGTGCTGACGAACCACGCTTATTAACTGCAGCGTACCTCTGTTAGCCTGATTAATGGAGATGTGTTCTAGGCTGACACGTGCGTGATTTGACAGACATGCAAAGGCTGCGTGGGCAAGGCACAGCTCATAAACACAAACGATATTCATCAGAGATAACTGGCAGCTTGCACCCTCCTTTTTTTCTTAAACGGGAAGTCATCACTGTAAACACACTCGCAGCCAAATTTCATAATGACCTAGTAAATATCCGAGACTATTCTGATTATTGGAAATATAATGAAGTCGCAAGGTATGTAAGAGGGCAGTAGTTGAGAAGTGAGTGAGTTAGAGCTGTAAAATATCACCGTTGTTATTCTGCTTGTACATTGAAAAATCGGTAAAAGAAAGTAATGTGAAATTTGGGAAGTGAATGAGAACTCAGGAAGAAAAAATAAAAATCTTGAGGTTTGCTATGAACATGAAACTGTTGAATGGAAATAATCGTGTCTTGAAAAGACGTCATAAGATGAATATAAATAAAAGTAAAACAAATGTAATTGAATTTCGCCTAATACAAACAGAGACGCTGAAAGAATTATGTTAGGAAATGAGACCCCGGAAGTAGTAACTGATTTTTCCTGTTGGGCAGCAAAATAACTGATGATGGTCGAATTAGGGGGGATATAAAATGCAGACTGGCAGTAGCAAGAAATTCCCTTATAAAAAATAATATTTTGACATAGTATTACATATTTAAGTTTTCGTAATTTCGCCGGGCGCTGTGGCCGAGCGGTTAAAGGCGCTTCAGTCCGGAACCGCGCTGCTGCTACGGTCGCAGCATCGAATCCTCCCTCGGGCGTGGATGTGTGTGAAGTCCTTAGGTTAGTTAAGTTTACGTAGTTCTAAGTCTAGGGGACTGATGACCTCAGATGTTAAGTCCCATAGTGCTTAGAGCCATTTGAACCATTTTTGGAGATCATCGAATATGTACTCCAATAGTTTGTAGTAAGGTCCTTTTCTTTTAACTGTTACTTGCGACTTCCTGGCTCACCACCTGAATATTACACGGGCGGATTGTGCGCGCCACATAGTTTCTTAACTGTTGCGTCTGCTTTGCCTACATTTGTAATTTTGACAAAACACATCGTTCCCCCGTTCTACGTGAAAGTGACTTGTGTAGTGACCTGTTTCGAGGGCCTGTCTCTGCAGCATATTGTAATTAAAAATTATTGATAACTGGAGGTAAGAGGAAATTTTAGCATTAAAATACGTCGTCTGGCAGGAAAAACAGTGAGGAACCGAGAAGGAAAGGAAGGAGCGAAATCAAACTTTACGGTTTGACATTGTATGTGACATTACTTCAATGATTACAAAAACCAGTCAAATTCACAAAGAACTTGGGCAGTTGAGCCCACTTATCTGTATGACGCACCTCCCTGACCTGAATGCATGCATTGATTTGATTGGGAATTTTGTCATAAAGCCATTCCCTTTGCTCCTGAGGCAAACTGGCCCAGTACTGTGGTAACTGGGCCTTGATGCCTTGGACACTGGCACTGGGACGCAGTTGACGTGTCCTAATGGCGACCACAAATAGGTCCCATTAAAACTCGTATCAGGTGATGATAACTCCGTTTCACATGAGTACGCGGCATCTCCGAGTCCTTCAGGATCTGATGCCGGCCACCCCCCTTGTATAGTTCACCAGGCATTGTAACAAGACTAAACATGAACTACAGTAATGCACCCTTGTGGCCGTTCTACTGGTCACAGAGAAATGCGACTCTAACCATTTATATATTTGTCGATGATGTGTACATGAGCGAAGTTACAATGACGTCCGTCCAAATCTTTTGGTTCCTCAACTTTTTTGTCAGACAGTGTGTATCTTTTTAAGGAAGTTTAAGATACAGAAAGATAGGAAAGACATGGTGGCGCACAAAAAACCGGTCCCGAGTTCTGGATGCTCGCCAGTTACGTACGAATTGTTGACGCCACGAGTGCAAAATGAGTCATATATGTAAAGCTTTCAACGATGTTACTATCGCAGCGTTGTGGTTATCACAAGAACCTGTCGTGTAAAAGGTCGTAAGTTCGAAATTCGTGAAGGACAGAATTTCATTATTATTTCTATTCAGTTAATTAATTTAAATGTAATATTTTTAATTTCTAATACTTTACCGCGTCCTTTTCATAGTCATACTGACTATTTTATTTTTCCTTTATTTTTCTTCCTATAATACATTTTTAACTCGGAAGATGCCAGCATCGTTTGTAATCTATAACCAAGTGCCAAACAGAGCTGTTCATCGGTTGATAAAGCGGCATTTTGTGTAGCCAGTGTAAGGACAGTTTCAGATAATCAATGAATGATAGCCAGAAATTACAGTTAGTTTTTTAGCGCTGAAACCGAAATTTTTCTGTCTTGAATTTGCTCGTAGTGGTTAGCTTTAATCTCCGTGAACAAAGCGATCGTGAATATAGTTCTGCCTCGGATTTCTGACCGCTATTTTCTCGGATACATTGCACATCACGAGATTGTGAATAGGTCAGGACATGAGTTTAAATTCAAGGATACAATACGTGTCTTCTGCTGCAGTTCAGTCATTTGTCACGTATAAAATCAGCTGTCGACGGAGCATCTCCGTCCTACCTCGCGGCGTCTGCTTCCAGCATTGCTCCGTATTAACACATTAACAGCATTTGTGAAACGACGCACCGTGTTTCTGTGTCACCTATAACTAGGGTGACCAGACGTCCGGATTAATCCGGACATGTCCTCCTTTTTAGCTCTTTGTCCGGGGTCCGGGCGGATTTTTACAGTGTCCGGCTTTTTCGCGAAGTTGAGCGTAATACAGTTAAATTTGCAATTCGTCCCGTTCTATTGCTCTTTTCTTAAATATTTTAACTATAGGCACAGCCTTCGTGATAAACACGCACGAAGGCGGTGTTAGTATGTCGCACCAGGATCGTCGACGTTATCGTTGATCGACCTATAACCGAATGCAAATATCGATTATTTAAAATTTTCGTTTCGTATCTTCGCTTTGTATTTGGCTTGGCTTCTTGTAGTGCCCGTGTGATTTGTGAGTGTAATTTTTAACCAAATGAGTTACGTAAAATATTTGGCTATGCATAAACGAAAGTATATATTTTCTAATGTCCTTTCCTGCAAATATCCGGCTTTCAAGAAAGGGAGAAATGAATTTTAAGCGGAATGTAAGATATGTGGACCTGGAACGTACGTCTCAGTGGCCAATAAAGGTAAGAAATAACTCGACAGATTAACTGTCATGGTTTTATTTCATTGTTTCATAGTCATTCAATTTATTTGTATTCGGAAGGTTAAAGTACAGTTTATATGTCGTCAGCTGCTTCTTGAATTGTAGATGTTGGTAGCGGTCCGTCGAATGAAGGGAGGTGAATGGTCTTACGTTTTTCGCTTTGTCAACAACTCCGTGTTGTTGACATAACAATTGACGCCACACTGTCACCACAATCAATGTTTTTAATTTTTTTATATTACTCAGTTAAACACCACCTGACCATCAGTAACAATTAACTACTAGTTTTGCCAGGAATTCCCGACAGTCACGTGACTTATCCAAAGCTGATGGGTGGTATCCTCATCTGCAGTTGACCCGTTTGATGTGTCCTCTTTTTTCTTCCTTTGTCCTCCTTTTTGAAGCTGTTTGTCCTCCTTTTTAAACAATTGCATCTGGTCACACTACCTATAACCGAGTGGTAGCCGGCTGCCGATGTGACAACGCTGCAGCAGCAAGTGACAGACGTAATTTAACTATAGCGAATGATCATTCAGTCGCTGGCGGTAAAAGCAACAGTGGTGCCGTGTACGGCTGGAAGTGTCAGCAACAATGTCGGCCAGTGCAATTCGTAACGTGGGTCGCTTTAATTCCGCACATTACGCCCGAAGAAAGCCGGAAGCACCTGCGAATACCTTGCCCAGTCGGGAGGAAACCCTAGAGAGAGCCGGCCAAAGCGACCGGCTGCAGCCCGAGGTGGGTCCGCGCCAAGATTAACGAGCGCGGACGCGCGCCAGCGGAGGAAATCTGCGGCAGCCGCAGGAAGCGTCCCGTGTTTAATTTCTGTTGTTGCTCGTCATCATAACACCCGCGGCAGGCCGGCCAGACACTCCCCCCACACTGCGGACCGCGTGGCCGCCGCCGCCTCTGCTAGCCACATTAGTACACTGCGCCCGGATTAACTTTTTTGTGCCCCCTTTTTTTTCTCTTTCTCACACTCCCGGTGTCCCTCTGCCACTACCCTGCCCCCCTCTCTCTCCGTCTCTCTTTCTCCCTCCCTCCCCTCAACGCCACAGCAACCCCGCGCTTGCGTGAGTGCGCCGGAGCGCCGCCGAGTCTAGATTAGGTTTTGGCCCTCTGTTCGCCTCCTCTAGGCTGGCGCCCTCTCTGCAGAGCGTGTGCACGACGCTGTAATCTTATTAAATTTACATATTAATCAACGGATTTTAATTATCCTATACCCCCGCGCTTCTAACTCTACCGTAATTTACATTAATCCAATAATTGCATGGAGGTTTCCTAGTTAGCAATTCAAATGAGATGGCGGCGCGGCTATCGTCTCTCTCTTTCCCTCTCTCTCCCTCTCGCAGCTCCTCTCTGTCCCCTGCCGATCCCTCCCCGCTTCTCCCGCCCCTCCCTCCTGCACCCCCCCTCACCCACGCCAGCGGCCTGTCCTCCTCCACCTCCTCATTTACCTCTTCCTCCTCCTCATCCTCCTCCTCTTCCGCCTCCCTCCCCCACACGCTCATTGGAGAAACTCGGTAACCTGGTGAGCCGTGGCGGCAGCACAAATCACCCATTCACTGCGCTGCTGCCCGCCGCCAGTTCGCCACATACTCCATCTAAGAAGCATTCTGCGCTTCCAACGTCACTGTTGGTAAACAAATGAAAGACCTAAGAAACAGCTTCTGTCTGCCAGACTCATTGTAGACCGACTATAAATCTGCTCCACTGCCCAGAGAGGAATGAGCGCATTCCTACAGCGACAGATTTGTAAGATTTGTATTCAGGAATAATTCGGCTCGATTTCTCTGCAGGCTATTTTGATTAGGAAAAAAAAGCCCATGAAACCTTTTACACGAATGGATTCATGTTTTCTTAATGAGCCTCACCGCCGGTCCTCTCTGTCACTGTCGAGCGTCCAAGGTAAGAAATTTGTAAAATAGCTAACACCCACTATACTGCTTTGCTATTCGATTTATTTTTTTGTTGGTTACGAACGCCAACAAGTCGCCTTCAGATACCTGCAGTAAATTTAAGACCAGATACCTGCAGTAAATTTAAGAACATAAGCGTTGCTTCTACATTTTCATAGCGTTTTCGTATCTACGAGACACTGTGTAAATTTGTAGAAAAATTTGCTGTTGACTCATATAGTGGTAGGACTTCCAGCGGGAAAATATTTTTTGTTAAGATATAAATTACTGCACCAACTTCATCTGAGTTCGCCAAGTTGCGAAATTAATGGTGTCTCTCCGGATGTACGATCCAATTATTCGTTTGGGAACAGGGAAGCGAGTATATGTAACTCGCAGGAGCTCAAGACCACTGGATCTCAAATAACTCAGCTGCACACCCGGAAGAATGCCATTAATCAGTGACGCCGAGATGTCTAAACATGAACGAGGCACAAAGGCACCATAAACATGAAATTAGTAAGACGTTTACTCGGGGTTATATACTGTCTGTTGAAAAAGCAGCTTGTGTTCTCCACACGTGACATAGACATTTAACGCAAAGACTTTGAAACACCTGTACATTGTAATTCCGTGATGATGTAGACTTTCAGGGATGATGGACAAGGGCAAATGTATCAATTTAAGATAACGGATCCTCCACTGGAAACGACTGATTCGAAAGTTGTAAGCAAAAATCGTTCGGATACCTGTGACAGTGAAATGCACACGTCAAAAAAAGTTTTGCGTCTCCTCGGTTCCTAGAGCTCCGGAACCTGCACAGAAAATTGGAATAGAGATCAACATAAACATAATTTCCGCCCTTTTTATTTCTCTTGAAAACCACACATTGCATGTTGTATCACCATACACCGAGACATTCAGAGTTGGTGGTCCAGATTGCTGTACACAAAGGTACTTCTGGTACCCAGTAGCACGTCTTCTTGCATTGATGCATGACCATATTCGTTGTGGCATACTATCCACAAGTTCATCAAGGCACTGTTGGTTCAGATTGTCCCATTCCTCAACAGCGATTCGGCGTAGATCCCCCAGAGTGGTTGGTGGGTCACGTCGTCCTTAAACTGCCCTTTTCAATCTATCGCAGGCATGTCGATAGGGTTGATGTCTGGACAACATGCTGGCCACTCTAGTCGAGCGATGTCGTTATCCTGAAGGAAGTCATTCACAAGATGCGCACGATGGGGGCGCGAATTGTTATCCATGAATACGAATGCCTCGCCAATATGCTGCCGATATGGTTGCACTATCGGTCGGATGATGGCATTCACGTATCGTACAGCCGTTACGGCGCCTCCCATGACCACCAGCGGCGTACGTCGGCCGCAGATAATGCCACCCAAAACAACAGGGAACCTCCACCTTGCTGCACTCGCTGGACAGAGTCTCTAAGGTGTTCAGCCTGACCGGGTTGCCTCCAAACACGTCTCCGACGATTGTCTGGTTGAAGGCATATGCGACACTCATAGGTGAAGAGAACGTGATGCCAATCCTGAGCGGTCCTTTCGGTATGGTGTTGGGCGCAACTGTACTGCGCTGCGTGGTTGCAAAGATGGATCTCGCCATGGACGTCGGGAGTGAAGTTGTGCATCATGCAGCCTATTTTACACAGTTTGAGTCGTAACACGATGTGTGGCTGCGCGAAAAGCATTATTCAACATGGTGACGTGGCTCTCAGGGTTCCTCCGAACCATAACCTGTAGGTAGCGGTCATCAACTGCAGTAGTAACCCTTGGGCGGACTGAGCGAGGCTCGTCATCGACAGTTGCTGTATCTCTGTATCTCCTCCATGTCCGAAGAACATCGCTTTGGTTCACACCGAGACACCTGGACACTTCCCTTGTTGAGAGCCCTTCCTGGCACAAGCAACAATGCGGACGCGATGGAACTGCGGTATTGACAATCTACGCATGGTTGAACTACAGACAACACGAGCCATGTACATCCTTCCTGGTGGAATGACTGGAACTGATCGGCTGTCGGATCCCCTCCGTCTAATAGGCGCTGCTCATGCATGGTTGTTTACATCTTTAGGCGGGTTTAGTGACATTTCTGAACAGTCAAAGGGACTGTGTCTGTGATACAATATCCACAGTCAGAGTCTATCTTTAGGAGTTCTGGGAACCGGGGTGATGCAAAACTTTTTTTGATGAGTGTACATGTACGGACACTGCTGTTTCTAAGATTGTAGGCTAGGCAACATTCAGAGGTGGTAGTACGGACTAAAACAATAAAAAATGTCAAATATTCATTCGATCTAAAATGCATGCCTTAAGAGCTGTGAGCACTTATTTATCTTCGCTACTGTGATACCTATGTCTTCTACTGAACAAGTGCCCATAGCTCTTCACTCTTGAGATCTGTGTTTTGAGCCCATGTTTCGTACCAGACGACTGCAACGTAGGAAAAATTGTTGTCACTCGCAATCGAACCCGACACCCGCTTTTGCAACGAGCAACGCTAACCATTACACCATCGCAGCCCCCTGACTAAATAGGCAACAAAGCAACAGAACTTCTGATTCATGTGAAGCCTTAGTATGAAGTGGAATCCTTTTCAAATCTTGTTACGACCATCATAATTTACAGTCCGTGTACATTACTCAAGAAGCGTGGCGGGACATGTGCTTACAAGGCTGCAGCCGATTTCCTTACCTGTTCCGTCCCCGGGGCCTTGTCCAGCAAACGGAATTAGTGCCCCGCCTCTAATGATCTCACCGCTGACGAGTCGTTAAAACCTAATAAACATCGAAGAAAAATATTGTGAAAGATTTCTGTACGGGTGCACGATTTCGACTACATCGTTAACATTCTCACCATTGCCTCCATTGTTTCAGACATCCCTTTTGAATGTTGCTACTTCTTACACTACGGCTTTAGTCAAGACAACTTTTGAACTTTCACGCTTTATCGGCAAGAGATATTCTCCTACTTCCTGAAATTATACAACTATTTTCAGTGTAACTGAAGGGTAGCAAGCAAGGTGGCGCTAACCTCTAATTTAACTCTCTTTCATGTATCGCATGCACTAATGATCCGAAGCATGATGAGTAATCAACTTCGAATTACAACGCTTCAGAGATACTGCGTGGCATGGATTCGAAAAGCCTCAGGTAGATTTGCGGAGATATGTGGCTGCAGATGTCTCGCACAGCTCATACAGTTCCCTTAAATTATGGGCGACAGTTTGTGGGCGAAAAGCTGATGCCTGATGGTGCGTTCAAAATGTTTCAAATGGCTCTAAGCACTATGGGACTTAACATCTGAGGTCATCAGTCACCTAGACTTTGAACGACTTAAACCTAACCAACCTAAGGACATCACACACATCCATGCCGGAGGCAGGATTCGAACCTGCGACTTTAGCAGCAGTGCGGTTCCGGACTGAAGCGCCTAGAACCGCTGGGCCAACGAATTTGGTGGGCAAGACTTCTGTAAGAGGCTATCGCTGCCAGGAAAGACATCAAACACGAATGGGCGCCAGCGGTCTGCAATAATGTTCACTTAGTACACAGCTGTCGTGGTGCTTTCGAGATACTACGCCTTGTCTCATGGAACCCAGTTGACTGTCCCCCATGGGATAACAACACTGGTCCTACCAATCCGCTCAGCGCCGCGGCGTTTGTTTCGAGCAGCCATTCGCTGGATGACGGCGTATCCTGACACGACCATCAACCTACTGTAACGAAAAAAGTGATTCATCCGACAAGACGACACATTTCCAATGATGCGCGGTCTAATTTCGATAATTCTGTGTAGACTGCAATCGAAGTGGACGATGCCGTTGGGTCAACATCGTAACACGTGGAGGCGGTCTGCTGAAGAGGCTCGTGTTCATCATTGTGCACTGGACGGTGTGGCTGCGCCAGCGCTGCATGTCGTCAGTACTGTCGCAAAAAGCCGCCTAGCCAGCTTTACAGAGCGAGTAAGCCTCCGACCTCCATGTTCTGTGACTAGGCATGGACGTCCAACACCTTAAGCCTACTCATGGTTTCACTGTCCTTCACCCACTTTACATAGATACAACAGTAGACGCGACCAGGCGACCAACTTCGCCGTTACCGAAATGGTCGTTCCCAAGAGCCAGGCCATAACAATCTGCCCTTTGCAAAAGTCTCTTACAGCAGTGTATTTTGTCTTTGCCGCGTCTACCATCCCTAGAACGAGTCCCTGTTCGTCTATGCTCCGCTTATATATTTTCTTTACGGCGTCGCGCACCCGTTACACAACCTGGCAGATTTCAGTCTCGCATGAGCAATCGCCATAATGTTTTGGTTCACACTTCCACATACGTTTCGCAAAATGTCCACGACGAGATCAGAGGAACTGGAATCACGGAGATCCGTCATTCCACTTCAGGTTGGGTAAATTAATATGGTGCTAAAAGTAGCGTCCGCCACACAAGATGGCTTGCGGAGATATACTATTGGATCAAAAATCTGTGGACACCTCTGTATAACGCGAAATTGACCACTACGTGTCACGAGAGGTGGACGCACCACTATAAAAGGAGGTGAGAAGTATTGACAACAAAGAAGCAATAACAATAGTGTCGGTCGGAAGAGCTTGACTTCGAACGTGGACTAGTCGTTTAGTGTCACCTGAATAACAGCCACTTTATGGCCATTTGAGTCCTTCTAAATCTGTCCTAGTCGATTGATGACGACGTGATTGTTAAGTGGTAACGCGAAGGAACAATCAGCAAATACAAAACCAGGCAGACCTCATGTACTGACCGAGAGGGACCGTCGAAAATTACAGAGGGTAGTTGTCAGAAATCGTACGAAACCAGCGGAAGGAATCACTGGTAAATTCCAAACTGCTACCAACAGTTCAGCTAGCTCAATGACCGTACTTAGGAAGTCGAAAAGAAAGAGTGCAATGGTCTACCGGCTCCTCGTAAGCCACACACCTGTGTTGTCAGTGCTAAGCGACGTGTGATGTGACGTAAAGAGCCACGCCACTGCACAGTGGATGATTGGAAGTGACTGATTTAGAATAAGGAACCACGCTGTGCCATGTGGCCATTCGATGGAAGGGTTTGGATTTGTCGAATTGATGGAGAACATTACCTGCGATACTTGTAGTGCCAACAGTGACGTAAGTGGTTGCGTCACGTTATGCGGGTATTTTTCCTGGTTCGGATGTACTCCTCTTATTGTGCTTATGAAAACGCCACATGCAAAAGGATATAGGCACATTTTACAGCGTTATAATCTGCTTACAGCTGATGAACAATTGAGATATAGTGTAAGGCAATGGGTTGTGGCGGGTGGTTATCATGTACTAATGTAGGTATCGCATTAAAACTGTGCCATTTCTCTTTGAATGAGAACCAGAAATCACACTAAAACTACATATCGAGATAATCAGCAACAGTTGCATAAAATAAATTTAATTTCTTAACCTGTTTTGGGCAGATAGTGCCATTTTTCAGAAGCATATACCTATCGCATTATTTGCGAATGTCAACAGTAAGATGCATGCAGGAAAGTGCCGTGGTAATGTGGTTTGTAGCGCCTGTACAAAAATGGTATTTTTGTTGGTTGCCGATTTTTTCGACATATACAACTACAGTTGCTGAGGATGGATAGAACATTAAACTAAAATTAAACCATGCGAATCGGAATGGAACTAAAATTACGCAATTTCTCTTCGAATGCGTGCTGATATGGAAATAAAATAAACGTAAACATGTTTTGTAGCGCTCTCTTCGCGATAACTAGAAGCGAGTGGAGAGTGCTGAAATGATGGTCAGCTGCACCACAATTAACTCAGAGAAGAGACCAGCTGTACGGTTTCGATTGCATATGCTGCGATGTGGCGTCATCCCCTTGGGCACTGTGTGCTATGTTGCTCACAGCACCAGGTCAATAATTTTCTTTCAAACTGTCAGTAACGTATTGTGCAAGACTAGAGTATGAGGGATATTGGAAAAGCACGTGTCATAATGATACCGTGGCTGATCGGGCAAACACACTGACCGGCAATTCATTGGCTCGGGTCCGATTCCTCTTGCTAATAATACTTTTTTCATCTTATCCTGTTGCTCGCAATGTTAAACGATTAATTGTAAAATTTTGTTTTATTCAGTCAGTTCAGTTTATATACGTAAAATTAAAGTATTCAGTTTAATTTAATCTTGTAAGTCGAAAAGTTACAGGCCATCACATTGTTGCATATCGGCAAAATTTTGCACGAGCCACCACTGACAATAACATTTCTGAAATGGACTGGCCTGTCCAGAGTCCCAACCTGAACCTAATGAAACACTTTCGGGACGAGTTATAAAGTCAACTTCAGTCCAGACCCCAGCATCCAACATCACAGCCTTCTCCGCTGTCGGCTCTTGAGGAAGAACTGGCTGCCATCCGTCCACAGACATTCAGCCTCATTGAAAGGGTCCCAAACAGACATGAGCCCATCATACAGGCGGTGGATGTACCCCTTATCAATGTCCACTAATAGGTTAATAGGTGCCCGGATAATTTTCATGAGACGGTGTACATGTAGGAGTAGACGTTGATATAAAAAATGATGTCTGATATAGCTAGGGTGAACAGATCGTGAACGGCTACCTCGAAATCTAGAACTCCGCCGGAGTTTCAGCTATGGAGGAGACTGTGAGAGGCGAATCTAGGGAGGTAGAGGGTGGGGCTGCAGCGCTCGCCCACCTCTCCCCCGCCAGAATTACAGCTGTTGCACAAAAAAAAAAAAAAAATAGAAATAACAATTAGGGTGAGAGAAATTCTTTGCAACATAGCTTTCAGACTTAACACTCCTGAAAATTTTCTTGTTGTTGTACTTGGTATTATAATACACTCCTGGAAATGGAAAAAAGAACACATTGACACCGGTGTGTCAGACCCACCATACTTGCTCCGGACACTGCGAGAGGGCTGTACAAGCAATGATCACACGCACGGCACAGCGGACACACCAGGAACCGCGGTGTTGGCCGTCGAATGGCGCTAGCTGCGCAGCATTTGTGCACCGCCGCCGTCAGTGTCAGCCAGTTTGCCGTGGCATACGGAGCTCCATCGCAGTCTTTAACACTGGTAGCATGCCGCGACAGCGTGGACGTGAACCGTATGTGCAGTTAACGGACTTTGAGCGAGGGCGTATAGTGGGCATGCGGGAGGCCGGGTGGACGTACCGCCGAATTGCTCAACACGTGGGGCGTGAGGTCTCCACAGTACATCGATGTTGTCGCCAGTGGTCGGCGGAAGGTGCACGTGCCCGTCGACCTGGGACCGGACCGCAGCGACGCACGGATGCACGCCAAGACCGTAGGATCCTACGCAGTGCCGTAGGGGACCGCACCGCCACTTCCCAGCAAATTAGGGACACTGTTGCTCCTGGGGTATCGGCGAGGACCATTCGCAACCGTCTCCATGAAGCTGGGCTACGGTCCCGTACACCGTTAGGCCGTCTTCCGCTCACGCCCCAACATCGTGCAGCCCGCCTCCAGTGGTGTCGCGACAGGCGTGAATGGAGGGACGAATGGAGACGTGTCGTCTTCAGCGATGAGAGTCGCTTCTGCCTTGGTGCCAATGATGGTCGTATGCGTGTTTGGCGCCGTGCAGGTGAGCGCCACAATCAGGACTGCATACGACCGAGGCACACAGGGCCAACACCCGGCATCATGGTGTGGGGAGCGATCTCCTACACTGGCCGTACACCACTGGTGATCGTCGAGGGGACACTGAATAGTGCACGGTACATCCAAACCGTCATCGAACCCATCGTTCTACCATTCCTAGACCGGCAAGGGAACTTGCTGTTCCAACAGGACAATGCACGTCCGCATGTATCCCGTGCCACCCAACGTGCTCTAGAAGGTGTAAGTCAACTACCCTGGCCAGCAAGATCTCCGGATCTGTCCCCCATTGAGCATGTTTGGGACTGGATGAAGCGTCGTCTCACGCGGTCTGCACGTCCAGCACGAACGCTGGTCCAACTGAGGCGCCAGGTGGAAATGGCATGGCAAGCCGTTCCACAGGACTACATCCAGCATCTCTACGATCGTCTCCATGGGAGAATAGCAGCCTGCATTGCTGCGAAAGGTGGATATACACTGTACTAGTGCCGACATTGTGCATGCTCTGTTGCCTGTGTCTATGTGCCTGTGGTTCTGTCAGTGTGATCATGTGATGTATCTGACCCCAGGAATGTGTCAATAAAGTTTCCCCTTCCTGGGACAATGAATTCACGGTGTTCTTATTTCAATTTCCCGGAGTGTAGATTAAATAAGTCAATTGAAGGTGGAGGGGAAGGAAGGAAAGGAAAGGAGAGAAACTGTTGATATCAGCTTCATTGGGACCTTATGCGGATTCATTGGGGAAGAGTGAAAATGTGTGTCAGACTGGAACTCGAAATCAGGATCTCCTGATTACCGAGGCAGCTGCGTAAACCACTGCGCCATCTGGACCCATGGTTTATTGCAACTGCGCGGACTATCTCGGCACGCCTCACGTTCCACCCACATTCCCACCTAGCGCCGCATATCTGCAGTCTCGGCCCACGTCCTCCATGTTCGCTACTTTGAGATTCCCGCAGGAATTGTGCATCTCCACTGAAGGTGTTCGTTTGCCCACATGTTCAAAAGCACAGACACCAAGCATTCACGTAAGAAAACACCTTCCTTCAGCTAATTTGATGTCAGCACAGTGATACAAAATTTCTATGATGTCAACGCTTCAACGTTCCCCCCCCCCCCCCCCCCCCCTCAGTCCGACCAAAATCCTGCATTCGACTCTGGCCGAGGAGTGTTTCGGAGGAGTAGTGTAGCGCACAACAAGAAAGGTAATTGCAGCAGGGTGCCGGATGGGAGCAGAGCAGCTGAGGGCGGTCCGTGTTTATTACGGGCGCTTTATCCGGCGACAGCACGCCGTGTCACGAGCGGGCGGCGGTGGCAGTCGCGCGACCAGCGTCCGTCGCTAATCGCCGCTCCCGGGGCGTCATTGAGGCGGCGGCCGCTACCCGTGCCTCCCCGCTGCCGACGTCTGTGCTGCCGGCGGTCCGCACAAAAACAGAGCACGGCACACTCTCCACGTGCGGGGAGGGCTGCGAGAACAATGGGGAGGAGAGGAGTGCGCACACAAGTGGCACCGCAGGGCGCGCCGCCACGCCGCAGTCGCCGCCCCACGTGCTGCAGCCGCGCCGGCGCTCCCACCAGCCGCGTCTCCCAACATGCACGGCGCTCGCTGCTTTTCGTCCTCAGCCCATTCCAAACTTATGAAACCACTTAAGGCTGATTCACACCGGGCGTGAGCGAAGTGAAGGCGACGTCAAATTGTGGTGCGTTCACAGTAAATGGAACAGAAACGACGCCACTTCGCCTAGACCAGTAACCAGCTATGAAAGTGAATTTATCAGATGCCTTCCGTGATATAAAAAGCAGGAATATCTACACAGCGCAAAAGAATTAACCCTTTCGTGAGCCGTGGGAAACATGCTTCCCACTAGACTTGGCCACTGTTTCTATGTTTCGATACAGTGTATCGATACGTAGAACTGTTTCAGTGTTTCGGAACGGCTGTGGTTCACTGTTTCGAAACAGTGGTGTTTCATTCCGCCCCTGTCTCGGATAACCGGACCAGATTCGATCTCGAGCCAGACACAGAAACTGTATCGTTGTTTCAAAATAAGGCTGTTTCAGTCCACCTGTGCTTGGAACGGACTAATTGTATCGAAACAGTGATGTTTCATTCCGCTCTGTGTCGGACGAGATTCGGGCTCGGCACAGGTACTGAAACACGACATACCACTTCGTGAAACACTTTCAAGAGTGTCGAAATCTTTTTGACAAGCAATAGCATGAAGCTTAAGATATCCGAAAATAAAGCTTCGTTTCTATCTGACAGGCCTATTGCGAAATGGCGTAACATCTGCTTTATTTATTCATTTGCTGTAGACAACTGTTGTGTTGTATTAATAAACTCTAACCAAACAATAAAACAACGCATGCTATTCACATTCAAAATAATAAATATGTGAAAATCATTCAGTTAAATTACACTTTTTTTTATAACATACGTTTCTCTGGTCATGTAGAGTAATCATATTAAGAAACGCAAGTAAGCCTACAACATTTTGAATAAAAAAAGGCTAGAGTGACAGTTATTAGACATATACATAAATTTGACGTAGGTGTAATTGCAAACAATCTGTTTGACATATCACTGATAGTGTAATGGTGAACGGGAAGGGCTGGGAAGCATGGTGAATTTATAGTAACGGTTCGAAACACCTTGAAAGACAAAACTTTTTTCTGTTATAGTTTGCTATTTATTCGAATTATTCGACATTACTTGTGAGTCTATAGTCACTGTGCCTATTATCCACAATGATTCCCTTTGTGTGCATGGAAATTAGCAAGACGGGTATATTACCCGTACTAACGGAATTTGGGAATCCCAGTAGCATATCCGTTGTTTCTGCAGTTTGCTCCCACCTCCGGTTGCGTTCGTGGTGGTTCTTCTGTCTTGAGCTACGGCTGTACCCAGCCAATTGAAAAGTATGGAAGTCACACGACACGAAAGCAGCGCATTTGCTTCAGGAAATACGAAACTGCCAAGACGCCTAAGTGATAGTTTCATACTTTCTACGATATGATTAGCGCTCTCGCATCTCATTTATGTTTATATGGACATACTTATACAGTAAACATTCAAGATGATAAAATGTGTTGGTTTATTAGATTGCAAAACACAAACTGTTTCACTGTTTCGAAACAGCGTGTCGAAATATTACATTGTACTGTTTCATTTGTTTCGAAACAGTTACGTGTTTTCAGTTTGCCCATCTCTACTTCTCACTACAATGACCTCGCTCCTAGTCCCGTGGGATTCACGGTTCCCACCTCTGCATGGTGCTACCACCTAGGGAACAGCGTAGGGTACTGCTTCCAATCGGAAGTTCCCGCCGTTTTTGCTGTACCTTCGCGCAGAGGTATTGCTCTGTGAGGAGCCTTTCAGTGATGTTTGCGTGACATTTTGTGATTTTTTCCTCAAAGCTATAGTATAAGGTAAATACTTTTGATTTACCCAAATTTATGAAGGAAAACGTAAAATTGGAACGAGGAGAATTCCAGTTTGAAACAAAAGGAGCCATTTCTGCAGTAAAATGGATGGATAACCGTCCAGTCACTTTCCTGTTCTCAATTCATGACCCATGAGAAACTGCCACAGTGAAAAGGAAAAACAAGGATGGTACTAGTACAGAGATTTCTTGTCCTGAAGTTGTGGCAGAATACAACAAAATAATGGGTGGTGTCGATAAGTTTGATCAATTACGAGAAAGGTACGCTATTGGCAGACGTTCTGTAAAATGTTGGCACAGAATATTTTATTTCCTGGTGGACGTTGCTGCAGTGAACAGTTTTATCCTGTGGAAAATAAGTAAAAGGGAAAGTGGACGTCATGATCAGCTCACATACAAGATCCATCTAGCCAGACAATTGACCGCTGGCTTCTCATCCAAAAAAGGCGTGGACAAAAACCTGTCTTTCTGGCAAAAAGGGGTAAAGTACCTGAAGATTTTCGTCATGTGGCTGTAGGGGAGCATCAACCCATTTTAGAAGAAACCTACTGGTCGTGCCGTCATTGTAGTACCAAAGCTGCGGAAAAGAGCACTCGCTGTGTTTGTACATATTGTCAAATACCACTTTGCATACACCCATGTTTCAGAAAATTTCATGGCAAGTAATTGTGAACAATCATTGTAACAAGAGAAGTAAATTTATCAAATAAATATGACATATATTGAAAAAGATGTTTCTGTCATTTAACTCCAAGGAAGGGCAGTGGGATGAATACTTCCCACCTTGTTGTGTGACCTCACTTTCACAGTTGGAGCAAATTTGATATTCTGTATGATAAATATACCTATCTGTTAACTACTATCTGCTCTCCATTCATTAAAAAAAACTGCTCAATAATTTTGCTCACGAAAGAGTTAGAGAGTCACTAATTTGAAATCGTCATTTTCCCACATTGCGACGCAGAAGTTAGAAAATTGGCACGAAGCTACCTACAGCCTTACTCTGTGGTGGTGCAAAGGCGTGGCGCCATACGGCGTCATCCGCGGGTTCGCCGACGATTCAAACAGCAGGAAGTGGACACGTACGAAAAAAAAGCCGTAGCTCAATTCATCTGTTTCACCAGCCTAGCACCAAGCGGACGCATTCTGCCCCCTTTCATCCACATTTCACCCCTTCTTTTATGCCACCACGACGATGATCAATACCACAACACTCCCCCGCCCCCGTATTTCTTATGAATGGCTGAGGAAAGCATTTCAGGCACATCGGCGTTTACAACCGCCACGAAGGGGCATAAAGGGAGTCGATGAAATCACCGCTTCCCTTGGAACTATCATTTGCATAGATTACGTTGCCTGCAAAAAAATGTTCAAATGTGTGTGAAATCTTATGGGACTTAACTGCTAAAGTCATCAGTCCCTAAGCTTACACACTACTTAACCTAAATTATCCTAAGGACAAACACACACACACACCCATGCCCGAGGGAGGACTCGAACCTCCGCCGGGACCAGCCGTACAGTCCATTACTGCAGCGCCTTAGACCGCTCGGCTAATCCATTGCCTACAAGCAGCTGCTAGGACAGAAGCGTAGTGCCACTCAACTGGAAGACGGGTTGCTTGTACACAGGCTCCTAGCAAATCGGTCAAGGGCTGTTTCCGTACAGGTACGTTTTTAAAGAGCTCAACGAACGTGCGGGGGTGTCACCGAGGTCAACGAGGATGTTTGGCGTTTTATTCAAGCAAATGGCAGTGTCACAACGCCTTCCCCCCTCCTCCCAAAATCACAAGTGGCTGCCCGAATCACGAGGACTGAAAAAGCATAATCCGTTTGCTGCTTCGGACTGCCTTCAAATTTCGTCGAATGCTTTTCAAAGGTTCTAGTGGTGCCCCACGATGTATACCAGAGCGCCAGATCATGTACAACGGCGTTGCAGACGCATTTGTCCCTGCACATCGCACTGCAGATTGTCATTTGTGACCGCGAAATGAACACTCTTTATGCCACCTCCTAGGGCCCTTTTCGTGTCGATTCTGTGCAACGGTGTGACTGACATATTTTCCTCGACCACCCTTAAGAGAACCGTGTGATCTAAACTCGGGGCATCGCGATTCCTACCTCTATCATACAGGCGTGAAGAGAAGGGACGAGATGTGGTGAGGGGGGGGGGGGGGGGACACACCTTCTTCCCATCGCGTGACACGTCCACGCTGGCGCTGGGCAGAATTATGGTTAAATCTGATGTGACATCATTAGCCCAGCTTACACCTCACGAGAACTTCTGAGCTATGGCCATTTTTTTCCGCATGTGTCGACAGATACCTTGCTGTCTGAAGTGTCGCCGAGTTCGAGGGTAATATCTCAGGGCGTCATGCTTTTCACCCTTGCAGAAGAAGGCTGTACGCCCCTTTAAGCCAAATTTCACGCTTATGCGTCGCAATGGGAAAAAATGATGGTGGTTTCTAAAAACCAACCCTTTACTAAACGGATAACCTGAGGCACAAGGCCGGCCTCTGTGGCCGAGCGGTTCTAGGCGCTTCAGTCCGGGACCGCGCTGCTCCTGCGGTCGCAGGTTCGAATCCTGCCTCGGGTATGGATATATATGATATCCTTAGGTTAATTAGGTTTAAATAGTTCTAAGTCTACGGGACTGATGACCTCAGCTGTTGAGTCCCATAGTGCTTAGAGCCATTTGAACCATTTTGAGGCACAATCCCAGTTGCAGGTTGCCTAACAAACCGCTTCCAGGGGCAATAAACATTTGATTTTTATATATTTCGTGTAATTACTGAGCTAATTCAACGTTTTCAAATGCTGTCATAATAGATTCACTAAGAGCTATCATTTTATGTTAAACGTTTAGCACGGTAAGAAAAGTATTATCGTTACGAACTATGTATAGTGTTAAGGCAGCATAACTCAAGGCACGCAGATTTCCTACGTTATAGTCATCCATTATTTGAGAAATGAGCGGACTTTGCGCATTCCAATAAACTTTACACATGTTTTCAAATCTTTTCTACACTTTTTCTCGCTTAAGTGCTTAACGTCAAATATTAAACTCACAAACTTCATTTCCATGACGTACGTCAGCAGTAGAGAGTCGCATGACTGCCGAGTACCACTCCCATAACATCTACAGCACGCCAAAGCGACTAGTGTGCTCTTTTAAGGGGTTATTGATATTTCGTCTGCTGAGAGTGCCATTTAATTCCCCTCGTTTCGCCATTTATATTAAAGTTTTCTTCATTGGATGTCTAATTACTCTTTCCCTGTCTTGTCAATTTTCTACATTTTCACTCATGTGGCCATAGGTTAAGAAACATAAATTGACTCGTATGTAAGCCGAAATTTTCGATGTTCTTGCATTGCATTCACTATGTAATGCAACTTCACTGGTGATCAGTCAGTGACTTCAGATTGACAACAAGAGATATATGGTGATTTTTTTGAGTAGTTGCCCATACGAAACAAAACAGTTCTTCCCGCAAAAATAATCCCTATTCGCAATCTCAAGTGCTTCGCTTTCTTCCTTCTTCTTCTTCTTCTTCATTTCTTCTTCGGCTACAGCTACTTTTCTTCAGTTACCCTCAGTCTACACTGAGGTAGCCCCTCCATCTTTTCCTTGGGCGGCTTATATTTCTTTTACCAGCTGCTGTTTTATTTTTTAAGATTTTTACAATCTTCCATACATCAACCTGTCCGTGTGTTCGTTACATTCACGCTTTCTCTTATGTACCCACTCATTAATTGAGTTCACTTTACATCCTTTCCTAATGCTTTCGCTTCTCTCCGTGTTTCTCAGCGTCTTCTCTGTAATCCTTAGCTGAATTTTCATTCACATTGTTTCCAAAAGTCTCCCAGCTTCTGATGCTTGAGGTGTTGTCTTAGCTGTGTATGTCATAATCGGTCTCACTGTTGTTTTGTATATTCTTGTCTTTGATGTTCTCCTATATATTTGTTTTTCTAAGTAATTATAAAGCTTTATCGCCAGCACTTTATGCCCTAAAAATGTCTCTTCCTTGTTCACAGGTACATCGTCTGCTAGTAGCCTCATAATTATACAGACACTGTATGCCACGTCTTTTGTGTCTTGAAGAGCAACGGTCGAATAACACCACCTTTATGTTCGCCGACGTTACTATACTTTCTGACGATATCTACGCATTTAGAGTGGCATACCAAATGTCTCAGCTCTGATGTCTTCGAAGTAGGGTGTTCCACAAGGGTTGTATTCAGGGATCTGACATGAACGACCATTTGAGGAAAAGAACTTCATATGTACATATGCCCTATTTCGAATGGTTTTCGAGATACAACAAATTTATTGTCCTTTTTTTCTTACGGCTGGTGCCGCTAACCATACTCGATGGATTAGTCGTGTTAGTACAATTAACTGGCCACCAACATCGCCAGACCCAACGCCATTAGATTTTTGTTTGTGGCGTTGTGAGAAGTCTAAGGTGTAGAAACGGAAGATCAATATGCGAGATGAACTTCTTGGTCATATAATCAACGCTGCTGCGCTCATAAGGGAAAATGCAGACAAGCAACAGAAAATGTTCGTCCGAGAGTACAAAAATGCATTGAAATTAACGATGGGATGTTCGAACATTTATTTTGAATTGCACGACAGCTGTAATGTGACGTGTATGGTATTGCTTAGAGGTGAAAGCGGTAAAAATATGTGTTTTTCGATTGATACTTTGTAAAACGCCTTTATAGTGTTTTCTAACTTTTGTTCATTTGTACATGTGGAAACCTGACAATGTGTTGAATAATACAGAAAATGAATGACAACGTACATAAAATATATTCTATCTCAGAAGCTATTCGGTCTAGCATATGTCCATATGAAATTTTCTGCTTCAAGTCATCGTTGCTGTCATATCGCTGAATACTGACTAATCTCCAGGCACACCTTGTATGTTCGGATATTCCATATTCGGTAGGGGTACGGAACTGTATCAAAGATTCTCTGGGAGAAAACAAAAGGGGGTTGTTTCCTTCCCCGTCATGGAAAATATTTTCAGAGATAAATCGGAGTTTGTATGGTCTGCATGGACTCTGAAATACAATAAGTAGTAATGCTGATTTAATATTATTTTGTATTTATTCGTAATCTCTAGAAATAAAAAAAGTATTTTATTTTCTATTTTACACCAAATATTAATTTTTTGTCGGTTGAGCCTTTTTTTAAGGGTAACAACGGTGTACAGTATTTGACCATCATGAAGAAAAGAAAGCTGGTAGTGTCCATAGACAAAAAAGATACTCAGACATGAAAGTTAATTATGTAAATGACTAGCTGCTACGATATGATTTCTGATGACGAAATTATCGCCGTTTCTTCGTCTGACAATGACAACAGTGATGATGGATTAGCTGACGATGTTGGCGCTTGATCTGAAGACATTGTGACACGTACAGAGCAACAACACATTGGAAAAAATAATGACTTATTTGGAACGCCAGATGAAAGTTACTTCTGGCGAGCTAATGCTGGCGAGAAGCCTACGTTATCTTGTTGTACACAAACGGCGTTCGAATGTAGCTGCAAAAAAAGACTCGCTGATTATTTCAGTATACGAAAAACTCAGTGTATTACCTTTTCTATCAATATATGATAAAAAATTATGTTAGAGTAATATGTATTTGTGTATTTACGTGAAAATTATTATGTCGTGTTTGTTTATGGCATTTAATCCGTGTCGTTCTAATTCTTTTTGCAATAATCCGGATGACATACGATCCCACCAAGACATGGTAAAAGAGGATTTTACTAACATTTTCATGTGATTAATAAAAATAAACAATGATATTTTTTCCAGAAAATAATGATTCAATATTTGTCACTTGGCATTTCCATTTTATAATAAATATAGAATTCGTATAAAAGTAAAAGAAGTTGCGTAAATCGAGTATCGAACCAGAACTTCGCGATTGCATGACTAGAATGCTGCCGGCCGGAGTGGCTGAGCGGTTCTATGCGCTTCTGTCTGGAACGGCGCGACCACTACGGTCACAGGTTCGAATCCTGCCTCGGGCATGGATGTGTGTGATGTCCTTAGGTTAGTTAGGTTTGAGTAGTTCTAAGTTCTGGGGGGCTGATGACCTCAGATGTTAATTCCCATAGTGCTCAGAGCCATTTGAACTAGATCGCTACGCACCTATCTACGGACGGGTGCATTCAAAATTCTGCAATTTTTTTAAATTTTTAACAACGCTGGAGGTTATTTACGAGGGGTGTTCAATAAGTAGTGCAACACATTTATTTCTTGGCCAGTTTCGGTTTAAAATATATGGAATTTGTTTTGGGTTTCATGATGGCAGTGCTATACTTAGCCTTCAAAGTGGCGTCTGTAATGCTCCAGCGTGCCGGCCGATTTCACGCAGCTGTGGGTCCTGCAATATCGGAACGTGCGGACACTCTCATTCGCGGTGATCGACAGATCACAGCCAAACATCTCGCTGCAAAACTGGGTGTCCCTTTTGGTAGGTCTGACACATTTGTCCAGTTGGTGTACCAAAGGTGTGGGTCAGCTGGGTTCCTCGCCGCCTAACAGAAGATAGTAAAGAGTAAGGATGGACTACCTGTTTGGTCATGTACTAAACATGCAACAGAAAGCCCACAATAAACTAAAAGTACTGAAACCACCAACTGGCAGAAGGGGGCTACACCCTCTGGACCGACCTATGCGCTGGTAAGCAAATGTTGCGTAGATCTCCGCTCCACCAAGGTTCTGAAAATCCCTCCAAATCCTCGAACGCCATGCACTCTGTCTCGTTTTCCGCATCACATTATGTTCCCCTACCTGGATCCTCTACTATATCAAATTACCACTCCTTCTCACCCACATCGAACGTCTCTGCATCTCCTATATTTTCCGCATACTATATGCCAGTCACCACATTGTCTCCCCTCAGATCACCAACCCTGATAAAGCTGCCATGATTTCACGAACACATCCCTCCGTCCCTACATCTACACACAATCCATATCCTATCACAACGCAACTTCAACCTACTCCCTCTCCCAGATAACGAGATCCGCCCTGATATTTATCCCGCCTACCAACCTTAACTCTTCTCTGCCTATTCCACATCACATTAGGGCTCGTTTCTCCTTTCCCTCTCTATCCAAGTCCATCGCTTTCCTCTTGCAACCACTGCCCTACGCACATGAAAACTACTCCTACCCACAGTCTTTGCCAAAGACTGTATTTCCCAGCCGGCCGGGTGGCCGAGCGGTTTTAGGCACTACAGCCTGGAATCGCGCGACCGCTACGGTCGCAGGTTCGAATCCTGCCTCGGGCATGGATATGTGTAATGTCCTTAGGTTAGTTAGGTTTGAGTAGTTCTAAGTTCTAGGGGACTGATGACGTCAGAAGTTAAGTCCCATAGTACTCAGAGCCATTTGAACCATATTTTTTTGTATTTCTCACGATCCACTTGAGCTCCTACCTCGCACCTCTATAGTTTTTCCTATCTAACAGACCACTGTCTTTCTACCCACACTCTTTAACACTAGGGAATACCTCTCACCCTAGGTCAGATGCTCCAGTTTTTAAGTGAAAGCGCACTACTTCGGTGTTTTTATCTGAATAAATTCACCTTCCTGTGATGTGTTCTTAACATGTACATATTTCCAGTTTTGAACTGTCTGCCTTCGATTTTTAATTTGAAACAATAAGCAACCCCGAGTTTTGTTTATACTCCCCATTTTTTTTTTAAATTCGTTTGGCTGAAGAGCGGAGAACTGTACTGCTGAGAGCCCACCCCTTGCTCGTGTGGGGCGAGAGAGATGAAATAACAATAAGGGAAAAAACATCTGTTTGGTCTAATGAGCTAAGCAGTCTGTGGGAAGCAATACACGTATAATGGGAACGTTACTGGTGCATCAAGACGTTGGCCCCGGCGTCGACCAGTGGTGTGGTTCAAAAAAATGGCTCCGAGCACTATGGGACTTAACTTCGGAGGCCATCAGTCCCCTAGAACTTAGAACTACTTAAACCTAACTAACCTAAGGACATCACACACATCCATGCCCGAGGCAGGATTCGAACCTGCGACCGTAGCGGTCGCGCAGTGGTGTGGTACTAGGCGGGAATACAGACCCTGCCAGTGACGTGGTGCAAGGCCGCCGCATTGAACTGAGGTCATGTTGAAAAATAGGGTTTTGCAGCCAGAAAGTGTGGAGAATAATTTGGTATATTGGAATCCTGAATAAAACCAATCTGCGTAAACTCGATTTTCTCGAGTGTGTTTGAGGAACGCATCGTACTGCCTTAGGACCTTCAACTCCCGAAAGATGAAGAAACGGAAAGAGGGCGAGTCCGTATGCTCTCCTTTCCAGGACTGACTGTCTCCACTCGAAAGTATTCACAAACGGGGAGTGCCGACCGAAGTCAAGCAGGTCGGCAGGGAGCAGTAGGGCTGAGGCGACGCGCGTTTTAATACGCGGGCCCTGGGGCAGCGGCGCGCGTGCAGGTGCGTCCTCCTATTAATAGCGGCGGCGCGTCCAGCCGCTTCACGCGCCGCTGGATCACAAAGGCGGCCGGCCGTGGCCGTGTCTGAGCACCCGCAGCCGCGCCGCGCCGCGTCGCAGCCGAATCCGCCGCCGTCGCCTCCTTTACCGAACCGGCCGCACCCTCTGCTTCCGAGCAGAACCCTCTTTTGAACGGTCCGCCAAGTAGGACGACTGCCGACTGTCTAGGCTCGTACGCAGTTTTTTCCTTTTGCTACCCTCCAATTCCTTCGCAGGAAAATAAATATTTTAACGGTATAAACTGTAGCAAAGCACTTGCAGGTGCCGGATCTGCAGATATGTGTCGAAATGTTTCTTTCTTCCGCGTCGGCGAAGACTGCCGTGATCCAGTAAGCTTGCAATATACGCGACGCACGTAGATTACTATCCAACGTAATAATACCTCGCCCATAAGATAAATATCTACGAGGAGTTTTCAATTAGTAATGCAACTCTTTTTAAGCTGTGAAGACGGGGCGTGAGTCGTGCTTGGGTAACTCAGTTGGTAGAGCACTTGCCCGCGAAAGGCAAAGGTCCCGAGTTCGAGTCTCGGTCCGGTACACACATTTAATCGGCCAGGAAGTTTCACTTTTTTTCTTCTTGTAGAAATCAATTGCAAACTGGAAGCTTTATTAAAACCCCTTTACCATGGTTTCAGCGTTTTTAAATGTGTCTTCATCAGAAGGAAACATAGACCACTGCATTACACGTTGTGGCACAAGTACGTTAAAAAATAGTCGAAAGGCTCAGTGAAATATAAAATTTCACTTCCATAATAAGTTAAAACATGCACAGCATTGACCCGGCCGTTGGGGCCGAGCGGTTCTAGGCACTTCAGTCTGGAACCGCGTGACCGCTACGGTCGCAGGTTCGAATCCTGCCTCGGGCATGGATGTGTGTGATGTCAATTGGATTAGTTAGGTTTAATTAGTTCTAAGTCTAGGGGACTGATGACTTCAGATGTTAAGTCCCATAGTTCTTAGAGCCATTGGAGCCATTTTGCACAACATTTCCTCATCAATGTACAGCTAGTGTACCAAATGCGAGCAAACATGTTGTGCATGTTTTTAGCTATGTGACGAAACTCGGGCCGCAGCCGAAACCTGTCACACACCAAAGCTGACAGACACCGAGCACCTTCAATATCCGCTAACAGCTGGAAGTCAGAAGCTGCGAGATCAGGGCTGTCGGGTGGATGAGGAAGAACAGTCCTATGAAGTTTTATGAGCTCCTCTCGTGTGCACAGACTTGTGTGAAGCCCAGCACTGTCATGAAGAAGTTCGTCTGCATTTCTGTGGCTATGAGCTCGCTGAAGTCGTTTCTTCAGTTTTCTAACGGTTGTATGATACTCTTCAGACTTGATCGTTGAATGGGGAGGGAAGACATCAAACAGAGGGATTATGTCTGCAGTACCAATAAAAAAACTCCTCCTGAACAGGCCATGAAGGCCCGAAGGTACCGAACGGCCAACGTGTCATCCTCAGCCCACAGGCGTCACTGGATGCGGATATGCAGGGGCAAGTCGTCAGCACAACGCTCTCCCGACCGTATGTCAATTTCCCAGACCGGAGCCGATACTTCTCAGTCAAGCATCTCGTCAGTTTGCCTCACAAGGGCTGAGTGCAACCCCCTTGCCAACAGCGCTCGGCAGACCGGATGGTGACCCATCCAAGTGCTAGCCCAGCCCGACAGCGCTTAACTTCGGTGATCTGACGGGAACAGGTGTTACCACTGCGGCAAGGCCGTTGGCGTAGTACCAATAGAGACGTCCAATTGAGCAGCGAGGTGCTTGATTGTGATCCGTCAGTCACCTCGCATAAGAGTGCCAGCACGTTCCAAAATTGCGGAAGTCACAGCTCTGTGAGGCCGGCCGGCACCCCGGAGAACGGACTGGTATGCGCGACATTGTTGCTATCATGACAGACGCCTTGCCCAACAACTCGGCGAGCTTTTTTTCACCGCCAGGTCTCCATAGACATTCTGCAAGCGCCTATGAATATCGGCGGTGCGCTGGTTTTCCTCAAAAAACAAAGAAGTCAATCACAGCTCTTTGTTTGGAACGTCGTTACAGACGCCACTTTGAAGGCTATGTATTGCGCCGCCACTTGTCGGAACTTAATGAAACTATATGGGCTGTATCGTGATTATTGCACGACGGTCCTCAACAAATACCGCATTTTTCAACCGAAAATGGCCGAGAAAAAAGAAGTGCTGCATTACTTATGGAACGCCCCTCATTCACCTCCACCTATATCCACTAGCCACTTCCTGAAGTGTGACAAAAACGATAAAAATTTCATGTCGCTATCGCAGCATAAAGTCCCTTCTAGTGCCTTGTGCACCACAGATAGTTACATTGAACTGACGATGTCACCGTTTTAAACTACTTTGTGCATCACTGCACCGTAGCTGAGTCGTCATCCTGTCTGGCTGGTATGTGGAGGACCCTGGTTAGATTCTCGGCCAGGGATGTTTCCTCAGTGGGGGACTGGAATGGTAGGCACACAACCTCGACATCCCAGTTGAGGAGCTACTCGATTGAGAAGTGCTGCTCCAAGACCAAGAAAGGCGACAACGGTCAGGAGAGCTGTGTGCTGGCCACACGTCCCTCCATGCCGCATCCGATTGACGCCATGGCAGAGGATGACGCCGCGATCGGTCGGCCCCTATTGGCGAGCCTGGGCCGGAACGCGGAGCTCTGCTATACCACTGTCCCTTCCCTCCCTATTACAGTCGCAAATGGTGGATGGAGAGAAAACTTGGTAGTAAGCCTCGAGCGAGTCTGATCTCTTTAAATTATAATGGATGATCAAAAAGTTTCTGTCTGAGGATTTTACAGTTGCGTATATGCAACGTAGCGCGACTTCGATACGGGTATTTATAGCACCGACGTGTAGAAAAAGAGTCAGTATGGCATTCGTGCCTTTCCGATGAGTATGCGGTACATTCGGAAACCTGAACTATGACGACGTTATTACTGAATGCGTCCAAACAGAACCAACGTGCCGTTACTGTTTTCTTGGCTGTCGAAGGACAAATGACGGTAGACATCCATCGGAGAACGTAGAATGTATATGGGGCAGCATGTCCGTCGACAATCACCGCTACGGAATGGTGCCCTAAGGGGTGCTGCTACTTCATGAAAGGGCATGTTTCCATATCGCAAATGTCGTAAAGCAGAAGTTACGTTAGCTCAAGTGGAATACACTCGAGTACCAGCGCTGTAGTCCTGATCTCTCCCTATCCAATTATCACGTCTTCAGACCCTTAAAAAGGCCTTGAAAGGTCGACGATTCCCGTCGGACGAGGCTGTACAGAAGACAGGTACAGACTTCTTCATGCAACAGGGCACGATGTTTTACCAAACGAGTATCTTCAACCTGGTGCGTCAGTGGGAGGATTACCTCATTGCTCACGACGAGTTTGCCTGATTGGCTTACCGATTGTGGACTGTGCGGCCTTCGAACGGAAACTTTTTGATTTCCCCTTATATCTGTACGATCTTTTCCGTGAAATATCTAGGTGGAAGTACTTTATTGGTTGACTCTTCTAACAGTGGACTCTTTTAACAGTGGACAACATCGCTGTGCACAATTCCTCTGAGGCGCCTTGTCACGGTCCACGCGGCTCCCCCCATCGGAATTCCGAGTCCTCCCTCGGGCATGGGTTTGGGTGTTGTCCGTAGCGTAAGTTAGTTTAGGTTAGATTAAGTAGTGTGTAAGCTTAGGGACCGATGACCTTAGCAGTTTGGTCCCATAGGATCTTATTACAAATTTCCAAAAATTTCTTCGAACGCTGTCGCTGGAGATGAGTGAGCATCTTCGTGATGCTTTCGTGCTTACTAAACGAACATATGACAAAACGTGCTGCTTATTTTGTATATTCTCTATTTCATGTATCAGCACTCTCTAGTAACGGTCCCACACTGACATTAATATTCCAGTATCCGTTAAACGAGGGTTGTGTCAGCTACCTCATTCGTGAGTGGACTACACTTTCTGACCATTCTTCCAGTCACTCTGTCTGGTATTTGCTTGTCTTACAATTAGTTGTGTGTGGTCTTTCAACTTTAAATAGCTCAACACACCTATTACCAGATATTTAATAGATGTGGCTACTTCCAATAATCGTTCGGCAATCGTGTAAGCATACGGAAAGTGATTTTCTACCTACTTAAGCGCTCGACGATACGTATATTTGTGTTGGAGGTCAAGTACCAATCTCTGCACCCATCGTAAAGTTTCCGCTCGACGGGCGTACATTCCGGAATCGGTATGCCAATTAGGGAAGATCGCCATGACCGCTGAGGCAATCATCCCAGTGACACATCGGGTTGAAGACAGCTGTTTGGTAAAACACCGTCATGTTGCATGAACAAAGTCCGTAACTGCCTGCTGCAAATACTCCTCCGAGAGGAATCGTCGAACTTTCAAGGCCTTTTTTGAGGAACCGAAGGCGTGATAATCGCGTGGAGAGACATCAGGAGTACAGGGCGGGTGCTCCAGTGTTTCCCACTTGAACTGACGTAACTTCTGCGTTACGACAATTGCGATTTGGGGACGTGCGCTATCATGAAGCAGCAGTATGTCTTGTCGCAGCTTTCCCGGACGTTTCCACCATTCTTCGATGGGTGTCTGCCGGTGTATGTCCTTCGGCAGCCAAGAAAGAAATAGCATCGCGTTGGTCCTGCTTGGACGCATTTCGTCATAACGGCGCCATAGCACACGTTCCCGCATTTACCGCACGCACGTCGCGAACACACAAATGCCGCACTAACCCCTAGCCTATATGTCAGTGCTTATATACCCACTTCGGAATCGCGCTACGTTGCGTGTATGTTGCAGCAGCCCCTCAAACGAAGACTTTCTGACCCCCTCTTATACAATAGCAACACCCGCGACCAGTCCCACTTAGTTTACAACGTTTTCCACTAGGTCATTTACATATACGTATATATGGGGAGCAGTAATAGTCCTATAACACTCTCTTTGTGTTTCTGCTACGTCTAAAGATTTCACAAGCTGCGACATGGTCGCGGATGGAACAGTGGTCGTAATATGTAGAATAAATTTATTTACTTCGCGTCTATGGTCACAACTATTGTAGGCCCTCTGCCTACTAGTTTCGGTCAGCAATGACTATCTTCAGATCTATGATGAGTTTAATGTCTTTCCACTGCTTCACATCGCTCCGTTTTCCTAACTAGAAATATTTAGCACCACGAAAACATCCGCTTTACGTTGATCAGAACCGACTGATTTGTAGTTAAGATCACCAACCGACTGATTTGTAGTTAAGATCACCGGACAAAAAGTTAGTCACCCCAGCTCGCAAGGACAGATGAATCGTTAGGTCCACACAAATAGCGCAGCGGTCGAGTCAAATGCTCAATTGCGCGCTCACTGCCTGTGCTTGAGCATAAGGTAGTCTCTGGAAGTGAGGCATTTATGTTTCCATGGGACATTTTAGCTAAACACGGGTAAATGTAAGGACGTGAGAGAGTGTCAAAAAAGGAACAACTGTGTTTGGCCGTTGCTGGACGTGTTGGTGTTTCGCGGTGTACTGTTCAACATGTCTACAAACGGAGGTGTAACACACGTGGCTTCGAAAGACGACGTCAGAATTGTGGTGAAAAAAGATCCTGGTTGAGAGGGACCGAAGATGTGTTTAACGGCTTGTGAAATATAGCAGCTTCCAAACCTGACAGGAATTCCTGCAGGCAGCGAATTAAGGTCCATCCTAACCTGTTACCGAGGGAAGGCCATTGATATCCCTATTTTTCAAGATGACAGCAGCAAAGTTCATTGGGCTGGAAGAATGTGTGACTGGTTTTTTGAGCACCCCTCTCCCCCTGTAAGATCTCGATTTCCCTGCAAAATACCTGACTTGAACTCCACTGAAAACTTGTGGGACATGTTGGAACAGCGGTTAAGATGCTGACATCAGCATCCTTGCAATCTGTAGGAATTAGGCACTCAAGTCCTCAGCGAGTGGCTGGATGCGACGTACCCGCACAATGTTGTGGACTCACTTCCTATTTGAGTCTAGGCTGTTATCACGTTCAGGAACAGAATCACACAGCCTTAAATGATGACTGTAATGATTTCTTTAGGATGACTAATTTTTTGGAAAATTTGAAAGTTTGTTAGACTCTATGGGACAAAACTGCTGAGGTCATCGCTCCCTAAGCTTACACAATACTTTAATCTAACTTAAACTAACTTATGCTAAGGACAACACACACACCCATGCCCGAGGGAGGACTCAAACCTCCGACGGGAGGAGCCGCGCGTACCGTGGCAAGGCGCGTGAGACCGCGCGGCTACTCAGCGGGGCACCAATTTTATGACCGGTGAGTTTGTTTGTAATTTGTTTCAGGTGCGACAGACAAAACTGTAAAGGTATAGTGTGTTTTTATACATATGTAAGTCGGTGTTTTGTTTGCCATGTGGCAAATACAGGGTGTTTCAAAAATGGCCGGTATATTTGAAACGGCAATAAAAACTAAACGAGCAGCGATAGAAATACACCGTTTGTTGCAATATGCTTGGGACAACAGTACATTTTCAGGCAGACAAACTTTCGAAATTACAGTAGTTACAATTTTCAACAACAGATGGCGCTGCGGTCTGGGAAACTCTATAGTACGATATTTTCCACATATCCACCATGCGTAGCAATAATATGGCGTAGTCTCTGAATGAAATTACCCGAAACCTTTGACAACGTGTCTGGCGGAATGGCTTCACATGCAGATGAGATGCACTGCTTCAGCTGTTCAATTGTTTCTGGATTCTGGCGGTACACCTGGTCTTTCAACTGTCTCCACAGAAAGAAGTCACAGGGGTTCATGTCTGGCGAATAGGGAGGCCGATCCACGCCGCCTCCTGTATGTTTCGGATAGCCCAAAGCAATCACACGATCATCGAAATATTCATTCAGGAAATTAAAGACGTCGGCCGTGCGATGTGGCCGGGCACCATCTTGCATAAACCACGAGGTGTTCGCAGTGTCGTCTAAGGCAGTTTGTACCGCCACAAATTCACGAAGAATGTCCAGATAGCGTGATGCAGTAATCGTTTCGGATCTGAAAAATGGGCCAATGATTCCTTTGGAAGAAATGGCGGCCCAGACCAGTACGTTTTGAGGATGCAGGGACGATGGGACTGCAACATGGGGCTTTTCGGTTCCCTATATGCGCCAGTTCTGTTTATTGACGAAGCCGTCCAGGTAAAAATAAGCTTCGTCAGTAAACCAAATGCTGCCCACATGCATATCGCCGTCATCAATCCTGTGCACTATATCGTTAGCGAATGTCTCTCGTGCAGCAATGGTAGCGGCGCTGAGGGGTTGCCGCGTTTGAATTTTGTATGGATAGAGGTGTAAACTCTGGCGCATGAGACGATACGTGGACGTTGGCGTCATTTGGACCGCAGCTGCAACACGGCGAACGGAAACCCGAGGCCGCTGTTGGATCACCTGCTGCACTACCTGCGCATTGCCCTCTGCGGTTGCCGTACGCGGTCGCCCTACCTTTCCAGCACGTTCATCCGTCACGTTCCCAGTCCGTTGAAATTTTTCAAACACATCCTTTATTGTATCGCTTTTCGGTCCTTTGGTTACATTAAACCTCCGTTGAAAACTTCGTCTTGTTGCAACAACACTGTGTTCTGGGCGGTGGAATTCCAACACCAGAAAAATCCTCTGTTCTAAGGAACAAACCATGTTGTTTACAGCACACTTGCACGTTGTGAACAGCACACGCTTACAGCAGAAAGACGACGTACAGAATGGCGCACCCACAGACTGCGTTGTCTTCTATATCTTTCACATCACTTGCAGCGCCATCTGTTGTTGAAAATTGTAACTACTGTAATTTCGAAAGTTTGTCCGCTTGAAAATGTACTGTTGTCCCAAGCATATTGCAACAAACGGTGTATTTCTATCGCTGCTCGTTTAGTTTTTATTGCCGTTTCAAATATACCGGTCATTTTTGAAACACCCTGTACCTACCTGCGTCCTTGACTTCTAAGTTCTTTACGTTGATTTCACCTGCATAGGCTGTAGCTAAGCGATGTCTGCACAAGATTATATCTTTCGGGAGCGCTAGGCCCTCAAGTTTCACGGGAGAAATTCTGTGAGTGCTGGAAGGAAGGAGATGAGATTCTGGAGTAGGTAAAGCTGCGAAGACGGGTCGTCGGCTTAGCTGATACAGCACTTGCCCGCGGAAGGCAAAGGTTTCAGATTCGAATCCCGGTCTAGCACACAGTTTTAATCTCCCAGGAAGATTTACTTTGTATGTGAAAGCGTCGGTAATTTCCCGTTTGTAATTCTCCGCTCCCCCCCGCTCTTCCAGGGAATCCCAGAAATGTTGTGACAAACTTCGAAGGGTGTAGAGGGTATAGTGAGGAAAAATTTGAGGATAGGAACCCGTGTCCGGAAACGTCATTAAATGCGGAGGGGTTGCACTCAGAAAAGCTTTGCTCCAGCCACTTAGCCGGAGGTAACAGACCCTTTTACGTCACAATATCACGCAACCTCAAATATAGGTGATATTTCATTGGACTCTTAGATACATCTGATAACGGAATGCGTACTCTGAAACAGATCATGTACTTTGTACAGTGCATCTATAATCATGTCACAAAAACTGCAGCCGTTCGAAGTCTGTATTCTTTCTCTTAAGAAAATACATTGCATCTGCGTCCCTGAGAGATGGCATGTTCACAAGGTGTTAAGTGGACGTGGAAGCGAATAGCAGCTTTTTCATCCCCTACTGTCAAGAGAGTTGTTTTCTATCTACAGGGTGTTTCAGAGTTCATGTGACACACTTCTAGAGGTCGTACAGGGGACTTAATAGATCAAGTTTTACGTAGGAACACTTGTCCCGAAACGTCATCTAATGACGCTACAGAGCGTGAAAGTCATAGGTGCCAGCGCCTGTAAATGTAAGCATTTACTCTGCAATACCGTGATGATGTTAAAAGTTTTCTAGTATGATAGAGAACGATAAATGTATCAATTTGAGGTAAGGGTTACTGTACTGGAAACCAACGAGTCGAAAATTATAAGCGAAAACCGTTCTGATACATCTGACAGCGGAATACATGTACTGGTACTGTTGTTGCTAAGATTGTAGGGTAGGCAACTTTCAGAGATGATAATATGGACTAAAAGAAGAACAAAATGTATAGTAAATATGGGCTCCAAAATGCATACCTTTAGAGATGTGAACACTTTTTCAATAGAGATGTGTTTCATATTAGCGAAGATGAACAAGAGCTCATAGCTCTTAAGGTATACATTTTGGATCCCATGTTTACTGGACGTTTTCCTTGTTCTGCCCCATACTACCAGTTCTGAAAGTTGCCAACCCTACAGTCTTACCAACAGCAGTACCAGTGTAATTATTCTGCAGTCAGAGTTATCAGAACTGTTTTCGCTTATAATTTTCGACTCGATGATTTCCGGTGTAGTGTCCCTTACCTCAGATTGATGGGTTTATCGTTCTCCATCATCCTAGAACATTTGTAACATCATCTCGGAGTCGTCCTGCACATGTATACATTTACAGGCGCCGGTGCCTATAACTATGACGCTGTGTAGCGTCGTTGGACGATGTTCC